>NC_133347.1:37881632-38202465 GCF_030506205.2 Paramisgurnus dabryanus | reverse complement strand
GCCCCTTAGAAATCGTCACCATGTGACAGTTACTCAACTGCTTTTTCCTATTTTCAAACCATTTTCGGTTTAGGGTTAGATTTGGTGTTTGCATACGGATGTCACTTTAAGTATTGGTTTATACTATTTTTTCAGATTAATTTTTTCATATTTTCTAAATTTTAAACCATTGTTGCCTGGCGTTAGGGTTAGAGTTGGGTTTGGGTACAGAAGTCACTTTATGTAAATCTAACCCTAAACCGAAGCGAAAATGGTAAGAAATTAATACGTGACATTGACACATAAACAGAAATTTGTGATCTGTGAAAACGCGGAAATTTCGTGACAGTATCACGAAAAAGAATTAAAAAATTACATGACTATAGACATCGCTAAGACACGTGACAAATTGGGCTGCAACATCATCAGAACGCAAAGAATTTTGGGTATGTTTGGCCCGTTTACATAGACTGGCATAGCAGGCTAGTGTTCTGGCATTAAAATAATGAAAAATTAGCGTGAAAAACAGAATATAATCCTACAAATGCAGCAGGCTAAAGAAAACATTGTTCAGACCATATCGCCTAAAACTAAATCCTAATGCAAAGACGAGATATGTGATTGAGAGAGAGAGAGGCGCAGATGCAATCGAACAGGAAACATGAAAACATACTCTGTCATTTTGTTCATACAGGACATCATTCAAACTGCAAAGTGTTTACATATATTTTTACACTCAACATAACATTGTGCTTTTGTCAAACTGTAAACTTGTCAAACTGTAACTTAACCAAAAACTCTCTCTCTCAAATGTGTTTTAATTGGTAATATTATTTTATACAGAAATACATTTTTATAATTAAGATGAGAATAAAGTTAGTGTTAATTAAAATGTTAAGGGAAACAAATATATTAATATAAAATATAATAAATTAATTTCAAATTCATTCAGGTACAATTACCAAACATATCTCAGTCTTTTTAATAATTTAATTATTAAATAATTATACAAAATACACTACAAATAAACTGGTTCTACGCCTTTATTAATAGAACTTATTTTATCTTGGGTCTCCTTACTGCTGCTATCCATGCCATTCGTCGCCTTTTTGTCACCTCTGAAACATGCCTTGTACTTATATTTTTCCACATTTGAAAACGATAAAAGGATTTTCCATTCTAAAGCTTTATGGCACTTATCATGAGAACGACTATTCCAGTTTATACTGTGAAATTGTTGCAATTGATTTTCAGTACCTGACCATAACATAAAAATATCATCAATATACCTTCTCCAAATTTCAATATTTGACAAAAAGGGATTCTTTAGACCATTAAATATGAATTTCTGTTCAAAAAGGCCCACATACAAGTTAGCATAATTTGGGGCCATGGTGCTACCCATGGCAGTGCCCTTAATCTGAAGAAAGAAATCATCTTTGTATCTAAAAATTTTTTTGTCAACACCATTTTGGCTACTGTTTTAATGCAATCAACACTAAGGTTTTTGTCCTGATGTGGGTCTCTAAGAAAGACTTCTATTGCCTCTATCCCTCCTTCATGTGAAATGTTGGTGTATAAAGAGTCAACATTGAATGTTACATACAATATTTCATCAGGTAAATCAATGGTTTTTAAGATTTTTATCATATCGATAGAGTCTTTCACAGAAGAGGGCAATGTACATACAACTGGCTTTCGGAAAAAAATCCACAAATGTTGACATTTTCTCTGTAAGAGACCCGATTCTAGATATAATCTGTCTTTCTGAAGGATTAGTAAAGTCTTTATGTATTTTGGGAAGTATGTAGATGACCGGTTTAATTAGATAATCAACCTTCACGAAACTAAACTCCTGCTTTGTGATTTCACCAATATCCACCAAATATTGAGTTCCAAAATTTCCTTCTTGAGTTTTATTGATATGGTCTTGTTTTGTATATGATTAAGTATTAATCAGTCTTAGGATTTGAAATGTATATCAAAAAAGATGATGAGGAATGTTTGGGTGTTGTCATATGATGTTTTGAGGTGTTGCTTTACTATACTTTAGCTGCTCACTTGATTGACCTTGATTGTTAACAGGTGTCATTAATTGAAACTGTTTGAACCTGTGAATTCTTGTTTAATTTTTGTTTAATAGTGATCCTTGCTTTTGTGTGTGTGTTTGCCTGATGAAGGTCTCTGGCCGAAATGTTGCTGTTTTAAACTTTTGAAATACAAGGGATGCTTGCAGTGTGCAGATCTTTTATCTGTTTTCTGATATATTTCTTATCACTTACCAAGTAAAACCCTGTATGAAAAACTACCCCAAAATGTTTTAGCCTTTACTAAATACAACCCTAAATATGATTAGCCAATTTATAAGATGATAAGTTAAATCATATATTGTTTTTCTAATTATGGACAAAACAAATGTAAAGTACTTTGTACAATCAAGGTTACTAATTTCCCCCCAAAATTGACCTCCCCACGAAAATATTTAACTAACAAAATAAACAATTACAATTTGAAGAAAAACAACAAATAATGACAAAAAAGTACACATAAGCATAATTAATGAAAACAAATACCTGCAGGTTAATACAACTCAATTATGAATCCAAACAATTTTAGTGGTCATATTTAAGCCATTTGGCACAAAAATTATTTCTAATACTCAGTTACGGGGTGAGACTCTTCATATTTTCAAAACATTTGATCATAAGTTGCCATGTCTCATAAAAGGTTTGGAGAGATCTCTTCATTCAATATTTAATGTTATCTAATTTATAAAACTAGCTCACATTGAAGCATTAC
Organism: Paramisgurnus dabryanus; assembly: GCF_030506205.2. Classification (NCBI taxonomy): domain Eukaryota; kingdom Metazoa; phylum Chordata; class Actinopteri; order Cypriniformes; family Cobitidae; genus Paramisgurnus; species Paramisgurnus dabryanus. Next base: position 38,199,687 of record NC_133347.1, on the reverse strand, counting down.
AGTATGTGGAACTGTTGATTTCCAGTCAAGTAATATTGTTTTCCTAGCTAATAAAGTAGCAAAGGCAATGACATTTTTTCTTCTGTTTGTCAATGATATGTTGTATCATTGTAACAATTTTAACATTGGGGTTTATTTCTAAATTAAAGGCATCATTTAATATTTTAAATATTAATGTCCAAAAGTCAGGCAGCTTTTGACAAGGCCAAAACACGTGGACCAAGTCTGCTTTTTCAAATTTACATCGATCACACACCTCATCAACATCAGGGTATATTTTTGAAAGTTAACACTTTGCATAATAGGCACAGTGAATGATTTTAAATTGTATGAGACAGGAGGTTGACCCATATGTATATAAATAAATGAGAGTTCAGGTAAGTGTAGCTGAGTCTAGTGATCGAGTGATGAGACCAGATGGGAACTGAGTGAGCAGGTGAGTGTTTTAAAGGGGTATGATGATTGGGCACAGGTGATGGTGATCAGTACACAGGGGAATGTGAGTGAGTGGGAGGAGTTATGAGTTATGATTAATGATATATAAACCATTTCAAAATATGTAAACAACACTGGTCCAGAAGCACTTCCTGTTTCATTTTTTTAACACTAGATAAATGTTGGGATAAAATACAACCAACAGAACATATAGAACTGAATCAAAAAGTTAAACAAAAATCTTAAATATAATGATATATGTGAAATAAAATAAAAAACAGTCACAAACTGAAACAGGAAGTGTTTCTGGACCAGTGTTGTTTACATCGTTTGAAATGGTCTCTCTCTCTCGCTCTCTCTCTCTCTCTATATATATACATAACTTTATTTATATAAGGATTCTGAATAATACCAATGCAAAAATGATGTATGTTGATATGTATGTTTAAGAGACTTCAAGGTCAAGGCCACTTTATTATCCCCGAGGGGCAATTTGGGTTACAGCACGCAGTAACACATATACAAATATACAAATCAACAACAATAAATAGACAAATAACAATAAACATCGCAACAGTACTACATGATTTAAAGGATGCTGTTAACAATAGGGATAACAGCCGGGATGAAAACTTCCTCAATCTATTTGTATTGCAACTCATCAGACTATATCTGCGCCCATAGGGTAGCAACCGAAATTCACCCCATAAGGGATGACTCGGGTCAGCCAGAATAACTCGCGCCTTCTTTAAGGATCTGGCCTTATGTAGATCATTTAGGTCATCTAATGGTGTACCCGCAATTTTGCCGCAAACCTTCACAATACTTTGCATGCAGGTTTTCTTTTTAGTAGAAAGTGACCCGTGCCAACAAATAAAAGAGAAAGAAAGAACTGATTCAATAAAACAAGAATAAAACATTTTCATAAAAACAGTATCAACATTAAAACTACGCAGCTTACGAAGAAAATATATACGCTGATGTGCTTTTTTACACACAGCATCAACTTGTGACTCAAAGCACAGTTTATTGTTGATCACAGTCCCGAGGTATTTGTACTGCTGTACGAGTTCAATTGGTTGATTGTCCATTACAACTGGGGAAAAGACAGGAGAGTTCCTTCTAAAATCAATGCTCATCTCTTTAGTTTTTGGCTTTAGTTTAGTTTTAGACATAAGGCTGAATGCTGTTAAAAGCAGAGGAGAAATCAATAAATAGTAGACAAACAAAGGACCTAGCCAATAGCAGTGACAATAGCAGTGTAGATGATGATGAATTCCCTTTGTTAGCAAATCAAAGATCTTTTGTCAGTTAAAACAACAAATGATCAACTTAAAATGGAGTAAAATCCAAATGTTATTCTGGTTTTCAGCTAAGGGTAAACATTAGAGACTAAATGTCACTCCTTTTTATGATTATTCATGTTGTCACATCACATGTGCAACACTTAAATAACAAGCTCCTCTGAGCAAGGATTAAAAATTGAATTAACCCTCAGAAACCTTATCAATCGTCAACGATTGAAAACGGCACCTCTGATTCATATTTAAATAATTTAATAACCGTAAAACGTAGCTTCTTCCTGTTTTTTTCTGCTAATAGCTGAGGAGTTAGCCATCACGGGATATTTGGTGTCTTTCTAGCTTTTACAGAAGGTTTTCTATCCAGGCTGAAACTTGTCCCTCTTTTCGGAGTTGTTCAGCAATGCATCCAAACTCTTACATCCTAGATTTATCCACTTGATGTCCATAATTTATCAATTTTTCTGTCGGGTTTGCCGCTAGCTCAATGCTACAATGTCCACTGATGCTTTCTGTTTGTGTGCGTCATCACGCATGTGTGCGTCATCACGCATGTGGCTTGAGGCTTGGAATCAATAAATGTCATGAAAATGCCTGGACTTTTTTTGTAAAAATCTAAATAGTTTTTGATCTGTATAATTTATAATGTTCATTTCTGTGCTCCAGGACTCCAAAGACATGAGACAACTGTTTTACAGAGGAAAAATGCTTAGCTTTTATTATTTTGTGTGTGATTACAATTTCCGTTTTATTTTTTTATTTGTCTTTATGGTCCCATAACTTATTTTACATTCATGTGAAATCAATACAAAACAAACATTCTGACAGTCCAACTTGTCCTGAAAAAAAAGATGTTTGTAGATTGTCTGTGCACAACAGGGTTGATGTTTTACAAGTTTTTTAAGAAAATAAAACCAGACGGACAATACATTGTAAAAATGACCTTAGGCTCTTAGGGTTAAGAATGTTAGATACATGTAAATTACAGTGCAATTTAATGTATTTGTATATGAGAAGTGAATTTGGGAAAGCAGATTGATATGGCAATAGCACAAATAAAGCAAAGGTTCATATTAGTCCTTTTTGAATCATTAAATGCCGCAAACATCAGTGTATTAACTATACCTGATGAGTTAAGGAGATAAGTGTAATTATGTGGAATGAAGGATAGATTGAAGTGTATAAATTATTGAAGGCAGGGTTGTTGGAGTTACGCCAGATTTCCACCAACTGCGGAGCGGTTGCCGATCGGCTCCGCTGCATTACGGCTCCTCACTCCGCCAATACCCACCAGTTCCGTATTTGTTGCAGAGCGGCTGCGTGCTGAAGTGACGAAGACCCATGAGGTCTCGCAAATTCACATGATGATCGCACGTTATCTAGTTCTGTCTCCGCCCATTATGACTTTAAATTATGACGTTTTGCTGGACCAGCCCAGATCACAAAGTCATGGCTCCGCCCTGCGGAGCTGTCCGGCATCCGGCCAAAATAGAAGCTCTGCGTATTTGTGCCGGAGGGATGCGGATGGCCTGAGCTGTGACGGATTCGGAACGCAGTCAGTGGAAATACACATAGACTTGTATGGAAAACGATTGACTCTGCCGCCAGTCCGCAGTGGATCCGCAGCCTTTCCGCAGTCGGTGGAAATTGGGGGTTAGAGGTTCAGCGCATGCAGAGTGGAACTAAATGTTGGATATTAAGCATGTAGGGAGATAGAGATTTAAAAACTTGTGAGTGAATCTCCTAAAGAACACTCAGGATTGGATAAGTGTCGAATGGAAAAAGTTAATCTTAAAACTCCTAAATTATTGCAGGATTCCCCAATGTTGACATGAGGGAAATTGAGCTATAGCTTTAACTGATGCACAGAAAGATAATGATGAAACTGTTTTTACAATGGTCAATAAAAAACATGTGATCTTATTTCCCTGAGAAAGATTCACCACTGAAGAGTAAACGGCTTAAACCCCCTCTCAAAAAGAATGAGCTGCTTCTCCTTGCTTCAAGGAAGATATCAGGATCAGTGCTGCTTTTGACACTGTCGATCACAACATACTTTTAGACAGGCTGGAATACTGGGTCGGGCTTTCTGGGGTGGTCCTAAAATGGTTCAGGTCGTACTTAGAAGGGAGAGTTTATTATGTATATGAGTATAGGCACTCAAAAATTCTTAATGCTGAGAAAACGGCTTTTAAAGTTTGTGCCTTTTCACCCAACTCAGCTGCTGGGAGGGACAATAGGGCTCATTTACATCTCATTGAGATAAGCCATACCCTCTGTAAAGCTCCCCTATGTGCTTTACAGTTTATATAAAAAATGTCTCTTAGCATCTACAGATTAAGGCAACTCTTATGTACATTGAATAAAAAAAAGTCTTATACTGTAGACTATTTTTTCTAATGAAAGAGTGCCTAATCCTATAACTGTAATTATAAAATAAGGAAACAACACACAGATAGCTATTAATGTTTATATATTAAATATTTCACACAAGCATGCAAAAACATTTCTCTGTCTTCATTACTTTCAAATGTTACAACCGATATAGCCTCTGATATACGGTCCAACTCATCTGATGCCAGCCCGATACATTCTTCCTCGTCTTCGTCTTCATCTTCGCTCAGTTGTAGATTAGGGATATTATTCAGTCTTATCATGTCGCTTTCATCGTCGCTCAGATCGTCTTCAGAATCAGTGAGCCCTTGTTCATAAGCATCTGGCTTGTACTTTTAATGAATTCCTTTAAACTTTTGTATTGGTGTTGTATTATTTGTACTGTGTGCTGTTTATATTTCACACAGAAACGAATTTGTAGACTTAGATAACATCCCAACATTTACTAGGCCTTTTCCAGTAATGAACAGTTCACCGTTGTTGATTCTCCCAAGACTTCCTGCTTTGCTACTGTTCTGACGCTCTTGCTTACTGCTGTGCGCTTTGCTCTATCGCTTTTTGGTATTTTATCTTATAATTTTTACTTCAGCAAATCAGCATAGTGCTCAAACAACAGAGCTTGGCATCAACATTAAATTACAAACTTTCGGGACTGGAAGATTACAAAAAAGTGGAATTTTTCATCTGTCTAGCCTCCCACCGCCATCAGCTTACATTCCAGAAGGAAAAACACAGCTGCCTTCATTCAACAGAATAAGAAAAAGAAATGCCTCATCAAAAATCTACTTGCTGCACAAACTGTCACAGACTTTTACAAAGGATTGCTGTTCTTGAAACAAAGTTACTTACAGGACTACCAAACCAGACGGAACACACAACAGAGCTTCGTCATCATGGACGCCCTCAGCATTCAGCCGGTGAGTCCCATGAATCTAATGATCAACACACTAATCAATGGTACAAACAGGGAGCAAGACCCAAAATCACTCGAGAAATCAGACTGTCACGAGCATCACATTTTGCCGCAGTAGCTTCCTCTACCCCAGATACAGCTAGGATTGCAAACACTGACTTTCTACCACCACCTATACATCTTGAGAACAGATTTGAAGTATTAATGAATATGAGTGAGGAATCCCCAAATGTGATAAATGTGATTGAACACCGATCAAATCAGCCAGCAGCTAACACTGATGCTAACTGCCGCTCAAGATCGAGCAGACAGCGGCACATCCGAGCCCAGAACTCTGATATTGGGTGACTCAGTTATCAGAAACATAAGCAACAGGGACTCAACTACGTGCTGCCTTCCACAAGCAACTGTTTCTGATGTAAACAGGGAACTTCAGAACATTCTGATGAAACATAAGACTGTAAATCGAGTTGTCATCCATGTGGGGAAGAATGATATTCACAAAGAGCAATCTGACCTCCTTAAGAGGGATTTCAACAAACTTTTTGAAACACTCAGAAGAGTGAAAGTTCAGCCTTTCATCAGTGGACCACTTCCAGCAAGAGGAACAAATAGGTTTTCACGGTTGCTTGGACTTAATACATGGCTGCAAAAAACCTGCAACATAAAGGGACTGAACTTTATCAACAACTTCAATCTTTTCTGGAGTCAGAGACAACTATTTAAACAGGATGTCATCCACCCAAACAGACTGGGTGCAAGAGTGCTAAAGGACAATATCTACTTCTCCCTTCATCATCCTTCAGCAGTGTGTGCCAATCCACTTAACCTGAATGGCACACACACACCTGGACAGAGTATGAATGACCACAGGACTTCTTTTCAGCACCTGAATGGACATGCCGTCGACATATCCGACAAGGACAGAGATAACACCACGCAACCACAACAACCACTGCTCATGGACACAATCTCAGCTGAGTCATGCCCACAGAGCTCAACACAGTCAGACTGTGTCAGATTAGAACGGCTCCAAGATTCAGCACCCAAGGACGACTTTCTGGAAAACAGCCAGGGAAACCAGGACAACATATCACAGCCTCCGGTCACATCAGAGCAACAGGACTCCTCCTCAATAGATATGTCATTCCTCTCTCCAGCATCCCCGCTTTTGACCTTCTCTGGAAAAATGGAGGAACTGGTTTATGCTGGAACTAAACTATCCCACTCTATTGCTGCGAGCCCCCAGCTTTCAACCAGAAAAAGGCAAGCACCACAACCACCAAAGCCAGTGGGCCCAGTTCCCCCTCCTCGTCCTGTGAGAGCTCTTCGGTCTCAGACACAACGCCAAGGCACACACCCTCCTCCATCTGCTGTAGGTGAACCAAATACAACTGATAACGGCTCTCAGTGATATGTGTCGGGTTCCTGCTATGAAAATACTAATACTTTTATCAAATGTTTACAAAAGCAGGAACTCAGTGTACCTATATTTTTCTCTATTTCTGTTGTAGTACATGATAGAAAGCCTAAGGCTGTATCAAACCGTGTGGCAAATCAATCTAATCTGCTGCCTATGACATATCAAACTTAGAACTCTGTTAGCGAAAAAAATTGTACTGTTAAGTTTTAATTTTAAACATCTGTTCACTTAAAAACAAATCACTTCTAGTCAGCGACTTAATAGCAACAAACAACCTGGATTTTATGTTTCTAAATGAAACATGGCTAGAAGAAAGCTACAGTGCAACAGTTCTTAATAAAACAGCCCCTCCTAACTTTACTTTTATGAGTGTCTGCAAAACTGCTAGGAGAGGTGGAGGTGTAGCTGCTCTTTTTAAAGATGTCTATCAATGTAAGCAAGTGTCATTTGGGAATTACCCGTCTATTGAATATCTAGGTATTGTGTTGAAAGGTACCCCACGCATTCTACTGATCATTATTTACAGGCCCCCAAAATACTCTCCAGCATTTGTTGAGGACTTTACAGAACTGTTATCAACGATTTCCTCAGAGTTTGACTGTTTTGCTATTGCTGGAGATTTTAACATTCACATAGATAAGCCAGAAAGCATTATGGCAAAAGATGTCACATCTGTTTTAAATACTTTTGATCTGACTCAACATGTACATGGACCCACACACAATCGTGGAGACACTAGATTTAATTATCAGTAAGGGTGTAAACATTTCATCAATTATTATTAAGGATGTAGCACTGTCTGACCATTTCTGTATTTTCTTTGATATATTGATCTCTCCTACTATTGAAACTACATCTGTGTCTGTCAAAAAGAGATGCTTAAATGAGAACACCAGTGTGCTGTTTATGAAGGCTATATCTTTACCACAAAGCATATCTGCAGACTCTGTTGATTTTCCCCTTGATTCCTTTAATTCGAAGTTAAGAGTGCAATCGATGATATTGCTCCTGTGAAAGTCAGGAAGAAGAATGGCAGGCAAAAATCACCTTGGAGAAACTCAACAGAGGTGCAGAATATGAAGAAAGAGACAATGCAGAAAAGCTGAGCGCATGTGGCGGAAGACAAAACTTGTAATTCACTATAATATCTATAAAGACAGCCTTCATGCTTTCAGTGTGGAACTAGGCAAAGCTAGACAGACTTTCTTTTCAAATATTATAAACAACAACATATATAACACACACACTCTTTTTGCTACTATAGAGAGACTAACAACCCCCCCAAGTCACATTCCAAGTGAAATGCTCTCAGACAGCAAATGCAATGAGTTTGCTTACTTGTTCTCTGAGAAAATCAATAATATCAGAAAGGTGATCAGCACATCCTTGAGCTGTGCTGGGGTCAGACAAATCAGACCACAACATCAGAAAGTAGTTACGATGTCTGATTTCGAAGCAGTTGATGGTAAAATTTTGGAAGAAACAGTACAGCATCTTAAAACATCAACCTGCGGCCTTGACACACTCCCCACATCTTTTTCAAAAGTGTCTTTAACTGTTTAGAAGCAGATCTCCTAGAAGTGGTAAATTCATCCCTTATCTCTGGGACTTTTGACATTTTTCAATCTGGTTTCAGACCACACCACAGTACAGAGACAGCACTCATAAAGATAATAAATGATATTCGCCTTAATACAGACACAGGCAAACTATCATTGCTGGTGCTACTCGACCTCAGTGCTGCTTTTGACACTGTCGATCACAACATACTTCTTGACAGGCTGGAAAACTGGGTCGGGCTTTCTGGGGTGGTCCTGAAATGGTTCAGGTCATACTTAGAAGGGAGAGGTTATTATGTAAGTATAGGTGGCCATAAATCTGAGTGGACATCCATGACATGTGGAGTCACGCAAGGCTCAATTCTTGCGCCACTCCTGTTCAACCTGTATATGCTCCCACTGAGCCAAATAATGAGAGAGAACCAAATTGCCTATCACAGTTATGCAGACGACACTTAGATCTACTTAGCTCTATCCCCTAATGACTACAGCCCCATTGACTTCCTGTGCAAATGCATTGATGAAGTTAACAGTTGGATGTGCCAAAACTTTCTTCAGTTAAACAAAGAGAAAACTGAAGTCATTGCGTTTGGAAACAAAGATGAAGTTCTCAAGGTGAATGCATACCTTGACGCTAGGGGTCAAACAACTAAAAATCAAGTCAGGAATCTTGGTGTGATTCTGGAATCTGACCTTAGTTTCAGTAGTCATGTCAAAGCAATAACTAAATCAGCATATTATCATCTCAAAAATATCTCAAGAATTAGATGCTTTGCTTCCAGACAAAGCTTTGAGAAACTTGTGCATGCTTTCATCACCAGCAGGGTGGATTATTGTAATGGCCTCCTCACTGGCCTTCCCAAAAAGACCATTAGACAGCTCCAGCTCATTCAGAACGCTGCTGCCAGGTCTCTACACTGGCTACCAGTTACATTTAGGATTGATTTTAAAGCATTATTAATGGTATATAAATCACTCAATGGACTAGGACCTCAATACATTGCAGACATGCTCATTGAATATAAACCCAACAGATCACTCAGATCATTAGAATCACATCAGCTAGAAATACCAAGGGGTTCAATCAAAGCAACGAGAGTCAGATTTTAGCTATTATGCCAGTGGCAGCTGGAAACAGCTTCAAGAGGAGATCAGATGAGCTCCAACAGTAATTCAAATCCAGACTCAAAACACATCTGTTTAGCTATGCATTTAATGAATGAGCACTATGCTGCGTCCGAACTGATTGCACTCACTATTTTAATTATTTTTATTTCTCTTGTTTTTATTCTTATTTTTAACTGTTTTATATTTTTATTCCTGTTTTATTCTTTTTTACACACTTAAACTGTTTTTATTAAAATCACATTTATTTTATTTTAATGGATATTTTAAATTCTCATGTATCTTTGATTTTTGAATCTCTTATTTCCAGTGTTGGGGAAAGTTACTTTTAAAAGTAATGCATTACAATATTAAGTTACTCCCAAAAAAAGTAACTAATTGCGTTACTTAGTTACTTTCCATGAAAAGTAATGTTTACGTTACTTTTTAGTTACTTTTCCGTTACTTTTTCTTGGCTGAGGCTTGATCTCTTTCAGGCCTTGCAGGTGTTTTTTATGACTGAAAAGTTCTGCATTCAGAAATTGCATATTTCTACACAAAAATGTCGAGCTCTGGCCTGCTATCTCATGCTGAGTTTACACCAAACGCGGTTTGGGCGTCAAAATCGCGTCTACCGCGCCAGGTTTGCAGCTTGAACAATTTGGATGCATTCGCGCGTGTAGAGCGGAGTAGACGCGCGGAAAAAGCAAGCATTTGACGCGCGTCCGAGGCAAACTCCGCTTCTTGTGGGAGGGGCAACTGCTGTGCGAGTGTCTGTTTGCAAGATGACTGATGTTGATTGTGCATTTATCAAAAGAGTTACCAGTTTGTATTGGGTAACCTTACTATAGGGGAAAAATAAACGGCGCGCGTCTTCACATTGACTTAACATTGAAATCACTCGCGCTTCACGCCCTTACCGCAGTTGGTGTAAATGCAGCATCAGTCTCTGACTCAAACGGTTCCCACACAGGCATGTACATATAGAGTGCATAATGTGACTTCGTTTAGTTTAATTCAGTGCATAATTTCTTCAAATTATGTTAAACGGATTAAAATATAATTAGTAGTAGAATTAATGAAACTAAAAAGTAACTTGCATTACTTTTAAAAAAAAATTAACTAAAATATTAAAAAGTAAAAAGTAATCCGTTACTTTACTTGTTACTTAAGAAAAGTAATATTATTACGTAATGCACGTTACTTGTAATGCGTTACCCCCAACACTGCTTATTTCTACATATTGTTTTTCTTTTATACATTGTTTTCTCATCTCTATGTAAAGCACCTTGAATGACCTCGGTGTATGAAATGTGCTATACAAATAAACTTGCCTTGCCCTGCCTTGGATAACAAATAAAATGCATCATTATTTTCTGTGGATCAATCAAAGTGCTATTTAAATCTATAATGAACATCATACATACAGTAGTATACAAACTGTGTAGTCAGCACTGGTAAAAGTTCTAGGCTTAGACTTCTTTTTATGTCATGTTAATTTTTAAATATATAATGTTACAGAATTTTCTAAAAATTGTCAAAGCTAAATATTTGTTGTTTCTCTATTAAACTGTAGGAATTGTTAAAGAGCAACGTGTTGTCCATTTCATAAAAATAAACTGTATAGCCTAATCCTAAAATCATCACAGGAATACAGAAGTCCTGATTAAAGTGAATCAGTGTGAGCAAAAAAAAGTATTTTACACCTCTGTATGTCTTTACCTAGAATAAAGTTAAGGCTTTTAAAATAGAAATCAGCATTTGTGCTTGCTCTGCTTAAATTCCTTTATTCATTTTTCATATTCAAATAGAATAACATCTAAAGAACACTTAGTGAGATTTCAGCTAAAAACATGAGAAAACTGTGCCCAATTTCAAAGATTTTGGAAAGAGTTGAGCCCGTCAGCATGTTAATGCACATGTAAATGTTAATGCAGCTGCTACCCCAGATAGGAGACCAACAGTGAATCAACATTGAAACTTAACATTGATTTTTCATCAGGTTTGCACCCTAGAATAATGTTATTTCAGTGCAGATCTTATGAAAAACGTTTTTATTATTTTACTCGAAGCAAACGAAAATCGAGCAGGACCAAATCATTTTACAGCTGATCGCTGACAAAAATTTCAGGGTCCACGTCCCAAGGATGATAGCAGCAATGACAGTGTTCTTAATATGACCAATAAGTATTTTGATTAATACCATTCATGTGTTTTTATCAGTGTATAGCACTAGTCAACTAATTGAATATAACATGGCAAAGATAAATGCACATTTATATATTGATTCAACAGATTTATAGCATTTTGCTGGAAAAAAAAAGAATCAGTTTTTAAAATAAATCTCTGAAAGTCAAATTATGGATTTGAATTTTTTATGTTATTATAACCTAAAAATACTTTGCAAACAATTTTAACAGAAAATATTGGTTTTCATCTTGTCACTTTCTTGGTATAGAAAATACATTTTTACCGAAATTAGTCAAAATGGATTTATTGCGTTTTGAAAACTAACACTTCATTTATGCCTCTAAACTATTTAATTATTCGACAAAATTGCATCCAGAAAAGTGCTATAAAAAATTTATTTTTTGTAAAATTGTATTAATATTAATTGTAATTAATATAGTAGTGTAGTATTTCTTTATTAGTTAAACATGTTATATCATACTACATATTTGCAGATTGATGAACTAAAAGTAATAGAAACCATAAAAAATTACAAATAAAATGGAAACGTACAAAGCTCACCAAGGTAAGAAACATATTATTACTGTTCTACTACACCATGAGCAAAACCCCTAAGCCGCTCAGGGGCGTAGCGAAGCCATTTCTGCACTCAGTGTTGCCAGATTGGGCGGGTTCTGCCCAATTGGGCGGTTTTGAATTTAATTGTGCGGGTAAAAATAGGCTTGGGCGGGTGTGCAAAATTTGGGCGGGTTTAGGACCATTTGGGCGGTTTTAAAACGTGAATTTATAAGCTAATTATTTAACAAAAACCCAATGTGCATGTACTACACACAGCACTTCATCCAATTACTCACCGTGACATTACTAAACACACACCCATTTCCATAATTGTGTTTGTGTTGACGCCACACTGATGATGATCCCGCGCTTAGCCAATCACGATTGATAATAGCTGCAGCCATTTCTCTCAGTCTCAGCGGGAAATCAAAATCTCAAAATGTCGAAGTGGGGAAAGTATAAGAAAAGTTACCGAAAGGAATGGGAAAGTGACCCGGACCTGAAGCCATGGATAATGCAATCTAAATCAGATAACAGCAAAGCTCATTGCAAATTCTGCAACACGGACTTAAGGGCACACTTTAAGGATTTAAAAGACCACGCCGAAACTAAGAAGCACAAGATGCGGTGCCTGCCCACAGTAAAGGCCTTTACCGTGAGTAAAGCTAGCTCAAGTAACGTTTCATCCATTTGTGACGACCAGAAGCGACGCGAACTTCGAATAGCAACATACGTTGCTTCCCACACATCCATTAATGCAGTGGATGACTTATCTGACATACTTAAGGATGAGATCGGAGCATTTCAGATGCACAGAACAAAATGTACAGCTATCATTAAGTCAGTTCTGGCACCATACTTTAGAGATGAACTTCGACAGGACATTGGTAGCTCGCCTTACTCCCTTTACTTGGACGAAACAACCGACGTTTCTGTAAACAAGTTACTTTGCATATGCATAAAATATAATTCAAAAAAACACAAGCGGTTTGTGAGCACTTACTTGGGACTGATCGAACTTTTGGATACTGACGCTAATGGGATTGTGGATGCCATCATCGAATTTTTGCAAGCTAATGCGCTGGATATGGCAAATATGGTTGGCATAGCAACGGATGGAGCAAGCGTAATGGTCGGGAGACATCATTCCGTGTATACGTTACTCAAGCAGAAGCAGCCTAATTTACAGTTAATCAAATGTGTATGCCATTCTCTGGACATTGTAGCTCAAAAGGCAATGCAGCAGCTCCCTAGCAATATTGAATACATGATCAGAGAGACTTATAACTGGTTTGCGCATTTATCTAAGCGTCAGAATGACTACCGAACTCTTTTTGAGACCGTTAACAACGGAATTTGTCCTTTGAAAATGCTTTCTCCAAGTTCCACTCGTTGGTTAGTGACGGCAGATTGCATTGACAGAATTCTCGATCAGGAAGATGCACTTGCTTTACATTTCAGTGTGGCAGCAAGCTCTGAACACTGCTGCGCGACTTTTGAGTGAAATGTACAAAGACAAAACCAACAGCCTTTACCTGCATTTTCTTCGCCCTTTACTGCTGGAAATAAAAGCTGTCAACAAATGTTTTCAGTTAGAGACCGGCGATAGCCTTGCAGTTTTCAGTGACCTCAACCGGCTGTACATGTCGACACTGAGACGTATAATTAAGCCGAGTGTTTTACGAATGAGTAATGAACAACAACTCAGAGACTTAGATCTAAAATGCTCTAGTATATACCTCTCGGCTAAAGATGTTGACCTGGGGAGCACATTCAGTCAGAAGTTGGAGGCAAGCACCCTGCCACCAGAGAAAAAGCAGGTGGTCTTAACACGCTGTATAGATCTCTTAAAAGAACTCCTGACCCAGTATCAAACGCGTTTGCCTGCATCCATGGAGCTGCTGTGGAAGCTGGAACTCCTATGTCCCGCTTCTGTTATGTCTCACAAGTCGTCGTTTCGTGAGTTGCCAAAAGAGTTCTTTTCAGGCTCGCCAGATTTGCTTGAGACTCAGTGGAGAAATGTCGCATCAGCTGGGTTCTCACCTCAGTTAACCATAGATGCGTTTTGGCTGCAGGTAGAATCTTTTCAAGATGCTGGAGGAAACCACTGCTTTCAGGATTTAGCACTTGGCGCAATTAAAATCCTTACTCTACCTATATCTAATGCTCCAGTTGAAAGAGCATTTTCACAAGTTTCACTGCTTAAAGATGACACCAGAAATAGAATGGGATTGTCGCTCCTTTCAAGTTTAATGTATGTACGCTCAGGACTGTCACGGAATGGCTGGACATCGGCTACGTTCCGTCCTCCCCAACAGCTGTTGGGGAGGTTTGATTCATCCATGTACTAGACAACTCTACCAAACTCTATATAGTTTTGAAAAGTTCGGATGTTCATAGATGTGTTCTTCAGCATCCTTGAAACAAACAGCCTGTTACTGTTCTGCATTTAAAGGTAAGCCTATACGATCTCTCGCTTTCACTTACACACCTATATTAATAATACATATATATGAATAGATAAAAATAGACATTGTTAAATTTGTTATTGGGTATTTTAATTGTCCTAAAACTGTTGAAATACACGCTGTAAAAGTGCATTGTGCGTGTGGGCGAGGGGGAATAGCCGTGTGTATAGGTTTATGTTGTCATTTTGCTATTGTGGTTCTGTAGCTGCTGGTATTTAATATAGTATGGTGCATTAACGGAGGCAGTTAAAATAACTAATTGCTGATTAAATTAAATATTTAATATTTTGGCCGTTTTTTTGTGCGTTTGGGTGGGTTTTGGACAGTTTTGGGCTGGAAAACACCAAATCTATCTGGCAACACTGTCTGCACTGCTACAGAAAACTGAGGCCTCCTTTTTCTCTGCCTTCATTTGTTGTTATAAAGCATCTGAGGGATAAAAAATATACACTAATTTAGTAGTGCACAATGTTTAAATTTTTGTTGACAATTAACAGAAAATGTTTCCTTAATATTTGAAAAAGTGAGTAGTTTATTAAATGAAGTTTAAGTTCGTGAGGAGCATGGTCATGTGATCTAACCAATCAGCACATAGAGGTGCCTTTAAATAGCCATGCCTCACCTCTGTCCCATGACAGTTTTTTCAGCATCCCTCCTCCAACCCATCACCTTATTCTTAGCTAATTTCATCTATCCCAGTAAAAGAGGGGGGAGTACTCTGGGTTCGGGCAAAAATTCTGAGCTCAGAGCTCTCCCCTCAGACAGCATGCCAAATATTTCTCACATTCCCTATCAATTACATGTTAATGCAAACGTATGAAGTGTGTTGGGGATTGCCCCATTTAATGCTGATAGATATATTATTGACCGCTGCAGTACTCTGGTCAGGGAGTCGGAGTCATCTTCTCAATTTAGTTATATATTGTACAAGAGTAACCATTTGCACATAGTGTACTTTGAGGTAGTTTTCTGAAACAAATACAATAACAGAAGTAAATACTGACTGTCTAAATATAACAATAACAACAGATTACGAACTCAGTGATAAACAACTTATATATTGCACCTAAATATAAATATGACCAATAAGTCATAAGCAATAATTGCAAACTGCATAATGCAGTGAATATCACAAAACAACAATTATGAATTGTATATAAAATAAAGCTGCATCATCAATACAGTTATAATGATATTATCACAATGAGATATCTTACATTATATGACTATATATTTGACAGCAATATTAGCCGCGAAGCTAGCGGGATTAATCCGCTCGTTAAACAGTGTCAAATTACACTTCAAAAGATCGCTATGCATCAAACCCGGTTAATATTTACACAGCTGAGGTAAATTGTATAATCTGCATCAACAATAATACAAAGAAGCAAAACATACTTGTCACAAACTTTCTCTTGCACATAAACACTGCATGAGTGAGCACGCGATCTGACTGCTACGCAAAGTGACTTAGTGAATAGGCAGTTACGGAATGTTCCTATACATGCTGGAAACTCTGCACTACGTCAGTTACGTAAGTAATGACTTCAAACGTCACACACAGTAAACTTAAAGGGGAGAATTCACAACAAAGTGCAAGTTAAAATGTGATAATGTCTATGTTGACTTTACACCCCCCACTGAATTTAATATATTAAAAAAATATATTAATATATATAAAAAAATATTAAAAAGGTAAGGTAGGTTGTTAACTGATGGGAGAGGTAAAAAAGTGACTAAGATGTGAGCTAAAGGGGCTTTTTACACTTGGTCACTTCATACATTTTGTCTGATTGGATAGCCATCCAATTGTAAAAAGACCAGGAGTAAAGTCCCTCCAAAAATGTTTCAGAAACGGATTTAAATCTGATCGCTCAAACCACTTCAGAAGTTGGTTTGGGACGCATTTTAGATAAAAAAGTGTAAATTATCTGGTTGATGAAACCACATCAGAGATTTACTCATCCCAAACGTAAGCACGTCCCTCGCAAGTTTGCCAAGATGACACAATTATTGCTTTATGGACGACAGTGGATACGACTATTGGTTCTTAGAACCAATTCACCTTATTCAGCCCCGCCCATTTTTACGTCTGTGCTCCTCTGCATTTTGTCAACCGATTTCCGCTAACATGGCACAGTGCATCTGGTAGCTAGTTTGGTGGTTAGAAGATTGTTTGTAGTTCACTATAACTTTAGCAAAATGACAAATAACGCTAATGTTGTAAATGTTTCAAGTTGGGAGCACAGAGAAAACTTACATACAACGCTCAGATAGTCTCATAATGTCCCATCAATCGTTACGTGAGTAGACGATATGAAATGGCTGTGGCCGCAGCAGGTAACCTATAGGACTTATTTAACCACCTCATCCTGTCAGAAGGAGTTGATGGAGCAGAATTAAAAATTGTTAAAATACTTATGCCTACCAATATTTACACAGTGTGTCGTGTACTGTTACACAGTGATTTCATCTTTTTTAATGCAAATGTGCACCCCAGCCAGTCCAATAACTCACCAATTAGTTTTCATTTGTAATGTACCACGATAGAATTCATTTGCAAACTTGCCAAGACTTGTTCCTTCAAATCAGGAGACTTAAATCCTTTTAAGTGGAATATACAGAGCTCACATATGGTTTAAGAAATTCCTGATAGATAACATCTGATCATACTGTAAATGTTTAATAACTGCATGGCAGGTAACATCTGATCACATAGTAAAGGTTTAATATAACTGCACCACATCTGATCACACTGTAAAGTTAGGGGTGTGCAGCGGAGTCAGTATTTCTATCTGTATTTGTATCTGTAACAATCTCAAAATTATTTGTATCTGTATCTGTATTTTCGGATAGAACCGAAAGTGGGCGGGTCTTAAACCGGAAGTTTGTCATATTACATGAAAATGGCATTTTTAATGCATTTTTGCTTTTTATTATAACTTAAATAACTGTAAATATTCATTAAAAATAATAATACAAAATTTTAATCAAAAAGACAAATAATTTAATTCTCATTACTAATACGCATGGAAAACAAACTTCTAATTTTCAAAGCCTCATACAGCTTGTGCCTATGTGCTATGCATCATTGTATTGTAGCATTAAAAGAAAAAACTTGAGAGCATGTTGACAAAACTGTAGGCTACATCATCTATAAAGTTTATTGTGTCTGTCAGCACAGTTCCACGGACCCATGCTGTCTAAATGAGTGGGAGGTTTTCAGAAAAAATAAGTAGCCTACATTAAACCCTAATCTAGCGATACAAATACTCTAGTAATTAAACATCTAAAATGATCGTTATTTGTACATTTTCTGAGAGTGAAATGATTAACCTAATACTACTTAGATGCTTGTCCATCCATGTCTGACATCATGGTTTCAGTTTAAAAACATGCAGGAATTTGAAAATAAAATGCAGGACTTGCTTGATGTTTAAAAAGTTATTAAGGGAGATAAAGTTCGGGAACTCATTTATGTTAAAAAGTTATTAAGATTGACAAGACTCGCGCTGACTGACAGATCTGAAATGCAACGCAGAGACACGCAAGTGCACACTGTCAGAATAGTTTAAAAACGCTTAGGTTACTCACGTAACCCCGGTTCCCTGAAATAACGGGAACGAAGCATTGCGTCAGTTAGCTGACGCTATGGGGGAAACTCCTGTTTACTCCGTGACTGAAGCCTATTGGTTAACGTCTGTACAAAGTACAGACCAATGACGTTTGAACCCGCGCGCGGGAGGAACGCGTCCTTATATAAGCGCGGTTCAATCGTCAGGAGCTCATTATATTCGACTGAAGCGCGCAGCCGAATAACACTCGCTGCGTAGACGTTTGTAGCACGGCAAGAGACGCAATGCTTCGTTCCCGTTATTTCAGGGAACCGGGGTTACGTGAGTAACCTAAGCGTTCCCTTTCAATACGGTTCACTTCGCATTGCGTCAGTTAGCTGACGCTATGGGGGAACGTAATCCCATCACGCCGTGCATACACAACGTACTGAAGTGCCTTACCGGAGAGACACTGCGTGTGGCCCTATACCCGGCATATTCACAGCTTAAAAAGCAAATGTGTAAGCACCATATAAATTGTTGACGCGCACATGGTGGGGTTTTAAACGCACCGGGGGCACATAACATAGCACAAGACGGCGAGGTACCGAGCGCGCCGCGGCTGTGCGAGATAAGTAAATTCAGAGTCACGTTGGTGAGCTCGCTGAGCGCACCGTGGTGTACACATAAAACGCATGAGCGTGCATGATTGAGCCGAGAGAACCTGCGCTCGTAGGGCAGGGACGTCTAAGCTGTACAATCTGACAACGTAGACGGCGAAGACTAGCCGGCCGCGTAGCAGATATCAAATATAGATATAGATACCCCTGTAGACCAAGTTCATGAAGAAGCCAAACTCGCAGAGAGTGGGCTCTATATAGGACATAGCTCATAGAGGGGCGTGAGCCAGTGCGATGGTTTCAACGATCCATCTAAATAACCACTGTTAGCAACAGACATACGTAGTGAGTGATCTGCGAAGCTCACGAACGGCCGATCTGACTATAATATGCGGCAGAACGGTTCGTAGCGTGGGATTATACAGATACCACAATAGTGTGAACCCAGGTGCACCCTCGAGCGCATCGGGATGCATATAGGTAGTATTATAGTGCACAGATCGGTGAGCTTTCCAAGCGCGCCGTAAATGTGTATTGACTATAAATTGCACGGGCACAGGTGAACACTTGAATACATCGTGAATGCATATAGATGAATCAGAGTGTTATAATGCACAGGCCGGCAAGATTCTCGAGCGCGCCGTCATGTGTTCTGATAATAAATTGTGCGCACACGGGTGAACTCTTCAGTGCACCGTGAATGCGTATAGATAAATCAGTGCACAGAACGCGCCGTGAATGTGTACAAATATGATTGATGAACGTAACGGTGGGCACCCAACGCACCGTGAACGTACACAGATGAACAACAATGTATGTGTCACAAATCATAACACAGCTGTGTATACAGGTGAGCTTTCCCAAGCGCATCTTATTGTATACCAAAATGTTATAGCGTGTACATGTGAGCTTCTCTAAGCGCACGGTGGACGCATATAATTAAAAACCATATCGTGCCTACAGGTGAGCTAATGGGCGCACCTTTAATGCAACAAACCTCAGTAGTGCGAAGCAGGGATGTCGAAGCTGTAAACTGACAACGTGGACGGCAGGGACCAGCCGGCCGTGTCACAATTGTCAAATGAGAAACCTCTAAGACCATGCCCATGCTCTAAGACAAGTGAGCATAATTGTCACGGGAGGTGATAACGTCAACGATCCATAAATAGCCTGTATTGACAGGTGCTCTAGTGAGTGATCTGTGACGCAGATGAACAGCTGATCGTCTGATGTACGTCAGACGTATGTGTCATCCAGGACCTTGGACAGTTCCAGAGCGCTGTGCCTCGGGCACCGTCCGCATCTGAGAAATGACAGGCTTATGAATAAAGTGAATGGCCAGCCGTAAAAGCATGGTTCGCTGTTACCGCCGCCGTCCGCATCTGAGAGATGACAGGCTTGTGAATTAAATGAATGGTCGGTCGTAAAAGCGTGGTTCGCTGTTATCACGGCCACATAGATATAGGTAGGGGAGAGAGCCGCCGTGCCTCTGTAGTGAGGAGAAAAGTGTTCCACCCACGATTCAGGGGGGGTATTGACTTTCAAATGTCACTAGACAGAATGGATCAGACTTTGCATAAGGACGCATCGTGAAAGGGGTCCTAGCAGCTTGTGTCAATGTGTCATAAGGCACGTAATGTAGGTCGTGTCCCACGGATGCCATCTCCGCACGCCCATCGTAATGGGTTAATATTGGTAGTTTAAGCATGAGATGCGTATCACTCTGATTGAACATAGCTTATAAAGCGATGCAATGAGTTTATAAAGGAGATGACTCGTCAGCTTGTTCAGGGGGCGAGATCTCAGTCTGGTTCGGTAAATAATGAAACCACCGTAGATTGCCCGACCGCATTATCACAATAACACGGTCGAGAGTGCTGCAGTGCTAAATCATCCTCTTAATGTACCGTATTCACAGTACAAGGTGATTTATATGAGACAAACGGCGTTCCACGTGCCGAAGGCTGATTGCCGTCGTAAAGCGTGTTCAACCCACAGCAAATGCTGGGCTAGCTCGTTATGACAGCACTTCATGCAGCAGTGTGTAACTTAAGCAAGCTTCCCGGCCGTCAGCTCGGGGCGGGACCTTTGCTTAGTCAAACTGAAGTGGACTTATGAACAATGCCACGATATTCAGCTTTCTGAGGCTCGTTAGAGGGGTACGTGCGCCCGTCTTAAACGAGATGCCGCGCGCGTCTGACTGTGCGCGCGCTTTAAGCTTTGAAACTTATTGTGGCGGGTAGCAAGCTCACTTGAGGTTGATATTACCCTTAATATCTCCGAGTATTGGAGCGGAGGTGTGAGCGTCTTCGGATCCGCTAATATAAATCAGCTATATGGCCGAAAAACGTCATAAACCGCTTGGCTGTAAGCCTTTGAGTGGCCGTCCGGAGAGGGCGCGATTCAAACGCTTGGAGCCATGCAAAAGTCTGAGGCTGTCCTTCCTCTAGGAAGAGAGAATAACAGCCGTAAGACCGTGCTCGTTTGCGCCATCAGCATCGTAGCGGAGAAACTGAGGTGGGCTGCGAGCGAATTTGGCAGAAAGGTGTTAGAGACACCGTACAGTCGTGGGGTGTCAATACACAGTATATGGCCAAACCGGGGTATTTTCGGCTAGCGTCGATAGAATTATGGACAGCGGGCCGTGTGTGCGTATTACTGATTGCTTGTCAGTAAGGCGATAAAGTGTTTAGAGACACCGTACAACCGTGGGTGTCAATACACAGTATAGTAAGCACGGAAATTACTCTTTTTAGAGGAATTAAATACCGTTCGCCACTATAGTGAGGTCGCATAGCCGACAGTATTACACAGTATGTTTGGATAAACAGCACACAGAAAACATTTCAGGGCAGTCCAGCCGAGGCGCGACATAACCCCTTTTTCCCAGACAGTTTCGTTCTCTGTTGATGCAGCTATGCTGCGGAGACCAGAGCTCAGCCGTTCAGGTGCACAAGCCTCAGTAGTGACGGTGACCGAACGGCTCACGGAGCAGGGTAGTATGTCTAGGTAGTTTAATGTCAGACTGAACCCATCGCAGAGAGGAAGTCTGCCGCGAGGCCCGCGGTTTTGCCGTTTATTAAAAGGGCAGAAAAACCGGGTATATATATATAAGAATGTACCAATATTCAGCGCACTGATATAGGACGGGACTGAATAAAGGGAGGTATTCGGGCCTCAGTATATTATAAACAAATTCGTTCTGCCTCTGATTCCGTCTAAACCAGAGGGAAATTACCAGGCAGACGAAAAATGAGCTATCTGAAGTGAGATCGGCTCAGGCCAGTAAAGCTCTATAATAAGTGTTTTAGCGCTCCAATAGAGGCGTGTCCGCCTTATCGAGCAGACGAATGAGATCGTGCCGCTCCAGGAGGGGAGGGGCATGAAGCTCTCTTATAATGAGTGTTCTTGGTGCTCCAATAGCGGCGAATCGGCCCTATCGAGCAGACGAATGAGATCGCGCCGCTCCAGGAGGGGAGGGGCATGAAGCTCTGTAATCGTTGAACACTGGACAGCTGCATTTAGAGGCAGCGAGCCGTAATACCGCGTGCTAGCTAAGCCGTTAAGGGACCTCACCACTGTGGGGAAAGGAGCGAGGGACTCCGCGAGCGTGGAGCACGAGTGGCTGTGCTATGACAGAGACAGGGGCAGACCGCCCGTGTTTGCTTGTCGTATGCATCTATCCAGGTCTACGGTTCCCCGCTTGTTCATCTCAGCAAGAGAGGAACGGCAGAGGGGAGCAGCAACACAGACAGAACAGCCATGCGTCGTGACGGTATCACCCGATGCACTCGGGGGATTAATATATGTGCCAGAGATCTCGCCACTGAATGTGAAAGGAGCGAAGGGACTCTGTAAGCATGAACGGTTGCGGTGTGACAGAACACAGGGGGGGTTAGTCCATGTGTGCTTGTCTATGCATCCATCTAGTCTCATGGCTCGCCGTGTGTTCATCCCGGCGAGAGAGGAACAGCAGGGGGAGCACGAAACATGGATAAGACAACCAAAGCATAAGCGCGGTCCCGGCGTGGGAGGTGCCAGACCGGTAACGCGCTCGGAGGAAATTCATAGCAGAGAGGCTCACCGAGCCGCTGTGCTGGACGCTATTACAACAGCGCCTGCTCTTTTAGCTTATAGCTTTATATTAAAAATATTGATCTTACCGGGCGGCCGCAGGGGAGACCTCGTCAGGCGTGTGTCCGCTGCACAGGGCTCGAACCACGGCAAGCGAAGGCTATCTTCGGTTCTCGGCCGGAAAGCGGCAGGGGAAGACGCTAGACCTGGACTCTGCTATCTTCGGTTCTCAGCCGGAAAACGGCAGGGGAAGACGCTAGGCCTGGACTCCGCTGCAGGGCTTTTGTCAACGGCGAGGTAAGGCTTCTTCTTTTTCTTCGGAGCAGCGAGAGGTTCGCGCTGAAGGAGAAAATAATGAGCTCCTGACGATTGAACCGCGCTTATATAAGGACGCGTTCCTCCCGCGCGCGGGTTCAAACGTCATTGGTCTGTACTTTGTACAGACGTTAACCAATAGGCTTCAGTCACGGAGTAAACAGGAGTTTCCCCCATAGCGTCAGCTAACTGACGCAATGCGAAGTGAACCGTATTGAAAGGGAACCTCTGTTTTACAATATTTTACGAAAGCATAATAAGCATTACAACAAACTTGCTGAGCTCATTATTATCTATGTCCATATAGCGTTTGAGCGAACATAACAAATTGTTTAAAAAAACCTATCATTAATCTTCATCTAAATAAATAAATAATCAGATATTCGTTTGAAGTTTCAGATAATAGTATGCTCTATTATTTAAAAACTCAGTTTTGACTTAGTTCAAAACAAGCAACATGATTGTAAACAATAAGGTAATTAGAAAGACTTAATTCAAATGTTTCAGTTGTTATTTACTTAGTTTATTTTTATGTTAATTGCAATTCATGTCATAGTAATCTTCAGTTTAAATTTTGCTTTTAAAATTTAAAATTTTCTTTTTTTATCTATCTATTTACTTATTTATTTTATATTCATTGACAATAGCCTAAAGCTTGCTTTAACTTGAAGTAATTAAAAGATCATCTGTGACCGAAGTCACACAGAGTTATTAACGAATATTTTATTATCAGAGTGCAGCATTTTATCAAGGTTTTCTGGTCTTGTGTAATTAAATAATAAAAAACAACCCGAAAAGGGTAATTTTTTACAGTTGGGTTAAAAGAAGTTTGATATAAGCAGCGGGCCAGGACCCAGGAACCCAGGAACTTAAATGAGTCCACATTTGTCAATGGGCTGTTGGATATTGTGAGGGGGGACAGTGCTGTGGGGTGCCTCCTAAAGTCCACCACCATCTCCACAGTCTTCACAGTGTTTAGCTCTAGGTTAAGTTGACTGCACCAGAGCACCAACTTATCAACCTCTTGTCGATATGCGGTTTCGTCACCATCCTGGATGAGTCCAATGATAGTGGTGTCATCTGCTAATTTTATAAGTTTGACAGTTGGGTCTGTAGAGGTACAGTTGTTTGTGTAGAGTGAGAAGAGCAGTGGGGAAAGGACACACCCCTGTGGTGCAACATTGCTGGTTGTCCGTGATCCAGATGTGACATCCCTCACCCACACATGTTGGCTTCTATTGGTCAAAAAGCTAGAGATCCACTGACAAATTGCAGGAGATACAGTAAGCTGAGAGAGTTTAGCAGTGAGTATTTCAGGTATGATGGTGTTGAACGCCAAGTGGAAATCTACAAACAGGATCCTGAAGTAGGTCCCTGGTGTTGCAGGATGAAGTGAAGTCCCATGTTCACTGCATCATCTACTGACCTGTTTGCCCTATAGGGATATTAGTTTCATTGTATAGCTGTTTTCACAGCTTGCTCCATGAGCATGAAGCCAGGCAGAGATCCACCGATAGGACCAACAATTTGACACCCCCCCACAACATTGACCTGCCATCCAGGTCGGCGCCGATACAGCATAGCTGCCGAACAGATTTCTCACTGTGTGTCCATTGGTATGTCATGGCAGAGAATTGCATCATGTTTTGGTATCAGTCGAAGAATTCTATACAGTCACAGACAAATTCTGGGAGTTGGACCATTAATATATGCAGTATTGTCAAATCAAATCAAATGTACTTGATAGTCTGAGATCGCGTGGCTTAAGGGTTCAACGTTGGCGGGTCCGACAGAGCCTGCATCACGTGGATCCCATTGGGCCGTTAATACATCGTAATACTATTCGCCGAAGGGTCTATAATGTTCAGGCCCCCAACCAATTATGGTATGTTCACTTGAAAATGTTTTGTAACATCTGCAAGTTTCAAGTAGTCTATATGTTCTGTAATGTAGTGTATTTCTCTCAACAGGCATTTTGACAGCAACCACAAGCTGGTTAGGTGGCGGATGGTCCTGCATTGCTGTGTTGATGGTTTCAGCAGGACTATTATATATTTAAGGTACTTATCTAACAACAAAGCCTCAAGTGTCTTGTCAATATTTTTAGGAGGGATAGAGAATTTTGGTTTGCCTTTAAGAGTCAGATGTGATCACGTATGGAAAATATACATGTTGGACGTTTTATGTTGGAAAGAAGAGGATTAAACAGTCGTAGTGTCATTACTGGTGTTTCAGTACACAACCAAAGGATTGAAAGACTATGGGGGGAAGTCAAAAGAGTTGTATCTAGACACTTTATAAAAAAATTTAACTTTGTGGAGGAACAGGGTATACTGGATTCATTGATTGAAGTACATTTATTTTGTTTGCATTACGTTTTTTACCAAGAATTGAAAGGTCAGTAACAGAATTTGTTCACCAGTAAAACAACCATGGCCTCTCATCACAAGGGGGGCAGACACCTATTCAGGTGTGGCATGCAGGTGTCATAAACAACATAGGAATTCACCCGGTTGTAAATTACATCTTTGACATTGACAACTATTATGGCATTGACGAAGAAGTAGTAATGATGCAAAGTCGGCAACACCAAAGCTCCAAAAATATCAAAAATGTTTATTAATTAAAAACAGTGCTAGGCATCAGGTAACGTTTCGAGCACGCAGGCTCTTCATCAGTCTGTTTTTAATTAATAAACATTTTTGATATTTTTGGAGCTTTGGTGTTGCCGACTTTGCATCATTACTACTACGCTTTTTTTGTCGAGCACCCTATTTAAATTGATGTGCGTGCTTTAGCCTGCTCATTGACGAAGAAGGGCCATTACCTGAACTTCAGACCAATAATAATATTATAATTCCAGACATTGATATAACCTTTAATGACTGTGATTGGTCAGTTGAGGAAAAGTAACATTGAAAAGTATGTCGGCTTTATGAAAAGTTGAACATGTTAAACAACAAAAGGCATCAATACAGATAATGTTAAATGCAACACAGCATTACTGTTTCTGTCACAGAGCGACCGGCCCACTGCCATTTCTCTGCTGCAGAATGTTAAGTTTCTAATGCTATTGTGCGAACGCTTTTAACCTGACGAGAAATCTCTTCCCGCCCCTTCCAATAGTAATTTGCATCAGTTGAACTTGATATTGAATAAATTCTCTAATAAGAAATATAAAAAAATATAAAAAGATTCATAATTTTGCTTTAACTTCTGCATCCTGGAGATAGTCTCTCCAGAAGGTAACAACTATCTCCTCAACAACTCTCTTGTTGCTCCCTTCTGGAGACAGACAAATGTTGAAAAGATCGTCCACCTGATCAGCAGTCAGTGTGCTTACCTCACAGCACAAAAGGGGGCGAAAGCTGTCTGGATGCCTTTTGATTTTTTCCAGAACCCCAAGAGTTTTTAATCCTTCACAGAATCTGTACAAAGAACATGGAACATCATTTATTTAATTGCAGTTCCTAATTCACTTGTGAATTTTCAATTTTCATGTCTCTACATCAGTGTTGTGCCTGATCGAGTTCATTGAACGAAAGTTTCATGAACTAGTTCATATTTTGGGCGAACGTGAACTGAACGTACTGCATTACTGCCTGATGAACGTTACTGTGAACTCGTTCATTCTGGGGCTTGTGAACGGCACGCTCTCTCACTTTAAAGTCATTCAATAGGGTGCCAGATTTCTATAGAGTCTTCCAGGCGAAAACCTGTCTAAGACACACTGTAAACAGGCCCTAATGTGTAGCGGAAAAAACACTTAATCTGGCAACACCGCCACCAGGCTGCATTCGTCATCAAAACAACACTGACTGGACGCTGCTTAAATCCAAATCCCTGCTGCGCCACTCACATAGTTTAACATTAAATAACATCATATTTGTCCTAAATCGTTAACGATAAACAAAGGCTGCTTACGCATATTCTGGATCTTGAAATAGACTTTGACTAAGCTCACGCTATTTAATGTGCACGTGCGGTGTGCAATACCTGTGATTTGTCCTACACGCGACGCCTCGCAGCGCTTCTCACCCGGAAAACCCCCTTGAAGCACCCGGCTAGCCTTTCAAGGTATATGCAAGCAAATACAAAAATTAAAATACAGTCAATGCTACTGTAAATCCTGGTTGGATAAGGATTTAAAGTTGGATATGAAGATGAAATCTGACGCATTTAGCTTCAGTGTTAAAACTTTCAAATAATTGCTGTCTGTGGTGGTTCTACTGTATATGGGCTATAATGGCAATATTTTAATATATTTTTTTTAATAATATGGGGAAAAATAACTATAAATTAGTTCATTTTTGGAACGGTGAACTAGTTCAACATTTGGAAATATGAACTATGAACTGAACTAGTTCATTTTAAAATTTGTGAACTGTGAACTGAACTAGTTCATGTAGAAAGTTAACTTTCCCAACACTGCTCTACATTGTGACCATTTAACTCACATATGCCCCTAAAAACAGATACGAGTAGAGATGTGATGAGACACTTAGCTGACGACACAAGACACAATATTGGGTCCATGAGACTTAGATCAGATTTTAACAAAATTTTTACAAAATCTTTAATACTGATTTATATGACAATTTTGAGCATTAAACACAAAATTTTCCTACGTTCTGGTGATTCATTTGCATCATTTTATGGTGGGAACGTTATTAATGAAAAAAAAATTAGGTGGCAGTTTACAATTTAAAATACAAAAATAACAGGCATTCTATATTGCTTTTAGATATGTTTCTCCTGTAAATCAACTTTTCTCATGTAACATCTTTGCTTACTTAGCTCACAAACAGGAATGATTAGTCTTTCCCTCTGCGTGTCTTTTGTTTGGGAAAGTAACTTCTTTAAATGTGATTGTGGTACCTTTTCACCAAAATTTATAATAAATTATAGTTTTCTGCTCACGTTAAAAACTTCATTATATTTTTATTCTCTGATGAGCGTTAATACTCTGCTGATGTTGTAATATACCCTTTAGATCATCTGCAGACACAGAATCCTGTTTAGGATTGAATGTTGAGACAGGTGGGAAAAAACTAACTGTGTTGAACATTTGCCTCACTTTCAAGTCCCAGTGTTAACAGGTAGGGCGTCGTTGGCAATTGGAAGCTGTAGCTTCAAGATATAGTAAAAGATAAAGCCGAAAGTATACTAGGGACGTCTGCGTATGCGCGTCATCCGCATGACGTCATTTTCATCATCAGGAGGTCCGCGTGCAGCCGAAAATATGAGACCGCGCGGACAGTCCGCAGCGAGTCCGTGTACAACAATGCATGTGCGAGTTCGATCAGGAGAGTTCACTAGGTGGCAATACACACAGTACAGTACCATAGTCGAAGAAGAGTGCAGACGATCGATTCAAATAAGCACGTTGAAGAAGAATTGAAACACAATGGATTGCGAGTTTGATGAGCGTTTGTGCGAAGAGATCCGCAAATATCCGCATTTGTATAACTCTTGTTTAAGAGAATACAAAGATGTGTTTCAAGCTGCAAATTCTTGGAAAGAAATTAGCCAGAGCATGGGAAAAGATGAGGTGTATTGCTGTCAGCACTGGAAAAATCTACGAGACAGATATGTGAAGTCCTCCAAAAAAATTAAGGGAAAGAGCGGTGATCCTGGTGGAATCAAACCAGTCCCGCCGATCGTAAATATTCTCGGATGGCTGTCTGCATTTATAAAACACCGGAAAACAGATAGAAATTTTACAAAAGAGGCAAAATTCAAACAACATCAGTGTAGCATACTTTTTTAACTTATTTTTTACACCAGCCCGCAACACACTTATTCAAACTGTATCGTAAGATGTCAGATCTGCATTCATTTTGTCTTGTAAATATGTTTTAAGTACCTTAATAAAAGTTTGAATAACTTAATTTAGAAATATTAGTTATGTTTGTTTTTTTTTTGTTTCAGAAATTTTAGTTTGGTCTCTTATGTACTGTGATAACAAAAAGAAACACATATATGTGACCTATATATATATATACCATTTTACCAAAAACATAACTTTCACATTTTGATATTTATTTCTTTTGCACTCATATAAGAACACCTACATTAAGCACTGTTTTTTTCATGAAATTTATGTAGGGTAATGAATCTCACATTTACAGAGTGTGTGAGATTTCAGGTTGCAGTTTTTTAAGTAGCCTGCTTGTGTCTATATGTATGCATGTATGTATGGTTGTGTGTGTGTGTGTGTGTGTGTGTGTGTGTGTGTGTGTGTGTGTGTGTGTGTGTGTGTGTGTGTGTGTGTGTGTGTGTTTCTTCCCTAACAGATGGTTTTTAATAATGATTAAAGTGTTTGCTTAGAAGTAGTATTGCAGTAAAAGATTTAATATGTGTTTATCTATCTAAAGAAGTTAATGTGTGCCTTATTCATATAACCAATTTTACGAATAATGAAATGATGTCATGATATTGAAATATGTTTTACATAATAATCACTTTCATCTTACAGCTTATGTTTTTTATGAATAAATGAATGTTTTATTAATGATTTGTTTTTAAGAAAGCATTATAACATGCTATGTGAAGTCAACCATATGTGAAGTGGAGGAGTACTAGGGAGGAACTGCAGGGCTCCCAGGGATGAGCGGAGAACAGTTTGTTTTTTCTTTGTCTGTGTGTCTGTCTTCCCCGGCAGGCTGAAATTGGGTGTGGTGAGGGAGTCAGATTCACGAGGAAAAGCAGCCTTTGTGGGTGGAGATTCTAAGAAGAACAACGACGTCATATACTCTTTAAATAAATGTTTTCCCAAATGCTGTGCATTCGTTGCTTGCCGCTTGTGGCCTTGAAACGATCCAGCGCGCTGTTAAACTTTTTCATGTCTGATCAATAAATATTTGAACTTAGATATTTGTATCTTGTGCCTTTCCTCTAAATTATGAACATGCAATGGACGCCTTAAAGTCCAACAATTGGTGACCGCTGACGTTTTGTGGAGGGAAAGGAGAGAGTGAGAGGAAGGAGGGTTTCACATTGAAGAAACCAGAGTAAGGGAGGGCTCCATTTCAACACAAAAAGAGCGCTCTACTAAAACAAGGTAAGCAGAAACCTGTTTTATCGAATTCTGCTATTTGGATATACCAAATTACTTGTGTTGATAAGGAGATCCGAACTGAATTACAAATTTACATTTTTGTAAATTGATCAGAGTGAAAAACTTTTTGAAATCTTTGAATTTTGTTATTAAATAAAAGGTTGAGGAGTCCTTTAACGCATTAGGCGTTATAAAATACCGACTCGGTTGTAGCCGTAAGGGGTGCGAACCCTTGGGTGAAGGGCCCATAAAAAGTAATACATTAGGTTGAGGAGTCCTTTAATACATTAGGTATTATAAAATACCAACTCGGTTGTAGCCGTAAGGAGTGAAAGGCTCTTGGATGAAAGGTCCATAAATATTGTTAATGGCGGTGTAAGTTAACAGAATTAATTAAAAAAGGTTGAGGATTCCTTTAATACATTAGGTATTATAAAATACCGACTCGGTTGTAGCCGTAGGGGGTGTACAGCAGCCCGTGGATGCAAGGTCCACGAATACTGGAAAAGAGAAGTGACGTCTTAATGTGAATTGAATTGTTGATATATTGCTGTTATTTTTTTGACATTTCTGTGAAAGTTCTATTGTGTTTGTATTGCGGTTTGGAATTGAGATAAATCATGGCTGAATTTCAGAAAGAGTGTAATGAATATGTGTGTTCACCGGTGTATGTGCAGTGGCAAAAAATAATTAAATTAATGATGGCCCAAACTGATCCTAAAGATGTTAAGAAAAGACAAAAAGAGGTTGCATTAGTTAGGGGAAGTTGACAGTGGTGCAGCTGCAAAGCAAAAGGAAGTTAAAAAAGGAAACAGTCAGCCAGACTCAAGTGTGACACCTACGGCTCCTCCTCCAGCTCCACCCCCAGTGAAATCGATCTACCCCTCCTTGCACACACCTCCTCCTTATGAGAAAGCCAAAGCCCCAATAAAACAGCCTGTTTTTCAAATCAATAGCGGTGAATTAAATGTAGATTTTATTTGTGTGAAAATGTAGTGTGTCTGTGATATAACGAGTCTGTTAAAACCATAAATGGGATTAAGCAAAATCTAACAGAAAGACAGAAGCAAAGCTTTGAAAGAAAAAACAACGAATTAGAGAAAAAGAGTAGAAACCAAGTTATTAAAGGTGGAAATACAGATGAAAAATAAAAAAGGACAGAAAAATTATTAAAAGGTGAATGACATAGATAAATTATACAAAGATAAATTATTACAAAATGAAGAGGAGTCTTCATCTGATGATGGAAGGTGGTCACAAAATAAATTTTATTTTAAATCAAAAGGCAATATTTTGCATGGGTCAAGCTGAAACATTGTGGGCTGATCATTCCCATCCTTTGACATTCAAGAAAGTGAATAAAAGCTGGCAATGAAAAGACAATGGCAAAAACTGTGTGTGACATCAAAGTGTTGGAGTTGCAAAGAGAGAAGTAACTCATAAACTGGACTGTGGACACATCCTATATGAATGGGACTATATGCAGCAGTGAAGGGGGCACTGCACAATGTTCAGAAAAAAAAGACTGAGTGGAGTCCAGAAAGACTCACAAAGACAATAATGTTCTTGGAGGCAAGAGAAACTGGACAATACTTCACTGGACACTGAACTTTTTCATCTTCATACGAGCCTTTGAGTGAAAAAGGGGAAAGGGTAAACAGCCGTTCAATGTTTAGTAAAGACCTTGTTACTATAGGGACACAGACAATCTTTATGAGAAAATCAGCTAGACACATTTAAAGGCTGATCAAGAACTTTGTTGTTAGGTGTGACTACCTGTTCTGAAATCAAATCAGACTCCTATTAATCTGACAGGAAGAAATGCATGATTGAATTCGGTATCTACAGAGGAAGTCAGAACTCCACTGATGGTACTGAGCTAAAAAGCAAATATAAATGGCATAGAACAGCTATGGCAGAAAGGAAATTGAAATAGATATAAGAAATAAATTGAAAGCAAAAAAGAACACCATAGAACACTATAAAAGGTAAACAGGAAAAGTTGTGAGAATAGAAAAATAACTGATTATTGTAACAAACTTTGTATTTAAGGAAATTGCCAGCCCAGACATCATATATGTGCATGAAGGTGTTCACATGGCAGATCTAATCACTGAGGGTGAGCCACATGACTGCATACCATTGACTGAAAAAACAAACAAATTGAGAGATGGTTTGTTCGCGGTACCACTGACAACTCCCCAACCAGTAATCATACTGTTTACAGATGGTTGTTGTTTTAGAGCATCAGATGGTTCGCTAAAGGCAGGCTTTGCTGTGGTTGAGCAAGTTGAGGGTGATTTTGTAACAAGACTGAGTGGTAGATTGAAAGGTAAACAGTCAGCACAGAGAGCTGAAATGACAGCTGTTATCAAAGCCTTGCACTACACTGGTGAAGAGAGGGTGATTGTTTATAGTGACTATGCATATGTGATTGGTGCAGTATATATGGGACTGCCATATGGCAGATAGGTGGGTTTGAAACCAGGAAAGGCCGGCCTATAGTAAATGCTAGCAAAGCCTGACACATACTACAGGCTGTGAAGGTACCTAATGACGTGGCTGTTGTCAACTGCCTAATAAACCACTTATATCCCCAACCATGGTTTCCCAAGACAAAGTTAGATCTGACAAAATTGACAAACAAGCACTGGAATTGAAATATAGTTTCGGGGCTGCTTGTCACCCCAATGTTAGAGCAAAGATGAAATAATGAACCTGACTTTGACATTAAAATTTGACTTGACAAAATCTGTGCACAGACAAAAATAACATGGCTTGACGCATTGCCAATTGCATTAATGCCTATCCACTTTTCTGTTAACAGGATCACTGGTTTGACACCATTTGAATTGCTTACAGGTCGTCAGTTTCCGGGTCCGAGGAATGCCCTGGTGAAGGACCCTAACCTGCCACTAACTAATGATGTTTATTTCTACAAACTAACTGCTCTGATTAAACATTTTTCTTGCCAGGCTACCACACAACGAAATTGTGAGAACGACCCAGCTGTTATAAATGATGTTTGGGTTTCTAACAGACACAGGTGTGGACCTGAGGACTCAGGTCCAAGAGAGGGAGAGTGTTGATAGTGAAAGTGAATCAGCTGGAATACAGAGAGAACAAACAGGAAGTGAAACATCAGTGGTAACACATCAGTGGTAACACTCACACAACACCAACAACAAAGTCAACAAACACTCTGTAAAATTGTGCATAAAAAAGGTGACATTTTTTCCAGCCCAGTAACAGAACCCCTAGCACACTGTGTGAGCACAGATTGTGCCTATGGAGCAGGTATAGCCGTACAATTCAAAGCGAAGTACGGTACACAAAAGGTTGTAAGACAGAACAAACACACAGGTGAATGTGCAGTTACCCATGAGGACGACGGCAGATTGATTTTTCATTTAATAATAAAACAAAATTGTACTGATTTACCAACATATGAGAATTTTACCTACAGCCTCAGATGTATGAGAGAGTGGTGTGAGAAAGAAAACATAACAAGTGTATCCACTCCCCGGCTGGGGTGTGGCCTGGATAAATTGGATTTCCACAAAGTGCTGGAAATCCTGGCAGAAGGGTTTAGAGACCTGAATATCACAATTGCCATGTATTCATTATAACCTGATTAACATTTTAATGCTTAAGAGTTTTGAGTTTTCTATAATTATTACATTTTACATTACTGTTGATTTTCTTAAAGTTTCGTATAATATTATAGTTTACTTTTCCTGTGTGGATTTGAGTCCACAAGAATGAAGTTGTACAGAACCTCGAGGAGGATGGAGAAGAAAATGTGTGACCTCTTTCAGAGGTCAAGAGAGGGAATTGTGGGATTTGATTTTGTTTTACTAATCGTGCTGTTTATAATCTTAATTAATGTGTATTGTTACAACAAAGATTTCTGTGCTGAGTACAAGAAAGTTGTCTGTGTGGTTTCGGTTGGGGGAGAAACAGCATATGCTGAGGAATGTACGTCTGGAAATTGTTTAGATAAGAGAGAGGCCTGAGGGGGAAAAGCAAACAGGCAACCATGTTATTAACCAATGCTTTAATATTCACAGGATAAAATATGCAATGTATTTCTTACTTAATCAGTATTAATCATTGAATAATTGATGAAATAAATATAAGATTGTCTTTGATAAAGGTGTATTAACCAATGAAATGAAGGTTGCATATAGAATAACTTAATGGGGGCATGGCAGCTCAACCTTGAAGAACAGAATCTCCTGTGCTTGTTCTTTGTGTGTGTGTGTGTGTGTGTGTGTGTGTGTGTGTGTGTGTGTGTGTGTGTGTGTGTGTGTGTGTGTGTGTGTGTGTGTGTGTGTGTGTGTGTGTTTTCTTCCCTAACAGATGGTTTTTAATAATGATTAAAGTGTTTGCTTAGAAGTAGTATTGCAGTAAAAGATTTAATATGTGTTTATCTATCTAAAGAAGTTAATGTGTGCCTTATTCATATAATCAATTTTACGAATAATGAAATTATGTCATGATATTGAAATGTGTTTTACATAATAATCACTTTTATCTTACAGCTTATGTTTTTTATGAATAAATGAATGTTTTATTAATGATTTGTTTTTAAGAAAGCATTATAACATGCTATGTGAAGTCAACCATATGTGAAGTGGAGGAGTACTAGGGAGGAACTGCAGGGCTCCCAGGGATAAGCGGAGAACAGTTTGTTTTTTCTTTGTCTGTGTGTCTGTCTTCCCCGGCAGGCTGAAATTGGGTGTGGTGAGGAAGTCAGATTCACGAGGAAAAGCAGCCTTTGTGGGTGGAGATTCTTAGAAGAACGACAACGTCATATACTCTTTAAATAAATGTTTTCCCAAATGCTGTGCATTCGTTGCTTGCCGCTTGTGGCCTTGAAACGATCCAGCGCTCTGTTAAACTTTTTCATATCTGATCAATAAATATTTGAACTTAGATATTTGTATCTTGTGCCTTTCCTCTAAATTATGAACATGCAATGGACGCCTTAAAGTCCAACAGTAGTTTGCCTGTGTTTTGTCTGACAACACTCACTGCATGAAAAGAGCTGTATACGGACAAATACGGGATGGGAAATCTCTGCTAAACTTTAGGTTTGCCAGATTTTTGAGGCAGAGTGCTTGGAAAGGTAATACACCAAAGTAAACTCGTTAAACATCCAGAAACCTTACGTTTGTGGATGTATGTAGGAACTGGTGGAAGTTTCCAGGAATCCTTACAGCTGGTTGTGAGGAGGGGTGGGTGTGAGGTGTGAAGGGCTTTTTATATGTTAATGACCCACAGGTAGAGGTGTCTTCTTTGTTTTCAGAGAGGAGTGGGGTGGGGGGTTAATCATGTCTCTTTAAGACCGCACATACAGTATTGTGGTACATAAAAACTGTGTTTTCTAAATACGTTTATTATTAATATAATTTAATTAGTCTATTTAAGAAACTTAGCATAATTCAAAATAACTAAAATTCAATGAACACAATTACCATTTTAATGTGTGAAAATTATTTCTCTGACTCAAGAGAAATGCAACAAATGTTATTTCAGAATATATATTTACAACACTTTGAAAACATGTCTCCAACTGCCCTAGGTCAGAATATTGTGCACGTATCTCTCAATGCTGCATACATAATTTAAAAGAAGCCTTTCAAATGACATTATGTAACACAAAAATATCAATAGACAGGTCCATAATCTAAAAGACAGTCTTTCACATATGAATGCAAAACATGTTGGGTGATACAGACTGACAAACTCGGGTAAACATATCTGCAGATACCTGTCAGCTACTGTACTTCTAATCCAGAGGTGCCCAAAGTTGGCCCACAATAGACCTTTAATTTGGTCCATCATGCCACGTGAGATAAGGAAAAAGAAAACAAAAGTCATTGACGCAGATGTTCGTATTTTTTATTAAACATTATCTAAAATTTAGCATTCATTTACAATAAATTAATTAGGCTACATGTCTTAACTCAGTATTAGTTTATATTTACTTATCTTTAAGTAAAAATTCATTTAGGTATACGTTAAATGTTTCCAATGATTAGTATGGCAGTTAATCCACTAAACCCAGACATAATTCCTGAGGCATGTTTATACAGAGTTTTGTATTTCATCAAGAAAGTGCTAATTCACAAAGATGTTATATTTAAGAAAATCTGAGCATCATTCAAAAGAACTGTTAACATGTTTTTCAACTAAACATGCTTTGTCAACGTAATAAACTTTATAAAAAAAAATTTTTTTATTTTTATTAATTATCAAGTATAAAGAACAATGCATAGTGTGAAAACTATGGAGAGAGATATGTGTCTTTATTAAATGCGAGGAATTAAATGATCTGAGAGAAAAAAAACTATTTGAAAGAAAAAGTTTTCACACTGATAGCAAAGAAGCATTTCATGAGAAAAAAAATAATATTTGAGAGAAAAAGTTTTCATACCAATAGTAAAAAATAATAATATTTGAGACTAAAAAAAAGTTTTGAGAGAAAGTATTTTCTCATGTTAGAACATAAAAAATATAAATTTGAAATTTTTTAAATTACTTCTGAGAAAAAAAAATCTCTCAAGTATATATGTGTTGCTATTAGTGTTAAAACATTTTATCTAAAAAAAAAGTTTTTCTCTCAAAACGCTTTTCTTTGATCTCGATGCAATTTCTTGCTCTCGTGTCAGGATTTTGCTTTCTCTGTGAAAATTGTGTCATGGGCGGGGCCACGTTCCTATTGGCCAGTCGGGTGAGCATCGTCTTGTTTTGGGAATCGAACTGAATCATTACACTGTTCTTCGGTTCACCTAGATAGATGCCGTCTCTGCTTTTAGTTGAGCACGGACACTCCGATGTTTGAGTAAGATGACAAACACAACTCGATGGATAGCTGGCTGAGCAAGTTCAGCATCATTGAAGATTAAACAATAAAAAATGGTACTCTTATTCATGAATGAATGTGTATTATATTATTAGCTTGCTAATCGCTAATTAGCCATGATGCTAGGTAAACTTGCAAACTCACCTGCGGTTTATGCTATTTTAAATCAAATGCCAAATGAATGTTCTGATTCTCACTCCTTATTTAGTGAGTAGTGAGCTAGTTTCTACCTTTGCACTTGCTAGCCTCAAAGCACCTGAAGAGTAACTGTTTGTTCATCATATACAACCTCCTGTACAACTTTCAACCAACGTGTGCATGGTGGAAGGTGGCAATGCCACCCGTCCCGTCAAATACGGAATCGTCCCGTATTTACAGGCAAAATGATGCATCCCGTATCAAATCAATAAGGGACGCGATTTGTCCCGTATTCAGGGTTCGTACAAGGTGCTTAAAGTGCTTGAAGTACTTGAATTTGACTTTTTTAAATTTAAGTCCTTGAAAACCCTTGCAAACAGCCATATTTATGAAGAAGTACTTGAAAAGTGCTGGGATTGTTCAAAGACAATATATATAGATTTTAAAAATTTTTTAAAGTGTTTATTTTTCAATAAAATGCAAAAACATTTATTTTAATCAAAATTAGCGCTGCCCCTCCTCCCCTCCCACTTTACGTATCTCATTAACTGCTCGTTCTGACGTCACTCACGTGGAGCACAGTTACAGAATGGTAAGAGACAATGCCGGGGAAGTGCAAGTTTAATCCAGCATGGCTGGAAAAGGAGGTATATAAAAATTGGCTCCTTGAGGATCCAAAAAGTGTTCATCGTGCACAGTGTAAAATATGCAGCAAATCTCTCGAAATTTCAAACATGGGCGAGTCGGCGCTGAAGAGTCACATGCAAGGGGAACGTCATGTCAATGCAGTTGGCCGCACTGGATCAACATCCGTCCGAGAATATTTCACCCCCACTGTCTCAAAGCAGCAGGTAAGCATTTTGTTGTTGTTTGTGTGTGTGATCATTTTATTTGTATCCAAAATTATGTAAACGGAGCGCTGTAAATGTGCACATGCAGTGTATGTTTCATTCATACTCGAAGCCAGAGGGCGCTCTCGCAAAGAAATTCAAAAACGAATTCATAGAAGAAATTAACGTGAAAATCCTTAATATGGACAAGGACATCTAGTCATAGCTGTAACTAAGTTGAATTAAAAGCAGAAACATTTTGTCTTATAATTATATAATTGTTACTATATGGTTTGTGTGTTTTTTAAGTCTTCAAGAAATAAAGTATATTAATGCTGAAAATATTTAAGTATGTTAATTCGGTGCTAATTTATATTAATTTATTATAGTACATAAAATATATATTTGCCCTAATCTGTGATAAAAATGAAATGGAGTCATCCAATATTCAAAAACCTATAACTCTATGGAAAACGGATCAATGAAAGCATAATGAATAGGCTAGAGCACCTCCTAGTGGCCTAAAAAACAAACGTTTCTTTTGTACAAAACATTAATTTCACAAAGGTAATATCAATCTATCTCTCTATCAATCTGGTGGTATATTGTGTTTTGAAGGACTTGTAATTGTAGTTTGAATTAAATAAAAAATCCTTACAAAATATAAAAATAGTTTTAGTCCAAACTAGTCATTAGAATGCAATAAAATAATTACTTTTACAACCAATACTGCATGCTTGCTAGATATCCATGATTGAATAAATTTGCCATAATTTCCTTTGTACATGTTCTTTTGCAGAACCCTCAACCTACTACATCATCAGGAGTCTTGGATCCTTGGGTACGAAACAATGATAATTGGAGGGCTGAAATTCTTTGGACTCTAAAGGGTGTTACATCGCACTACTCCAACAAAAGTGCTGAGAACAATTCTGCATTATTTCAGCTAATGTTTCCAGACAGTGTTATAGCAAAATCATTTGCTTGTGGTGAAAAGAAGACATCCTACATGGTTAATTATGGCATTGCTCCTTATGTGAAGCTGCAACTGCTGGAAAAAGTGAAAACGGGTTCAGAATATGTCTTGCTGTTTGATGAATCTCTTAACAAGGAACTTCAGCTAAAGCAGATGGAGGTGCACATTAGATTTTTGGATGCAGTTGCAAACAAGGTCTCCACACACTACTTGGATTCTGCCTTTATGGGGCATGGTAAGGCAGAGGACTGTCTGAAACATTTCAAGCACTTGACAGAAGAACTTAATTTGAGCAATCTTCTTCAGATTTCGATGGATGGGCCTAATGTTAACCACAAATTTTACAGGGATTTTCAAATCAGTGTGTTGGCTGAATGTACAGACAAACAACTGATTGATATTGGTACATGTTCCTTACATACTGTGCACAATGCATTTAGAAATGCCTTCAGTGAAACAAATTGGCACATTGACCACCAGTTACTGGGATTTTATCGCCTGTTCCACGATACACCTGCACGACGGGATGATTATGTTACAATAACTGGTTGCTCATTGTTTCCAAAAAAGT
The DNA here is from genome assembly GCF_030506205.2 of Paramisgurnus dabryanus. Lineage (NCBI taxonomy): Eukaryota > Metazoa > Chordata > Actinopteri > Cypriniformes > Cobitidae > Paramisgurnus > Paramisgurnus dabryanus. The sequence goes on along the minus strand of NC_133347.1, from coordinate 38,160,333 downwards.
TCTGCTCTCATAGGTGGGTGGAAAATGTTGAAGTAGCTTCTAGAGCACTAGAGGTGTTGCCTCATCTAAGAACATTTGTGAAAACCATTGAAGCCGACAAGAACTTTAACACTCCAAAGTGTAAAACATTCACACTAGTGAAGGAAGCATGTGAGGATCCATTATTCCCTGCAAAGCTGCATTTCTTTGTCTATTTAGCAAAGCATGTGCAAGGCTACCTACAAAAGTATCAGACAGATAGCCCCATGATCCCATTTATGACCTCAGACTGGGCAGAGATGATCTCTGCTGTAATGAGTAGAGTACTTAAAACTAGTGTAACAGAGACATTGACAGACCCACTGAAGATGTCCAAGTATGAAATGAAAGATGAGGATGCATTAGGTCTCGCTAAAGTAGACATTGGATTTTCCACCCCTTACGAAAAAGAAGTACACTTCAAGTAAATTTTATTAAGTATACTTAAGTAATGTTGGAGTATAGTTTTAAGTATACTTTATGTAGTAAGTGTACTAACATTTATGTTCTAGTAGTATACTTGTAAGTGTACTGCTTGAATACCGCTTGGGACTAAATTGGCCCACTTTTAGTATATAAAAGTATACTTCTAAGTGTACTATAAGTGTAAGAGTAGTCAACTTTAAGTGTACAACTAGTGCACAATTAGTTCTTCATTTGTAATGCAAGTGAACTCATGAGTATACTAGTAGTTTTCTAGACTTATACTTCAAGTGTACATGCAAATATTCTGTTAGTGTACTCTTAGTAAACTAGAAGTTACTTATTGTGTGCTGCAGGTATACTTCCAAGTGTTCTTTTAATATACTTTTAGTTAACTAGTAGTTTACTAGTCATATACTGAAAGTGTACATACAAGTGTTCTGTTAGTGTACTCTTAGTTAACTAGTAGGTTACTTATTGTGTGCTGCAGGTATACTTCCAAGTGTTCTTTTAATATACTTTTCGTTAACTAGTAGTTTATTAGTCATATACTTCAAGTGTACATGCAAGTGTTCTGTTAGTGTACTCTTAGTAAACTAGTAGGTTACTTATTGTATACTGCTTGTGTAACAAAGCACTTTGACACTGAGGATCCATCTGCAGGTTTTTATTAAACACACTCATATTCCAACAGGCAAGGTCAAACAACAGCAAACACAGCAATGTAGGGCAGGCAAATCTCGTAGTCATGAAACAGGCAAAATTGTCAGGACAGGCAACATACTCATAAACCGGGTAAAACAGATAAAGATCAATAAATACAGATAGAGATGCAGGCAGGCAAACCACTCAGCAATGACTGGTTCAAATCAAGACTTTGCACTGACTGAGTTTATATAGGCTGTCCAATGAGTTTCAGGTGGCAGACTAATCAGTCCAGGCATGCGGGATTATGGGAAATGGAGTCCAGAACGAAAGTTAATATTCAGGGGGTTCAGCCATATATATAGATATATATACAACCTCAAATCAGAAAAAGTTGGGACACTGTAGAAATTGTGAGTAAAAAAGGAATGGAATAATTTACAAATCTCATAAACGTATATTTTATTCACAATAGAATATAGATAACATATCAAATGTTGAAAGTGAGACATTTTGAAATGTCATGCCAAATATTGGCTCAATTTGGATTTTATGAGAGCTACACATTCCAAAAAAGTTGGGACAGGTAGCAATAAGAGTATAAAAGTTAAATGTACATAAGCAACAACTAAAGGACCAATTTGCAACTTAATTGGCAACATGATTGGGTTTAAAAAGTGTGGCAGTGCCTCTCAGAAGTCAAGATGGGCAGAGATATTCTATATTCTATTGTGAATAAAATATGAATTTATGAGATTTGCAAATTATTCCATTCCTTTTTTTACTCACAATTTCTAGAGTGTCCCACTGTAGTGTCCCATTATATATATATATATAATTTTTTTTATTTTTGTTTGATTAGCTCACTGATAGCATACGAAAGATTTAGCTTCAAATTGAAAGTACAATTAAAAGGTATATGTCAAGTATAAAAAATTATACACAGGAACAATGTATTGTACTTTAAGTGCAATATATATATTTATAGTATGATGTTAAGTTCACTTAAAGTAAAGTTGAGTAGTAAACTACTAGTTTACTAAAAGTAGTAAAAGAATACTTGCAAGTATACCTGCAGCACACAATTATTAACTTACTAGTTTACTAAGAGTACACTAACAGAACACTTGCATGTACACTTTCAGTATGAGTACACTAGTTAACTAAAAGTATAGTAAAAGAATACTTGCAAGTATACCTGCAGCACCAAATTAATAACCTACTAGTTTACTAACACTAAAGATTCTCCATGAAGATAATATACATTTGTACACTAAATATACTTTCAAAATGTACTTAAAATATACTGTTTCTAAAGGATGCTAAATAATGTATTTTATAAATATGCTGTCAGTGCATTATTATAATGATAATTTTAACAGATAAAGTATACCTAAAATAAACTTTAAAATAAGTTCAAATTAGTATACTTTAAAAATTGCACAGAACTTTAACTCCAAGTATATTTTTTTAAAGTATACTTTTAAAAATATATTAAATTATAATTATTTTGAAATATGTTAAAAGTTTAATTGTAAGCAAATATGTTGTAAGCATACTTTCAATATATTCAAAGTTGGTACATGTAAAGTTAAATATACTTGAAATACAATAATGTATATTTATTTTTCACCAGGGCTATTCATATGGCTTTTTGTAGCTTTCTTGATGTAGCTTTCGTTGTTGCATTTTTACTTTTAGCCATTTACATTTAATACTTTTAAGTACATGTCAGTAAACAAGTATAGGCCAAATATACTTAGACATTTCGGTCAGTATAGGTCAAGTATACTTTAGTACAATTTAAGTATATTTCTGAGAAGTACCTAAAGTACATTGTAGAGAGGTACATAAAAAGTAAACTGAAAGTATACTTTTTTATTTTAAGTTTAAAAGAAGTATACTTATAGCACACTTGAATAAACTTCTTTTTCGTAAGGGACAGACAGAGCTCTCAAACAAATTGTGGGGAAAGTGAGTGAAAAAAGAATTTTGGAATTCAAAAGTGATGCAAGGCGGTGCCTCCTTCAACTCTTAAGGAGACTTTTGGACAAAACCCCTATTCGCTTTAGCTTTGTGAGACAGACTTCATGCCTTAACCCCAATGCCATCGCCCAGGATCCTGATGGTTGTGAACGAAGGTTCAAAAGGCTTCTGAACCATTTAGTTGAGCTAAAAAGGTTTCCAGAAAGCAAGTGCGATGATGCTCAAATGCAGGACCTTCATTAAAGATGAAGTAGCTAGAAACATATCAAGGTACAGGGAATATGATATCCAGTCACACTCACTTGACCATTTCTTCTCAGAAACTTTACAGGGAAAAGATGATCTCAAATACCTATGGCAGGTAGTAAAAATGGTGCTGATTTTGTCACATGGTCAGGCTACTGTGGAGCGAGGATTTTCTGTCAACGCAGCCATGAGCACTGAAAATAAAAAGGAAATTAGCTATGCATCACAGAGACTTGTTTGTGATTATGTCTCAAGTGTTGGAGGAGTTAAGAAAGTTCAGATCACTCCCAGAATGATTGCCAGCTGTAAAGCAGCTCGACAAAGATATGAGGATTCTCTCATCAAGCAGAGAGAAATAAGAGCTGAGAAAACCAAATGCAGAGACCAAGAGGAGGAACGAAGAGCAAAAAAGAGGAGGCTTGAATCTGACATTGCCCACTTGGAACTAGAAATAGAAAAGGCAGCCAATGAAGCTGAGACCTCCTCCAAACCAAGAGAATGCATAATTAGATTTAATAGTTTTAGAAAGTCCCTGAAAGACAAAAAAGATGAACTTAAAAAGATTTGTTAAATTGGTTACATTCCTGCACCACTTTACCAGGGCTTTTACACAAAAGAAATACTAGTACAAAAAATGATTGAAACTGAAACAAAACCCTGTTGAATTCTTGTAAAATTACTAGAGTTTTTCTTGCCTACTGTTATAGCTTATTTCATATATATCATTAAAATGAGAAGTTTATGAAGTCATTGTACGTGACATTTTATGCACAGAAGGTTCTATGAGTTTGTTAATATCCTCACATTTGAATTTGTCACGGTGATTGTGTACTTTGAGTTACTGTACTTAATTTCTACCATCTTGTTTTATTTTTTTATTCATGTATGCTCCTTTTCAGAGTTTAAGGTAAATAAAGAATATGTTTGTAAAAATACATCTCTGATTTGTAGTCCTTGAAAACCCAAAAAATGGTGCTTGATAAGTCCTTGAAAGTCCTGGAATTTCATTAGACAATATCTGTACGAACCCTGCGTATTTTACATACACTCTTAAAACGAATGTGTTAAATTAAGACATCTTGTGTCTAGATAAGGACAACACATTTAGTGTTTTATTTACATGAACTCAAAATCAACACGAAATAATGTGTTAAAATAACACATAACGTGTTAAATAGTTTAACACAAAACAATGGGTTAAAATTACACACAGCATATGTTGTTCCAAAAATAACACATTGATGTGTTAAGGACCACACTATGTGTTTCGTTTTAAGAGTGTAGGTCAACATTATGCAGCATCCCATGCAAATCACGCCACCCGAATTGTGTGAAGACACGTCCTATTCTGCCACTGACTGGGTAATGGCTCTGGGTAATACTTGCTGCCATCGTTGGTTTGATTGGTTTGTTTCAGGTACATGGGCCGTGAATCACGGCCAATCGTTGTCAGAGGAGGGCGGGACGCCGTCTCGACGGTTCTTTTGGCAGTCAGAGTTTTAAAAACAGCATCTCGGTGCTGCACGGAGTGACAAGAATTACACTTATAAAAGAAGTCTGACATGCTCCAATAGTCATCTCTAGTCCTTTCATTAATTTCAGAAAGCCTCTATAGTCTACTTTCCTTATAGTTTCAGGTACGCTTAAGCTTCTGATTGCAAAGCAGTTGGAGAGTTTTTGAATAAATCAAGTCCAAGTGAATGCCATCAAAGGAGCGCGAGAAAAATTCGAGACAGCTATGAACTTGACAGAGAACCTTCCTGCGCCTCGTCCATTAATTGTATATAGCAGGAAAAGTTATAAGTCTCTTCTCAGCATGAGAAATACAAGGTATGGCATGTGACCATGTGAACTGAATGTCACAGTGAATGCGTGAGTGAGACTCGAGTATATATTTTTCCCAATATACTTTTTTGAGTATCAAAGCATTTGTTTAATCTATAATTACTAAGTTATGGATCTATTAATTTAAAGTGCCCGTATTATGAAAAACTCACTTTTTCTGGGTTTTGGGGTGTTATTTTGTGTCTCTGATGCTCCCACACGCATACAAACTTGGAAAAAAATCCATCCATGCTGTTTTGAGTGAGATACAGGTTTCTGAATGTCCTCTGCCTTGAGTCTCAGATTGCGCGAGTTAAAACTCAGCTCCGTTGTGACGTAACAAAAAGTTTCGTCACATTCAGTTTGAATTTTCCCGCCCACCACCCCATTCGCAGGTCTCCACCCACCAGGTAGCTAGAGAGCATAGATCAGTCACTTGAATGAGACCTTCTGTGCTGTTATCATGTCTCACGGTAATAACAGCGCTATTTGGATATTATGGATTATACTCCCGCCTACTTTTAAAAACAAAGTTTTAACGCGTGATTATTGGAACCCGGAGTATCTTATATACAGTGTGTTACGACGCAAACAGTCCTCAGATTGTAGGCGATAAGACCTTCATGCGAAATCTGATGTAAACAACAGACTATGTATCTATATTTCACGGATTATAAGCATTTGTGGACAAAAATGGTAATTGGATGTATTTTATTGGACTTTCATGGATCATTCACACATCTGAAACAGACTGGATTCGATTCGCGATCGCGTTGTTTTATTCACAAAAGGTAAGAAGTCACGTTATATTTTGCATGTTGTCATCTTCTGTCACAAAATACTACATTTATGATGCTAGAGCTAAAAGCTTTTTGCCAAACTAACCGAGACCGTACGCCCCGGCTTTTCTGACGAGGCGAGCCTCTAATAACTTTACGGTCCGCATAGATATATACACGGTCCGGACCTCCCGCTAGCTTCTAGCAATTAGCACGCGGTCCACAAGCAGTATACATCGCCCGCCGGGTCTTAATTTCTGTAATTTGCGAAAAAAATGCGTTTGAAAATGTTTATAACGGGAATATGTTAGTATTGTCCAGGGAAAATGAGTGTATTGTTGAAACTGCTACATCACAATTTACGCTGGAATCTTTGTGTGTCATGATGAGTTTGACACACCGAGACCGGGCCTTACAGCCCCGGCTTTTCTGACGATGCTAACCCCCCGATCCTCTTATAACTTTACTGTCCGGACCTCCCGCTAGCTTCTAGCAATTAGCACGCGGTCCACAAGCAGTATACATCCCCCGCCGGGTCTTAATTTATTTAATTTGCGAAAATAATGTGTTTGAAAATGTTTTATAATGGGAATATGTTAGCATTGTCCAGGGAAAACGAGTTTGTTGTTGTGACTGCTAACGTAACATCACAATTTACTCAGGAATCATTGTGTGTCATGAGTTTCTTCTCCTGTAGTGTACTTATTAGTGATACTTTTCTGCATGAATTGTCTGTTGGCATCATAAACCGTTAATAATAATAATATATAAAATAATAACACAGTATGGTCTGTACTGCTCACGAGACCACTGAGCATGCGCACGGGCACATGACGTTAGTAGTGGGGCGTGATCAAAGGAGCAGTAGCTCATAAATATGTAAGACTAGCTCAAAACGGCACAATCTGAAATGCCCTGAAAAAGAGGCTACTAGAGATGGGTAACAATCTTTTCCTACAAGTTATTTCGAGCAAACAACTTTTGAAACATGCTTTATGGAACTCATACACCTATATAACTTGTGGAAAAGCAGTCTTAAGATGGGCACTTTAATAAGTTAATAAAAATATGGTTCATATCTCAAGTTCCTCCAAAGCTTATTTTTTGTGGTGGTGGTTGAGGAGATTCCCCCTTTCATATGTAAAGCGCTTCGAGTGTTGCAGAAAAGCGCTAAATAAGTGTAACAAATTATTATTATTATTATTACTTTGTTGCCCTATTTATTATTGTCATAGCTGTGTATTCAATATGACCACTTAAGTTGTGATATTGAGAGACTGAGTGCATCTGTTCACATTGATTTCAATAGCAGCTATCTTATTATAATGTCTATTGTTATCAGTGTTAATATTTTAATGAAAACAAATTTTAAGTTATGATATACCACCACTGGCACGCCATCGGGACTGTGGTCACCCCCGACGTGTGTGGCCCCCGCTCCGGCAGGCGTCCTTATTTTTCTGTATTGAGCCACCTTCCTCCATGCACACGACACGGTTGAAAGTTGTACAGGAGGTTGTATATGATGAACAAACAGTTACCCTTCAGGTGCTTTAAGGCTAGCAAGTGCAAAGGTAGAAACTAGCTCACTACTCACTAAATAAGGAGTGAGAATCAGAACATTCATTTGGCATTTGATTTAAAATAGCATAAACCGCAGGTGAGTTTGCAAGTTTACCTAGCATCATGGCTAATTAGCGATTAGCAAGCTAATAATATAATACACATTCATTCATGAATAAGAGTACCATTTTTTATTGTTTAATCTTCAATGATGCTGAACTTGCTCAGCCAGCTATCCATCGAGTTGTGTTTGTCATCTTACTCAAACATCGGAATGTCCGTGCTCAACTAAAAGCAGAGACGGCATCTATCTAGGTGAACCGAAGAACGGTGTAATGATTCAGTTCGATTCCCAAAACAAGACGATGCTCACCCGACTGGCCAATAGGAACGTGGCCCCGCCCATGACACAATTTTCACAGAGAAAGCAAAATCCTGACACGAGAGCAAGAAATTGCATCGAGAGCAAAGAAAAGCGTTTTGAGAGAAAAACTTTTTTTTTAGATAAAATGTTTTAACACTAATAGCAACACATATATACTTGAGAGATTTTTTTTTCTCAGAAATAATTTAAAAAATTTCAAATTTATATTTTTTATGTTCTAACATGAGAAAATACTTTCTCTCAAAACTTTTTTTTTTGTCTCAAATATTATTATTTTTTACTATTGGTATGAAAACTTTTTCTCTCAAATATTTTTTTTTTTCTCATGAAATGCTTCTTTGCTATCAGTGTGAAAACTTTTTCTTTCAAATAGTTTTATTTCTCTCAGATCATTTAATTCCTCGCATTTAATAAAGACACATATCTCTCTCCATAGAAAACGCGGATTATAAAAAAAGTATATTAAGTGCGAGCAGAGGATCAAGCAGAAACAACGCCAAAGGACTGCATTTCCCAGGATGCACCCACTCATCTGCCCCCACCCTTCAGGTGCGACTGCTTTACCTATGGGCTTGACGGGAAGATTCAAAATCGCGAACCGTTACTGCATGGATTACTCTCGGTCTCTTTGTTTGCTCATCGACATTACGGTAAGTTTGATTTAATTAATTTGCCTGCATCACGCTGATCGGTTGCCTATTTGTTCATATTATGTTATTTACTATGATTCGTTTTTGTCTTTATACTAGAACTGTTTGAATTTAAAGCACAAACAGTAAAACTTTAAGGGTATACGTGGTACACAGCGGTAAACATGAGGTTAAAAATACGCGAAGTAACATTCAAACCGGGCTGTTAGAAGAATCAAGAAGCCAAGCTGAGACGTTTCAAACTTTAAAGAAGCCAAGATGAGACGTTCTTTGCTTAAAACAAACAAAGCAACAGTAACTTGTGTGTTGGAAATGTTAACAACTAGCAAGTGTCTCTCTGCTATGTTAAATGATGCAGACTATCTTTTGTTGTTGTAAAAGCTCATTCAGTTCTGGTAGATGCTGTTTATTTTTCAAGACTGTTTTAATAGCTTTATATTGATTTGTAACAAAGCCAGCTTCACTTTGAGAGAACCTAGATGCTAATTGTAAAGAAGCTTGGAGTCATAATATATTTAAACGTTATATGTTTGCTGTTCTTCATCTTTTTAAATATGAAGTCTATTCATGTTTATGTTTACAGAGGTCATGTACACTGTGGTCAACTTTGTGGACGCTGAAGAGGTTTCTGGGTAAAGATGATGTATGTTTATTCATTCATTTTTAAAAATCAAACCTGTTAGAAAGTAAACAGATGTATGTGATTTTGATTTTTAATTCTGTGTTTGCCAGAGAAATATAATGAAGTAACAGTGGAGGCAAAACATCAGACTGATCCAGACACTGAAGAAATTGATGTCACTGCAATCTGGCCAAAATGATGTAAGTTTAATAATGAAATTATTAAATTAAAGAGGTTAAATAGTTAATAGATGTGTTATGATGTATGTGATTCTATTTTTTTATTCTGTGTTTGATAGACAACTATATTGAACTAGCCTACTGTAATGAAGCTGCAGAACAACACAGAGACTCTGAGGACATCAACACAGAAAATGAAGTAAGAAGATGTATATTATGAAGTTCTTTGATCATATATTGTTGTATCTTTGTACAGTTTAATGTAAACTTTCTAAAATGTACAACTTTATATGTCATTTGATTTGTCGTGTGTATCTGTATATGTGTATTAGTATTATGCCAAATACTTATATGTACTTTTATATTTCCAAAGGGCTCCAAAGAGATGTCTGTCCAGATGAGGGTGCATCAACTTTACCTTTGCTGACAACAGTTAACTTAACTCAAACCATTTAAGGAAATCGGTTGCCTTAAACCATTAAGTTTTAAAAAACATACATTTGAGTACTGTGAACTTAAGTCTTGTGCAATTATGCACTTATATTTAGGTAGTGTGAACTTAAATATAAGTGCATAACTGCATGTGACTCAATTTTTTAAAGTTCACAGTACTCAAATCTATGTGTTTTAAAACTTGAATTGTTTAATGCAACCGGTTTTCTTAAATGTGAGAAATTACATTGTTACAGTGAGAAATGTTTGATTAATTCCAAGACAGAGCTCTGCTATTGAATCTACACTGCAAAAATCACTTTCTAACTTAGGATTTTTATCTTGTTTTCAGTAGAAAAACTAAAAATTCTTAAATCAAGATGTATTTTCTTGATAAGCAAAATTACCTAAGAAAATATGTGTAGTTTTTAGACAAAAATATACAATTTAAGTAAATTTGTGCTTAAACAAGCAAAAATATCTAACAATGGGGTGAGAAAATTGTGCTTAAATTAAAGCTCTACTGTGTACTTTATTGAGTTAATTCTTAACAAAAACCCATGTTTTCTTTCAAAAGTATGTGCTCATTCATGTGTAATTACTTCCCACCCACTAATCAAAGTGTTCTCGTAAGTGTAGAATCTGCTATTTAAAATGCATACCGTCGAAGCGCTCTCTGGCTGAATCAATGTTGTGCCTCCATCTTTGAAATACATTCGCCGACGAGGGACATTCCTGAAATTCAAGCTCCGCCTTTCGCGCTTTCACTCTACACTCACGCTGCCCGATAGCTGAAGCCTCCAGAGGTTGCATGTGTAGGCGCTATACGTCATCAAGACAGTCTTATTTCAGAATATTAACAATTATAAAGCTGACAATTATTCTTAGTTAATTGTAAATTGATGTAATATGCGTATGACTTGCGAATGTAATGCTCAGTTAATTTAAATAAACCAGGCTTGATGACGTATCCAGCCTGTGACCTGCGTAGCTGAATCCTTCGGATTTTACAACAACCGCACACCGTGATGAACCTGCGATCTAATGCTTTGATTTAAAAGCCTGTTGAAGACATATTCTCGAGGACATTAAAACAAATCGCCAAGGATGCGAAACGGGGATTTTAAACGACAACGTGACAGGAAAAACATCAAGACCAAAGTCACTATTGGAGTTAGTTTTCCAAGATGGGGCTCAAGGGACACTGAAGTTGCACTTTCTATATTCTCCACAGGTAATTCAGCATATTCGTTTACATCTATACAGTCCATGTTGTAAACTTGAAGTTTTATAGTTCCTTGGCTAACTTTAGCATGATTATGCATAACACTTGTTAGTGTAAACATGCATGTGGTTTAATGTGTTCGAACAGACACACGCCGTCTCTCCGCCCATTTATGTAATCTGAGGTACTGAGATAAATGTTTTTCATCTTTTCTGACCTCTAGCACAAACACACGGTGACAGCGCTATTTTTAGCCTTTCATTGATAAACGCGTCTGATCTGCGCGTCTTTCGTTTCATTTTACAAGCGTGTGAATGTTGCGCGATCTTTTTTCACCAATATGAGAGAAAGCTCTTACATATACACGGACATGTAACATGTTTACTTAAAACATAAGCATTGTACTCTGACATAATGTCTGACATAATACTCTGATAAAGTGAAAGTTGCGCGATCTTTTTTCACCAATATGAGAGAAAGCTCTTACATATACACGGACATGTAACGTTTACTTAAAACATAAGCATTGTACTCTGACATAATGTCTGACATAATACTCTGATAAAAGCGTCTGATCTGCGCGTCTTTCGTTTCATTTTACAAGCGTGTGAAAGTTGCGCGAACTTTTTTCACCAATCTGAGAGAAAGCTCTTACATATACACGGACATGTAACGTTTACTTAAAACATAAGCATTGTACTTTGACATAATATTAGTTCGCGTCCATTTAAACCCGTCATGGTTGCTTTTTGTATGTGATTTTAAGCGGACATATCATGACAATCAGACTTTTTTCATGTTCAACATAAATCTGTGTGCTTTGATGGATCACAGGCAAAGGACATCGCAAATTGTTCATTTTTTTCTCATTGCTTTTGCTTTGTAGCTACTGGAAGCCATGTTAACCTTGGCATGACACGGCCGGGCCACCGTACGAGTTAAAACGCGTTCCGAATGGGGAGGGCTAGAAAGTAATATTCAGTTGCTTGTCATATAGACTTTCACCGCTAGATGGGAGTAGATCTTACACAGTGGAGCTTTAAGTTTTTATGAAAAAAGAAAACGTAAGATTTTTTTCTCACACCATTGGCAGATATTTTTGCTTGTTTTAAGCACAAATTCACTTAATGTGTGTGTGTGTTTGTTTATTTTGTCTAAAACTAGACTTATTTTCTTAGGTCATTTTGTTCATAAAGAAAAAGCATTTTAATTTAAATAATATTTCTACTAAAAACAAGACAATAATACTATGCAAAAAATGACTTTCTTACAGTGTAGGACTGATTTCTTAAAGCAAGATCAATATAGTTGTTGTTCATTTTATTTAGATTAAAAAAACTTGTTTTTTGTGAGCACTTGATGCGAAGTTTATCACAACATGTATATAGCCCGTCATTTGCGTGGTTCCCTATTTCAAAATATGTGTTCTGCGTGTCGAGTGCGTGTATGTGCATCACGTGTTTAGTCAAAATGCACATGGTTTACATGAAGCAACAAACACATTTTAAAAACACAAGCAACACACATGACACTCCGCACGCTTATTTTGAATTTGCAACCGCCACTGCTACATTACATTGTACTGCTTTGAATGTAGTTTTCATTATTGCTTTTATTTTGTTTTATTTTACTCTAATATTGCTTTCTCTGTCTGTATATTTATAAGTTTAAATAGTATTGTTTATGTATGCAACTTCTAATATGTATGAGGACTTGGTATAGATGAACCCAATCGCAGACAGGTGAATAAACTCAGACACTTTATTTACACAAAACAGAAAAAGAAAAACAAAACCCACGAGGGGGCAAAACAACATAAACAGGAAAATATACTAAGACTTGAAACATTAAACAAAGAACAAGACTAGACTAGACTAAACACTAAATATACAATGGCAAACTTGACTAGACTAGACTTACAATGTATTCACAGGCAAGGCAACGCAACGTAACGACACTGGATACAAAACGAACGTGCACAGGACAGCAAACACAAGGGTATTAAATGAGGAAGCAAATCAATGGGGAACAGGTGCCATGAATCAAACAATAATGGGACAATTAATGAGGAAACAAGGGGGCAGGGTCAGGAGACGAGACAGAAAGCACATGGCTTAAATAAACAAGGCCAGTGCTTTCACACAAAACATGGGCCTGTCATGATCCTGCCTCATGACTAATACTAAAACATGGACAAGAGGGCAGAATCATGACAGAACCCTCCCCTTAAGGAACGCCTCCAGGCGTTCCTCAGGGGAACACTAGACACGTGACACGACAGACTGACAAACAGACACAAACCAACAACATGACAAATAAACACAGGGGCAGAAAAGAAAAAATTACAAGAGGCTTTGGGTGGAACAAAAAAAATAACAAACAAGGGAGGGGAGGTGGGGGAATAACAAAGTTCATAGACGGTGGTCCAGTTTGGGTGGGAGTAGGTGGGATATGAGTCTTGGATCCACATGATGTGACTGAGGGCTTGGTCCGTGTAGGCCTGGGATGCTTGACTGGGTTCTTGGGGGGAACAACTGAGGGTGGCAGGACAGAGGGGAACAAGACAGGATCTAAGGGCTCAGGGGGGACAGGAAATGGGGATGGAGTGGGTGAGCCGGGTTGGCCAGAGACAATGGAAGAGTTTATGGAGGGCATGGACGCTGCAACTGACGGTGAAGATGAGACATGAGCCGTGACAAGGGAGGCTGCAGCTGGCTGGAGGGCCGAGACCGGGGAGGCTGCAATAGGCTGCGCAGACGGCTGTGGTGGCTGCGCAGACGGCAGAGGTGGCTGCGCAGACGGCAGTGGTGGCTGCGCAGACGGCAGTGGTGGCTGCGGCTCGGAGACAGCGGAGACAGCGGAGACTGCAACAGGCTGTGAAGCCGACGACCCTTTTCTCCTCTTCTTCTTCTTGGGGCGTGGGGCAGAAAGTGTTGCAGGGGTTGTGGGCACAGCGGTGGACGTGACTGGCTCTATGGAGGACCCTTCTGACGCCGACTCCCAGGAAATCCTCCTCTCTCTTTTGCCTCGAAGACTGGTGGGTTGAGAGGAGCTCTCTGGGGTCAAGATGGTGAGCGCCGGGTCCTCTTGTGATAACATTCCGATCATGAGTCCCTCTGGGATAGGGGCCAAAGGGCTGCCCGAGAGCTTTGGAGGTGGCCCACCGGTCTGATCCAGTTGCTGTTCCCCAAGACGATCCACCATCTCCCAGTAAGGGAGATGGACCAGTTCCTTTCGCTTCTGCTGAGGAGGAAGGACATTAAGACCAGCGATGAAATAAGAGTTCCCCAACACCTCGGGAAACAACCCCTTCCTCCTCTCAATCGACCTGGCGTACTCTCTCACAGAGAGCCCTCCCTGAGGGGGAAAAGGGCCATCGCCAGCCTGGGTCTCATTGACAAGGGTATTCCACCACCCTGAATCGAGATCACTCATATCTGCTGGGTTCAGTGTAGGCACGTTCGTTCTATGAGGACTTGGTGTAGATGAACCCAATCGCAGACAGGTGAATAAACTCAGACACTTTATTTACACAAAACAGAAAAAGAAAAACAAAACTCACGAGGGGGCAAAACAACATAAACAGGGAAATATACTAAGACTTGAAACATTAAACAAAGAACAAGACTAGACTAGACTAAACACTAAATATACAATGGCAAACTTGACTAGACTAGACTTACAATGTATTCACAGGCAAGGCAACGCAACGTAACGACACTGGATACAAAACGAACGTGCACAGGACAGCAAACACAAGGGTATTAAATGAGGAAGTAACATTAAAGTGTTGGTGGAAATTTGACCATTTAAAAAAATTGCCATAGGACGGATAGTTGGTGCGAAGGATTGTACTACCAATTTGGATCCCTCCTGTCAGTAGGATAATCTACAGGAAGGCACCTAGAGCTTACCCGGGGTAAGATGCATTGTTTTCGTACCCCCCCCCACATAGGACCTGTGTGGACGCCACCGGGGGCGCACTCGCTCCACGGGGCCTTTCGGGCCCCCCCAACCGCTTCCACAAACCCGTTAGTCGTCCACGGCTGATCGATCTCATTGCCTCGCGTGACCGCTGACCCTCTAAACGTGCGCCCTGTCCATTATGTGCATTGGGATCGGGCTGGGGGGGTCGCCCCTGGGTGGGGGCGTCCTGGCCGCGCCCCCCAGGTCCACCGACCCATTATCTGTCCTCCTAAACACTATCACGTCGGATTGGCCCCCCAGGCAATTGGGGGGGTCCTGGCCACGCCCCCAGGCCCATCGACCCACTATTAGTCCTCCTAAACACTATCACGCCGGATCGGCCCCCCCAGGCAATTGGGGGGGTCCTGGCCACGCCCCCAGGCCCATAGACCCACTATTGGTCCTTCTGAACACTATGTTGCTGGATTGGCTCCTCGGGCACAGGGGCCGGTCCTGGTCAAGCCCTTAGGCCCACAAACCAGCTATTTGTCCATTTAAACATTTTTTTTTGCTAAATCGCCCCCTTATCCCTGTATGCCGTCCGGTGCCCCCCGAAGGGTGAGAATCTGGAATTTGGTGCCCCTCCCCCCTTCCTAGAAAATTCCACACATAATTTAAATGAATGGGATTTTCCTAATGGATTCGTGGAACATGCTCAGGATGCCCCGAACTACCCGCGAACGTCGCTGTGCTCTCGTCACCGGCCCCTGGGAAGGGCGGAGAAGTTACGCGACCCTGCGGCTTCGTTAGGTGGTCAAAAGCTCAAGAAAGAGAGGGATTCCTCGAAACCTTTAATGAGAATTACATTGGTTTAATGGGCAGGAGGGACGGCTTCCGTACGGAAACGCCACGATGTAGGACCTCGACGTTCGGGGTCCCGGACGTCCAGGGCCCCGTCTGTCTGCCCTCACGACGTCGAGGCCCCTGGCAGTTTTTAAACACGGACCCTCTTTCACCACCCAGATGCTGACAAAGCTCTTAGAAGCTTTCAGACAGAGAGGACAGTGTAAGGCATTTCTTTGAAGGAGAGCAAAAAAATTTCCCAGGGCTCTGGAGACGCGCGGTCTCGGTATGTCGTCCGGGGCACCCCGAAGGGCCAGAATCTAGAATTTGGGGCCCCTCCCACATTCCTGGAAAATTCCACCCTCAATTTATATGAATGGAGTTTTCTTAGCGGATTCGTGGAAAGGGCTCAGAAAGGCCCGAACGACCCGCGGACGTGGCGATCCTCTCGTCGGTGGCCCCTCGGGCAGACGGAGAAGTTTCGCGACCCTGCGCCTTCGTTCGGGGGTCAAATGGTCAGAAAATGGTCAAAACTTTATTTTTCAGGAATATGTCATTTAGGTTTTATTTAGGGCACTTCCCGGACACCGACGACATCCAGACTTTGACACCCCGTTGCTGGGGTCCCCAAGTGACCACAGACGAGGCCCCTAGATCGCGGGCCCTTTCTGACCCCATTTTTGAGACCGACCACGAAACCAGTATTAAAAGTCATTGGATAAATTGCAGGTGGAACATCCAGAAAACACGGTCAGAATGCTCCGGGGATGCCAAAACTTTGCAGGTGGGAACTTGGCGGGCCCCCGAATCCAAATTAGGTGAGACCAGGGTAAAGATGCACCCCCTGTGGAGAATTGCATACTGATCTCACACTGGTCTAATCTGGACCGAAGGGCTGGGTGGGTCGACCACCTTGGATCATGGATGTGGCATTGGTCAATCCCAGTATCACCTCAATTTGACTACGTTATGAACAGGATGCTGTTTTGGACTTAGAGTTTTTAAGAGGACAGATAGTGGGTTGATGGGCCTGGGGGCGTGACCAGGACCGCCCTCTGTGCCCGGGGAGCAAATATGGCATAATAGTGTTTAGGAGGACGGTTAGTGGGTTGATGGGCCCGGGGGCGTGACCAGGACCGCCCTCTGTGCCCAGGTGGCCAATCCGGCATCATAGTGTTTAGGAGGACAAATAGTGGGTTGGTGATGATCTTGTCCGGTTGTAACTTATTTGACGGACTCAGCATAAGCTGTTGTTGGACACGATCGTATCCGACCATGGGGCTTCCTCGTCGGAAGGGCTGGGTGGGTCGAGCACCCTAAATCATGGAGGTGCATCTCCTGCCCGTGTTCCAACTGCAATTTATTTGACCATCCAGACTAGTCTGTTGGTGGACACGATCGTATCCGGACATGGGGCTTCATGGTCGGAAGGGCTGGGTGGGTCGAGCACCCTGAATCATGGAGGTGCATCTCCTGCTCGTGTCCCCCCTGCAATTTATTTGACCATCCAGACTAGGCTGTTGTTGGACACGATCGTGTCCGACCATGGGGCTTCCTCGCCGGAAGGGCTGGGTGGGTCGAGCACCCTGAATCATGGAGGTGCATCTCCTGCCCGCGTCCCACCTGCAATTTATTTGACCATCCAGACTAGGCTGTTGGTGGACAAGTCGTATCCGGACATGGGGTACCCTGGACCCCGAGATGGACACCCTGGAGCTCCACAGAGACCATACCCGGCTCTCCATTTGGGCCCGGGCATCCCACTCTTAAGCACCCCCCCTCCGGACAAAGCCCCCCCCTCCCGGCCCTTACGGAAATTACAACCGTTGGTCAACCCGAAAAGACCTCCCACCGTTGGTCAACCCAAATCGACTTAGGTTTTGGAGCCTTGGGAAATCCCAGTGTCAACTTATTTTGACAATGTAAAAAAGTTATGAACGGGATGCTGTTTTGGACTTAGGTTTTGGAGCGCTCGTTTCCCCAGCCGTTGGTCAACCCGAATAGACTTAGGTTTTGGAGCGCTCGTTTCCCCAGCCGTTGGTCAACCCGAATCGACTTAGGTTTTGGAGCGTTCGTTTTTCCGGCCGTTGGTCACCCTAATCGACTTAGGTTTTGGAGCGTTGGTCAATCCCAGTATCAGCTTATTTTGACAATGTAAAAAGGTTGTGAACGGGATGCTGTTTTGGACAGAGCTCTCTGCTGATCTTGTCCGGTTGTAACTTATTTGACGGACTCAGCATAAGCTGTTGTCTGACACGATCGTGGGGCTCCCTGGTAGGAAGGGCTGGGTGGGTCGAGCACCCTGATTCATGGAGGTGGATCACCTGCCCGTGTCCGGCTGCAACTTATGTGACGCGACCAAAATAGCCTGTGGTTGGACACGGTCCTCCTGTCATACCGGAAGTGACCACCTGTAATCTATTTTGAGGACGACGTGTAGTATGTTCGTGGACATACATGTTTCGAACCCCTTTACATTTACATTTACATTTAGTCATTTAGCAGACGCTTTTGTCCAAAGCGACTTACAAGTGAGGTAAACAATAGAAGCAATTATGGCAACATAAGACAGCAATACATAAGTGCACTGGAAATAGTCTCATCAAGTCCAACACAATATACATAGCCAAGGGTATGTTAGTAGTTTTTTTTTTTTTTTTTTTTTAGATAAAGAGGAAGGTAGATAGAGAAAGAGATAAAGAGAAGGGTAACTAAATAAAGATAGTAAATCTGTAATTTAGGAAGTTAGGTAATGGTGGAAGAGATGGGTTTTTAGCCGAGTTTTAAAGACAGCTACAGTGTCAGCTGATCGTGTCACGACCGGCAGATCATTCCACAGTTGTGGGACAGTTCCTGAGAAGGTACGCGTTAGTGTTTTCTTCCCTTTTTGAGATGGTACCACAAGTCGTCGCTCGGTGGCAGAGCGCAGTGATCGAGAGGGTACATAAGGCTCTATAAGCAAGCGAAGATAAGGGGGTGCTGACCCAGTGGTGGTTTTAAAGGCCAGGAGCAGAGCCTTAAATTTGATGCGGGCTGCTATAGGAAGCCAGTGTAACTTGACAAAGAGAGGAGTGACGTGCGCCCTCTTTGGCTCATTGAAGACCACTCTTGCCGCTGCGTTCTGAATCATCTGTAAGGGTTTGGTCGTGCAGGCTGGAAGTCCTGCCAGAAGCGCATTGCAGTAGTCCAGCCTGGACAGGACAAGAGCTTGGACCAGGACCTGCGTAGCATGCTCATCTAGGAAAGGTCTAATTTTCCTAATATTGTAGAGGATGAATCTACAAGAGCGAGCGGTGCTGGCAACATGCTCCGTGAAGCTAAGCCGATCATCAATGACCACTCCCAGGTTTTTGGCCGTCTTGGAAGGCGTGATGGTCGAGGAACCTAGCTGAATGGAAAAGTTGTGCTGAATCTTTGGTTCGGATGATATGACAAGCAGTTCTGTCTTCGCAAGGTTAAGCTGGAGATGGTGATCCTTCATCCAGAGTGAGATGTCCCTCAGGCATGCCGAGATGCGGGCAGAAACCGTAGGATCATCAGGGTGGAACGACAAGTGGAGTTGAGTGTCGTCTGCATAGCAGTGGTAGGAAAAGCCATGTTTCCGAATGACAGAGCCCAGGGATGTCATGTATATCGAAAAGAGCAGCGGTCCAAGCACAGAGCCTTGAGGGACCCCGGTATCTAGACGTTGGGGTTCGGAGACGTCACCTCTCCAGGATACCCGAAATGACCTATCTGAGAGGTACGACTTGAACCATAAAAGCGCTGTGTCAGTGACACCCATAGACATGAGAGTCGACAGGAGGATGCGGTGATTGACGGTGTCAAAAGCTGCAGATAGATCCAGTAAGATCAGCACAGATGATTTGGAGGCTGCCCTTGCCTGCCTTAGGGCCTCAATGACTGATAGCAGCGCAGTCTCAGTTTAAGCCCTCTATGTGCTGTGAGGCAGGTACGTGCACCTCCAGGGGCCCCAGGAGGGAAAAAATTTACCCAGGCTCTAGAAACGCGCGGCCTCGGTATGTCGTCCGGGGCACCCCGAAGGGCCAGAATCTAGAATTTGGGGCCCCTCCCACATTCCTGGAAAATTCCACCCTCAATTTATATGAATGGAGTTTTCTTAGCGGATTCGTGGAAAGGGCTCAGAAAGGCCCGAACGACCCGCGGACGTGGCGATCCTCTCGTCAGTGGCCCCTCGGGCAGACGGAGAAGTTTCGCGACCCTGCGCCTTCGTTCGGGGGTCAAATGGTCAGAAAATGGTCAAAACTTTATTTTTCAGGAATATGTCATTTAGGTTTTATTTAGGGCACTTCCCGGACACCGACGACATCCAGACTTTGACACCCCGTTGCTGGGGTCCCCAAGTGACCACAGACGAGGCCCCTAGCTCGCGGGCCCTTTCTGACCCCTTTTTTGAGACCGACCACGAAACCAGTATTGGAAATCATTGGATACATTGCAGGTGGAACATCCAGAAAACACGGTCAGAATGGTCCTGGGATGCCAAAACTTCGCTGGTGGTAACATCGTGGGCCCCTGAACCGGCCCCCGGGTTTCGTAGCTCTGGGTGCATTTTCAGGGTTTTAAACATGGATGGTTTTAGGATGAAACTGGCCTGTTTCTGACTGTCTGCCATTGAAGTGAATGGGCAGGCAGAACTATACATTGAAAATTATAAAAACTGTTTATCTCGGTCCTGGGCCTTAGCCCTTCGGGTATGTCACCCAGGAGAACGTGTCACAACTATGTGTGCGATTTCAGACCAACCAGACCCCCGGGGATCTCACCCAAATAAGGGTGATACCAGGGTAAAGATCATCCCTTGTGGAGAATTTTATCCTGATCTCACCCAAATTAGGTGAGACCAGGGTAAAGATGCATCCAATGTGGAGAATTTTATCCTGATCTCACCCATTTTAGGTGAGACCAGGGTAAAGATGCAGCCCATGTGGAGAATTTTATCCTGATCTCACCCAAATTAGGTGAGACCGGGTGAGATCAAGATAAAATTTTCCACAGGGAATGCATCTAATCGGAATCTAATAGGGTCTAATCTAATAGGAATAGTAGAAAGGCAGCATTTTGAACTGTTAAATGATCAGGGACGTGACAAGCCATTTCGGCAAATGTTCCGGGAAGTGACAAGCCAATTCGGCAAGGTGTGACATGCCATTTAATGTCCCGGGACGTTACAAGCCATTTCGGCAAAGTTTAACATGACATTTAATGTCCCGGGACGTGACAAGCCATTTCGGCAAGGTTTAACATGACATTTAATGTCCCGGGACGTGACAAGCCATTTCGACAAGGTTTAACATGCCATTTAATGTCCCGGGACGTTACAAGCCATTACGGCAAGGTGTAACATGCCATTTAATGTCCCGGGACGTGACAAGCCATTTCGGCAAGATTTAACGTGCCATTTAATGTCCCGGGACGTGACAAGCCATTTCGGCAAGGTTTAACGTGCCATTTAATGTCCCGGGACGTGACAAGCCATTTCGGCAAGGTTTAACGTGCCATTTAATGTCCCGGGACGTGACAAGCCATTTCGGCAAGGTTTAACGTGACATGTAATGTCCTGGGACGTGACAAGCCATTTCGGCACAGTGTAACATGCCGTTTAATGTCCCGGGACGTGACAAGCCATTTCGGCAAGGAATATTTTAAAATTAAAAATCAACTTACAATAAAGCAATAACCTGTTTTGCCCCCATAACGAGAGTTTATGATGTCTATGCCAGAAAACATACGTTTATTTACACGTATGTAAGAAAAGTTGAAATTTAAAGAAGAAGCCCAAGCTTGGAACAAAACCTTGGTTTATTCACACAAACACACACACAGGCATCAAAACAGTTTACAATATAATTTAACTTCAATTGAACTTGACAAGAAAAGAACATTAATTTTAACAGGAACACTCTAACACGATTCACACAAAACAACACTACAACACAATAACTATTTACATAAAAAATGAACTATATATGCACTACTGTTGGTGGCTCTTTGTGGTTTTAAGGAGGGTTTTTTTGGCTTTTGATTGCAAATATATTTAAAAACATGCAGTATATATATTTGTGTTCACTCATCTAGCCATTCGAGGTTCAGACCTTCTCCTCGAAAAGAGTTGTGCTTGACGCCGTAATCAAACAGCAACTCCTCACATATATGAATATCTCTAATAGCCTTAAAAAGGATGACATACATCCTTCCTTCAGGGAAGTTCATCCTGCAGTGGACTGGCATCAGGTTTGCTCTCTTGGAGGAATGATTGATCCTTCGGCCAATGGTGTTTTCTGTTGGGTGGCCCTCGCAAGGGAAAGTCTCGGCGTCCACACATAGAGATCCAGTTCACCATCACGAAAAAAAAGGTAGCCCAATATCACCCTGGATGGACTCTTCTTCCTGCCCTCTGCTCCTGTAATTACCTTGCCATGGTAATCACAAACGAGGATCCATGGATCCATCTCCACCCGCACCTTACTGGCGGGTCTCCATTTGCCACTATGTCCTCAGGGCGAGGACAGTCGCTAATCCAACACTCTATTTAAATTTGCGAAGACACCTTGTTGACAGTCGGGGATCATCTTGAACACTGGGCTGTCAAAGACAAGTGTTAAATTAATATTTTTGTCAAAAGTTGGATTTATGTTACTTTGATGTTAGAAATAGTTTTAGCCTAATCCCCGAGTGACTGACTTTATAGACACTGAGGTAAGACTGTAAAGTAAAAGTACTTACTGTAAATGCAATCACTGCATCTGGTCACTGAAAGTATCTCAGGACTAGGATGGGATGGCTTCACAAAAGTACCGGAACAGTGTCCTGTGGTCTTCTTCCACGTGCTGCTGATCCAAGAGCCTCCTGTGGATGTCCAGCATGTCTGTCTGTGTTACACGGAGGACTCTCTGGCAGTCTTGGGGAGTCGGCTGAGCAGACCTAGAATGATAAGATGAAACAAAAAACAATTTAGGAGGCAAGTTAGAGATATTTCAGTGGGCGTGCCTGGTGCCTGCCTTTAAAATTTAAATTTAATGACTCTGCATAAAATTAAATGTAATACTAGTGAATAACAACTCACTTTTTGTTGTGTGTTTCCACTGCAGCACCTGGTGGTCTGTGACTGGATTCAGACTGTGCTTCCATGGGGCCATTCGGCAAGGTTTAACATGCCATTTAATGTTCCGGGACGTGACAAGCCATTTCGGCATGTAATGTCCCGTGACGTGACAAGCCATTTCGGCACGGTGTAACGTGCCATTTAATGTCCCGGGACGTGACAAGCCATTTCGGCAAGGTGTAACATGCCATTTAATGTCCCGGCACGTTACAAGCCATTTCGGCAAAGTTTAACATGCCATTTAAAGTGCCAGGACGTAACAAGCCATTTCGGCACTGTGCAAGATGACATTTAATGTCCCGGGACGTTACAAGCCATTTCGGCAAAGGTAAACATGACATTTAATGTCCCGGGACGTGACAAGCCATTTCGGCAAGATTTAACATGCCATTTAATGTCCCGGGACGTGACAAGCCATTTCGACAAGGTGTAACATGCCATTTAATGTCCCGGGACGTGACAAGCCATTTCGGCACAGTGTAACATGCCATTTAATGTCCCGGGACGTGACAAGCAATTTCGGCAAGGAATGTTTTAAATTTAAAAATCAATTTACAATTAAGCAATAACCTGTTTTATCCCCATAAAGAGAGCTTATGATGCCTATGCAAGAAAACATACGTTTATTAACACGTATGTAAGAAAAGATGAAATTTGAAGAAGCAGCCCAAACTTGGAACAAAAACTTGGTTTATTCACACAAACACACACACAAGCATCAAAACAGCTTAAAATATAATTTAACTACAATTGAACTTGACAAGAAAAGAACATTAATTTCAACAGGAACTAGGCCTGGCAAACTCGACTCCTTTTAAGGATCCGGGTTATTGTGAGTCACTCACTAAAGTGATCCGGGTTGTGTGAGTCACTTGAGTCACTTGAGTCAGTATTGCTCAATCGCCAAGAAAACTCAGTACAGACCCACTTGTAACCGGCTGATCCGCGCGACTCGAGATTCTCAGAGCCGGAAACATTGCAGACTCGCAGACCATGGGACTCCCTCGCTCTACAGATACACTTACCGGCTGATCCGCGCGAACTGTCTGACTCGAGATTCTCACTCAGAGCCGGAAACATTGCAGGCTCTGAGTGAGAAAGAATCTCGAGTCAGACAGTTCGCGCAGATCAGCCAGAGCCGTTTAGTGGATCTATAAGCGACTGAAGTCTCATCAAAAGCAAATCCACAACAAAAGCCTTTCACTTCTGAAATAACATGCTTATTGGTTTTAGGTTTGGTGTGTATGGTCGACCATTAAAAAAATAGTCCTAATAATAATAATAACTTTGATTAAAACCCAATATAGTATCAAAGACATTTACAATAAATATTATATTTTGTTGCTTTATATATATATATTAGGCTATATTATATTATGTAACAGTATAGGTAATATAAATAATTATATTAGTTGCCTAGTATTACCAGCCTATTAATATTAGGGCTGTCAAAAAATTAATCGTGATTAATCACATCTAAAATAAAAGTTTGTGTTTACATAACATATGTGTGTGTAATGTGTATAATTATTATGTATATATAAATACACACACATTCATGTGTATATTTAAGAAATATTTGCATTTATATACTGTATAAACATTTATATAATTTATATTATATAGAAATATAAATATTTTATATATAAATATAACCAATTTTTCTTAAATATATACATGACTGTGTGTGTTTTTATATATAAATATTAATTATACACACTACACACACATATGTTATGTAAACACAAACTTTTATTTTAGATGTGATTAATCACGATTAATCTTTTGACAGCCCTAATTAATATATTAGGTTATTAGACTCACATTAGTAGTAGCTAGCTGATTAGTATCCAGTAGTGTTAATAAACATTGTAGTAGAGCAGCATTAGACCTAAGCAAACTTTTCTATTGTTAACAAAACAACAACAAATAATTAATTATTATAATGTACCCCTTCTGTCCACAAAGAGCAATTAATTCTAATAGGTTTCTTTAGTGCTAACTTGACAACATGTTGTTATTCAGGTAGTGTCATAAAGCCCTTCCCCCTTCTCTTTTGTAATGTATCTGGCTGTTTGACCCTTTGCCCTGTGGCTGCACGGAAAGATACTGAGTAAAGTTGCCGTGGTAATGTACTTGACCGGCCCCCTTGACCTCTTACAGGTCTTAACAGGTCTATCTGATTGGAAGGTAAGAGGGTAGTCCCCATCCCCCGTCTAGTGTCCCCAACTCCCTCCTATTAGTCAAAAATTCTCTTGTAAAACACCTCAGAGAGAAGTAAGAAGTGAGAGTGGGGTCAAGATAATTTGGAGGTTAATTTCAAGGAGTTTTTGAAAATGAGCACCAGAAAGAAGAGCAATGTGTGGATGCACTTTGACCAGGAGAGCAAAACTCAAGTTAAATGCAAGTACTGCAAAAACCTGATTTCAAATCATGGAGGATCCACATCCAACATGAGGAGGCACTTAAAAACGAAGCACCCCACTGCACTGCTTGAAGACACACACGAAGTAGCAACAGAAGGAGCTGCAGAAGCAACAACAACAACAGAGGCAGCTGCAACTATATCTGCAACAGCATCTACCAGCTCTTCAGTGCCAGCTACAACATTACACGTTGAAAGAAGGCGGACACAATCTACAATGGGGGCATTTGTGAGACGGCCAATTCAACCACTGCAGCAGAGCAAAGTAGATGAAGCTCTTATCAAGATGATTGCCACTGACTTTCAGCCATTTTCAATTGTGGATGACAGGGGCTTCAGAGCATACACACAGGCACTGGACCCTTCATACATCCTACCAAGCAGAGGCACAGTTTCCAACAGGTTGCTCCCTAATCTGTATGAAAAAGTCAGAGCAGACCTTAAAGACAAAATCAAGACTGCTCCTGCTGTTTGCATAACAACAGATTGCTGGACCTCCAGCACAACAACCAGTTACATGTCAGTGACATGTCACTATATTCAAGATTTTAAGCTGAAGTCCAATTTATTGGATTGCTTTATAGTGACAGAAAGCCACACTGCAGAACATCTGGCACACAAATTAGATCTTGTGACCCAAGAGTGGGGTATAAAGGACAAGATTGCTGCTTGTGTCACAGACAATGCTAGCAACATCCTTAAGGCTGTGAAGGAGGTGCTGAAGTGGAACCACATCAGTTGTTTTGCACATGTTATTAATCTGGTGGTCAGGAATGCACTTCAGCAGCCTGATATAGTTGCTATCATTCAGAAGGTAAAGTCCATTGTGGAATATGTGCGTAGAAGCACAGTGGCCTCTGCAAAGCTGCGTGAGGTCCAGCAACAGATGGGACAAGCTACATTGCGACCAAAGCAAGATGTGGCAACGCGCTGGAATTCCACATTTTACATGCTCCAGCGTATGCTAAAAATTAAAGAGCCCCTGGTCTCCACACTGGCACTGGTGAACCCACAGCTGCCAGCACTAACTCTGGCTGAGTGGGAAACAGTAGAGGAGGCCTGTGATGTGCTACAGCCCTTTGAGGAGGTCACAGTAGAAATGAGCTCAGAGAGGTATGTAAAATATACTGTACATATATACAAAAGGTTTTTATAGTTATACTTATATTTGTAGACATTTTGTCCAAAGTGACTTACAGAATATTAACATTTCAAAAGTTAAATAATTAACCGTTTAAAAACTTACATTAAGCACAATATTAACAATAACATCAATATAAATATAAAATATCAGAAAGAAAAATAATGAGTTTTAAGCTAATCATATGAAAACCATAACTCTGTAAGATAATTGCTTAATTAAAGGAAGTAAATTTAATATACATACAATATTATTGTTTTTCATAAGACCTATTAGTGTTGAAAAAACTTGTAAATACTGTCTTTTACTCAGCATACACTGACCATAATTTATTATTTGTTTTCTCACAGCTATGTGACGGGCTCCAAAGCAATTTTGATTGCCCGTGGCCTCCAGAGAATTATTGCTCACAGGCAGAGAAATCCTTCCAAGACTGAGCCAGTGAGAAGGCTTGTCAGCACTTTAGCTTTTGAATTGGAAAAGCGCTTCACAAACATTGAGCGTGTTCGTGTCTTGGCCGAGGCAACTTTTTTGGACCCACGGTTCAAAAAACATGCTTTTGTAAATGAGAGGAACGCAGACGACACCATGTCAAGGGTGGTGGGGGCAACAGCTAAGGCGGCAGCTCCAACATCGGCCACAGAAGAGAGTGAGGATGGCACAGCTGCTGCTGCTGCTGCTGCTGAAGCAAGCCACGAACATCAGTCAGTGCCTCAAGTTTGGGCTGACTTTGAAGAAAGGGTGACCAGTTTACGCCCAGACAATCAAAACCCCTTAACTGAGGCCATGCTTGAGGTCAAAGGTTTTTTGTCAGAACAACTTATCCCCCGCACAACTGACCCACTGCAATGGTGGAAAGTCAGAGCACTGGTATATAAAAACATGTGCACAGTCATGCACACTAGACTCTGCATTGTTGCCACCTCGGTGCCCTCAGAGAGGGTATTTTCTAAAACAGGCCAAATCCTTTCACAGAGGAGGTGTAGCCTCAGCACTATGAAAGTGAGCCAGTTGGCATTTTTAAATGCCAACATATAATAATGCTAATGCTACTTATAATGTAAATAGTTATTTCGTTTTATATTAGCATTTATTATTTGCACATTTTGCATTTTTGTTCCATTTGATTGTTGTTTTTGTATTTAATATATCTTATTGTTATATTTTATTGTTGTTGTATTATTTTACTAGTAATTTGCACATTTAGCATTTTTGAATATTTGGTCAATCTTAAATTGATTTGCACATTTGGCATTTTTTTCTTATTCTTAGTCACTTTTAAATTTATTTGCAGTTTGCATTTCCAACTATTATTATGCCATTGCCTATGCATGGCTAAATGTTGTGTGTTTCTTTTATCAGGTGTGCCACTTTAAAATAAATGCTTGTTACTACACTGGTAGTCAAAAGTCTTGGTCCATCATTCTTTATCAACTCCACTTTCATTTTAAGGGAAACACTGCAGAAAACTGCTGTCATAGTAAAGACGGTAAATGACAGACTAAAAAATACCACATCTGAAATATATATATTTCTTATTTTTATTTTATTTTTTAAATTGCAGAATACATTTGTTACAATTAGTCAAAGAAATATATTGAACTTGTAGTTCACAAATCATTATGTTACAGAACATGTGTGCATAAAGAACCAAAAAATAGATAAAAAAGTACAAAATAAAGAGAAAAATAATAAATATCAGTCAATAGATAGGTAGATGAACTAAATATAATATATCAAGTAGTCAGTAAAAAAGAAAAAATATAAACAATAAAAGGTACATAGCCAGAGTATCAGACAGACGGTAAGTATCAGTTAAATTAAGAAGTTAAGTATGGCGTTTTTATGCTGATTTACCCTTTAATCCAGAAATATAATCTATAGATTTTTTTTTAATCAAGTTTAAAAATATTGAAAATTGGTGAGTCTTCCTCCTACTACGTTATGGTGTAATGGGTCAGAACCGGAGTCTTGAGTCTGCAATGTTTCCGGCAGATCGCGAATCTGCAATGTTTTCCGGCTCTGACTCAAGAGACAGTTCGCTTGGATCAGCCGGTTACGAGTTGAGAGATTCTCAAATCAGAGCCGGAAACATTGCAGATTCGCATGTGTCTTGAGTCCGCAATGTTTCCGGTTCTGAGTGCGAATCTCGGGTCAGTTCGCGGGTCGAGCGGATCAGCAGGTCTCTCGAGTTTGCAATGTTTCCGGCTCTGAGTGCGAATCTCGGGTCAGTTCGCGGGTCGAGCGGATCAGCAGGTCTCTCGAGTTTGCAATGTTTCCGGCTCTGAGTGCGAATCTCGGGTCAGTTCGCGGGTCGAGCGGATCAGCAGGTCTCTCGAGTTTGCAATGTTTCCGGCTCTGAGTGAGAATCTCGGGTCAGTTCTCGCGCAGATCAGCCGGTTACGAGTGGATCTGTAGAGCGAGCGAAGTCTCATCAATAATGTTGCAAGAGGTTTGTGTGTGTGGTGGCGCTGTTTATGGTTTTACATTGAATTGTAGTATGACTCAACTGATCCGGGTTAATGATACTAGAGACTCGCGACTCATGAGTTAATTTAAAGATCCGGGTGAAAGATCCGAGTGAGTCACGACTCAAACAGGTCTAACAGGAACACTCAAACAAGGTTCACACAAAACAACAACACAACAACTATTTACATAAGAAATTACCAATATGCACTACTGTTGGTGGCTCTTTGTGGTTTTAAGGAGGGTTCTTTTGGCTTTTGAAACAAGCGAGGCCGCTTTCTGCAACTTTGGGGAACCCCTAAAGGGGCTCAAGTTTAAGGGAGAAAGCTGTATGACCGCCCTCCGGGAAAGCTTTGACGAGGAGGTCCTCGGCTTGGACTCTGCTGAGGTACCTGGTTGCGGGTACTCTGTCGGTTCCTCGTCTGGGGCCTCCTCATTGCTGTCCTTCTAGAAAAAGCAAGTGAAGAAACGGATGAGCTGTTGGTCTTGAGTGTGCAAAAACATCACACAGGGATCTTGTGGAGAGAGATATTACCGTGTCAACCTTGCGCTTTTTGCTTTTTGACTTCACAGGAGAGCCCTTACTCGCCTTCCTCTTCTTGGTGGGGGTCTTCTTGACGGGGGAGGATTCAGGTCCCTGGAGCAGCATGTCAAAGAGCCGCCGGTGATCTGTGGCCTGGCTGACATCCAGGTTGAGTGCATAAAAGCGGTCAGCTGTAACGGTGTCGTGGCACATGAACTGTGCCACTTTGTGGCGGTCATCTGCCGTGTGGGTGTTTTTTGCCTGCGTGGGGAGAGAGATAGAGAGAGAGAAATAGAAAAAAAACGAGGTTTAGAACAGGCCGGGCTGTCAATAAAAACAAGGTCTAGGTGGAACACTCACATGGGTTGAGATGGAGGTGCGGATGTCAGTAAAGGTTGGAGTTCCGGTCAAACCCATGCTGCTCCAGGCCTCTTGAAAATACGCATTGAGGTTCCGGCAAAAGTTCGGCTTGGAGGTGAAAAAGAAATACTTCGCCTCCTCGCCGCCCGTCAGCAACGACCTCATGCTGAGGAAATCCGTCATCCAGCCGTACTCCTCCCCCGTCAAGGACATCTGTGCCGCCCCAAACTGCTGGTTGGTCTTGTGCGTTGCTATCTGCAGGGGAGAGAGATGAGAGAACAGGTAAGAGACAGGTCAAAGTGACTCGCGAGAGGGAGAGAGAAAGAAAGGGGTCTTACGTTAATCAGGTAGGAGTCCCCTGTGGAGCTTTTGCGGGCACCCTCCACCTCCTCTATCGTCATATTCTGGTAAACACCGCCTCGGTGGCCGAAGATGGATGCCAGGTATGCAGTCATGTGCCCGTAAAAGCTCCACTGGTCTTTGGAGCTTATTGTTTCTCTGAGGCGGGCTGTGGAGAGAGAGCAACAAAGACAGAGTGTCATGCAGTGCAGCGGGGAAATGCGATGGCCAAGGTTTCTTCAGCGGAGAGTGCTGTTGAATACTCACCCAAGATTTCCGGAATCGCCGCCCTCGCCTTGGAACGGCACTTGAGGAGCTCCGCCTTGGGGATCAGGCGCCCTTCTTTGGCCGTTTTCACGGCGACCTGGTGGACCACCACTTTCCTCCTCATAGACTTTATTGCAGTGCGTATCTCCCTTTGTATGGATACCATGGCCTTCTTAGAAAGGCGGCTGGTCTGCGGAGGTGTTTGGCTCAAGTAGTCTACGAACTGTGCCGCATTTTTGACATAGTGTTGGATGGTGGTCTCGGTAATCTTGGCCCGCCTCAGAAAGTTCACCCAGGACCTTACTCGCTGCGTGTCCTCCAGGAAGAGGAAGCTGGAGAGGTTGGTCTTCCCGTCCGCCATGTAGCCAATGAAGTTTTTGATCCTGTAGATCTTCGAGGCGACATTGTTAAGGAGCTTCGCGGACGGGTCGGACCCCTCTTGGTGTCTCTTGTACTCCTCTAGCAGCTCGTCTGCGGTAAAGAAGAGAGAGAGAAAACAAGGCACAAGTCAGTCAAGGACGCAGAAGGGCATTAGAGTGACAAAGAGCACAAAGGGTGGTACTCACTCAGGGCCGCCACGTGCTCGGGGTACTGGGGCAAGTGCTCCGATGCCTCCTGAGAGGTGCTCGGCTCGGGGGAGGGATATCTAAGAGTGGTCTCCTGAGGGGTCTGCTGAGGGGTATCCTGCGGCGTGTCTTGCCCTTCCTGTGGCTCATCCAGGGCGGACAGCAACTTCTTGGTTACGCTGGTCAGCTGGGCAGAGGAGGAGGGCCTAAACTTTCGTTTCAACGACCTGTACCTGCGAGTTACGTCGCGCAAGGCTGTTGTAAGAGTGTCGACCTGCTGGTTTAGGTTAGCCACCTCCTCCCTGGCACGCCGGCAGAGTTGTTTTGGGCACTGCGCCTCCTCTTCCTCTTCCTCCGGATCCAGAGGAACCGGCTCGTCCTCAAGCTCAACGAGGTCGAGCCTCGAGGCCATGGGGACTGCAGGGTCGGAGGCTCGGAGCTCGGACAGCTGTTTCAAAATAACATCTTTTTTGCACCTCTTGATCGCATCCTTCCTCGCCCTCTTAGAAAGTTCCGAGTGTGTCTGGATGTGCCGGTCCAGCCGGGTGGTGACCTTGTCGCATCCAGGCACGGAGCACTTGCCCTCTCTGTACTTCACCCTGCCTGATTCCAGGGCCAGTAGAAGCTTTCTCTCCTTCACGTTGACCACTTTGTGGTAAACACGTAGATGCTGACTCAGCTGTGCATATGATCTACCACAGATCGGGCAAAACTGAACCATCGTTCCGTCTGCCAAACACATAAATGTTAACAAGTTAAAATACTACATTGTTTATGGTTTGTTCATGTTAGCTAATGCATCTATTACCTGTAATGCATACATACATAGTACTACATTTGGTTGTTTTTAAGTATTACAATTAAATAAGCAGCTTGTTCTAACAAAATTTAGTCTGAAATATAAGTGCTCATTGCAAATGTAAAACTGTATCAATTTTGACTTACTTCCTTGTGATCAACAAAACTCCAGAAAAATGACACTGAAGCACAAAGTGATGGCAGTCCAGGCTTTAATAACTTGCAACCTGACCAGTTTCAGTTTCTCACATTTAAGCAGTGTGTTTAATGTTATAACATGCTCCTTGACGTAACGCGCCATGTCGGCAATGTAAAACTTTCAGTACGTAACGCACCATGTTGGCTAAAACATTTAATGCCGCAAAATTTTCCGGTACGTGATGCGCCATGTCGGCAAAGTGTAACATGCAATTTAATGTCCCGGGACGTGACGAGCCATTTCGGCACGGTGTAACATGCCATTTGATGTCCCGAGACGTGACGAGCCATTTCTGCAAGGTGTAACATGCCATTTAATGTCCCGGGACGTGACGAGCCGTTTCGGCAAGGTGTAACATGCCATTTGATGTCCCGGGACGTGACGAGCCGTTTCGGCAAGGTGTAACATGCCTTTTGATGTCCCGGGACGTGACGAGCCATTTCGGCAAGGTGTAACATGCCGTTCGATGTAACCTACGTGATGCGCCATGTTGACAGTGTTTTCAATGCAGTAAAATGTGCCGGGACGTAACGCGCCATATCGCTGTATTTTAAATGCCGCAAAATGTTCCGGTACGTAACGTGTCATGTCGCTGTATTTTAAATGCAGTGAAACATTCCGGGACGTGACGTGACATGTCGACTGTTGTTTTCAATGCAGCAAAATGTTCCGGTACGTAACGTGTCATGTCGACTGTTGTTTTCAATGCCGCAAAATGTTCCGGGACGTGACCCGCCATGTCGGCAGTGTTTTCAATGCAGTAATATGTGCCGGGACGTAACGTGCCATATCGCTGTATTTTAAATGCCGCAAAATGTTCCGGTACGTAACGTGTCATGTCGCTGTATTTTAAATGCAGTAAAACATTCCGGGACGTGATGTGACATATCGACTGTTGTTTTCAATGCAGCAAAATGTTCCGGTACGTAACGTGTCATGTCGACTGTTGTTTTCAATGCAGTAAAATGTTCCGGTACGTAACGTGTCATGTCGCTGTATTTTAAATGCAGCAAAAATGTGCCGGGACGTAACGCGCCATGTCGACTGTTGTTTTCAATGCAGTAAAATGCTCAGGGACTTAATGTGCCATGTAGGCTGTTTTTGGATGCAGTGACATTTGTAATTTATCATTATTGGTTTGATATCCTCGAAAATATTATTTTGGAAATGACGTTTTTTTTCAGTCATTTGTTA
Source organism: Paramisgurnus dabryanus (assembly GCF_030506205.2). Classification (NCBI taxonomy): domain Eukaryota; kingdom Metazoa; phylum Chordata; class Actinopteri; order Cypriniformes; family Cobitidae; genus Paramisgurnus; species Paramisgurnus dabryanus. The sequence goes on along the minus strand of NC_133347.1, from coordinate 38,127,200 downwards.
ATTATATTGCGATTTAATTAAAATTACATTTATCATTTTACTTAAACTTTTATAAATACTTTTATTATTATTATTATTATTGGTTTGACTGGTTCGAAAACACTATTAGAGAAATTAAGTTTTTTCCGCTATTTCTTAATTATATCGTGATTTTAAATTAAATATATATCGCGATTTACTTAACCTTATATAAAAACTTTTATTATAACTTGGCATCCTGTCAAGAGCATCGATCGATTGAAAGTAAGTGGTAAGGTGTTGTTTACATTTATGATTATTTACCTCACTGGGTTGCAGTCTCTGTTTATTGCAATGCTGACAGAAACGTCAGTTTACTCTTTTAAAACTATTAATCATCTTTCTTGTCAGTGTCAATGCAGAAACGACTTAAATTACACAACAGTTAGCGGCTATGCTTGTTAACTCCGCTGGTTTGCAACAACAAACATTATAATTAACCCCTGAGACCCAAAAATGATTACAATCCGTCAATTATACTGCTTACTGGTTTGGATTTCATTCTGTGAATGATTTAAAACTTTTAATTTATTGTCAGTGTCAATGCAGAAACGACTTAGTTAGCAGCAATGCTTGTTTACATCGCTGTTTGCAAACACATACATTACAATTAACCCCTGAGACCTTTAACTTTATCTAAGGACAAAAAACTATTGAATTTCGCCTGTTTTCTGTTATGATTTTAACAGAGCTGTCAGTTCAGTAATTTAAAAGTTTTTATTCTAATTATTTAAAGTTTGCATCCTAATAAAAAGTCAGTTATAGTGCTTATTCGTTTGGATTTCATTCTGTGACTGCTTTAAAACTTTGAATCATCATTTCTGTTCAAAGTCAATGTAGAAACGACTTAAATTAGGCAGCTATGCTTGTTTACATCGCTGTTTGCAACAACAAAAATTACAATAAACGCCTGAGACCTTTAACTTTATCTAAAGGACCAAAAATGATTGAATTCTGCCTGTTTTCTATTGTGAATTAAAGAGAGCTGTGAGTTTTGTAATTTAAAACTTTTTATTATAATTATTTAAAGTTTACATGCTAATAACAAGTCAGTTATATTGCTTATTTGTTTGGATTTCATTCTGTGACTGCTTTAAAACTTATCATTATTGTAAATGTTTTGACATTTTTCAGATGGAGGTTACATGTGTTTTTTGCTTGATTAAACTTAAGCACATCAGCCAGCACCTTAAGTACAAGCACAAAATATTTAACATTATTGAGCGTAAGCTAATAATAAATATGATACGGGGCAAGGTCCGCATTGACAACATGCCTTGCCCTGTGTGCAAAAAACATGTGCGCCATGTAGAGGTGCACCTGAGGGTGGTGCACAAAGACCTAAAGGTAAGTGACCTGACCGATAGGCTTTTGTGAGATGCTATGAGTAAAAGCGTCATTAGGTCATAACAAATTTCAACAATTGTTTCAGGAAAAGCACAGGGCCCAGATGCTCAAGGGCCTGAGGCAGCAGGCTACAAGAGCTAGGCTTCAGGCCCTGTCAGCCACAAACCCCACCGTGCCTCTGGCGACACAGTGGGGTGCGACGGGCCTGGAGCCGGCAGACCAGCCCGCAGACCAGTCCGCAGACCAGCCCGCAGACCAAGTTCCAAGGGAGGAGGGTAAGCTTCTTTATGAAATCCGGAAGCTTATGCAATCTGTCGAGCCCCCTGTCCAAGAGGACGTCAGGTCTCTGCAGGGTAGCGTTTGGTCGCTCGAGTCAACGCAATGATTTCAGAGTTTGCGAAACTTGTGAATGGACACTATGTATTTCTGTCTTTCAGTAGTGCACGAAGTCCCCACAGCCCCAGAGGAGCAGCTGGTAGCTTACCCTCCTACAGACATTTTGGCCGAAGCGCTCCACGAGGCCCTGCATGGTAGGTCACGAGTTTAACAACGAAAACGCTGCGAACTCTTGAGCGACCAAAGGATAAATTTGATGTCTGTTTCTCTGTCTTTCAGTCGTGTACGAACTCCCCACAGCCCCAGAGGAGGATCTGGTCGCCCCGGACTGGGAGCTGGCTACCCCGGACTGGGAGCTGGTCGGCCATGAGGAGGAGGTGGTGGCCACGCCCTCCGTGCTTTTTTATGACCTCACAGATGAAGAGCTCCACGTGGACCTGCATGGTAGGTCACGAGTTTAACAACAAAAACGCTGCGAACTCTCGAGCGACCAAAGGCTAAATTTGATGTCTGTTTCTCTGTCTTTCAGTTGTGCACAAAGTCCCTGGAGCAATGGTGCACCGGAGTGGGAGCTGGTCATGCACGAGAAGGAGGTGGTTACCTCTCGGCCAAGCACGCCTTGACAAGTTTTTTTTTTTTTAGTTTTAAAGTTTGATTTGTAAATTATTTTGGTTTGATCATTTTGGATATTGTACAGTTTTTTAAGGTTTTGCGTGTTTGTTTTGATTTGTTTGAATTTTTATACGTTTTTGCATGTTTGTTTTGAAGTGTTGTGTGCTTTTTATAAGGAGTTTTGTTATTTATTTTTATAGTATGTTTTTCTTAGTGTGTTTAATATTTAACTTTTTTTAATAAATAACTTTTCCAGAATCTCTACTTCTCATTTATTCAAAGCTGACCAAATAATTGCAGGGCAGCACCACACATTCACCAGGCTCCATGTTCACTCCACTGATCTGTCGAGTATCCAGAATCTCTTGCATCATCTGCAATACAGAAAGGACTCTGGTTAACCAATGTTAATCTTGGCTGTTTACGTTCACATACCTCAAGAAACAAACTTTTTAAAATTAGATTAAACATTAACAAAAGTTGTTGTGCTCTTTTTCCAATCCTAATTCTTCATGCAAGCGTACACCTGGTAGGTATAGTAATGTTTGAGGACAACACTATACATGGCTTATTACTGTCACTTTGCACTCTGGAGACCCCTGAGTCTACTGTTCATGAAACACCATTTAGAATTCTGTCAAATAAACTTTAAAAGGGATGATTGTGTCAAATCATCCCTATGTAATATTAATAAGCAGGAGGTATATACAAGGTCAGTGGACTGCAAATTACCTTATGACTTCAAACATGTCTTCCTGTATGTGTACAACCAAAAATATTTGAAAACTTTTAAATAAACTAATTAAAATTAGGTGAGACCAGGGTAAAGATGCATCCCATGTGGAGAATTTTATCCTGATCTCACCCAAACTAGGTGAGACCGGGTTAAAGATGCATCCCCTGTGGAGAATTTTATCCTGATCTCAACCAAATTAGTTGAGACCAGGGTAAAGATGCATCCCATGTGGAGAATTTTATGCTGATCTCAACCAAATTAGGTGAGACCAGGGTAAAGATGCATCCCCTGTGGAGAATTTTATCCTGATCTCACCCAAACTAAGTGAGACCGGGTTAAAGATGCATCCCCTGTGGAGAATTTTATCCTGATCTCAACCAAATTAGTTGAGACCAGGGTAAAGATGCATCCCATGTGGAGAATTTTATCCTGATCTCACCCTGGTCTTATTTAATAGGAATATTAGAATGGCAGCCTTTTCAACTGTTAAAACATATGCAAATTAACTTATGACGTCAAACATGTCTTCCTGTATGTGTACAACCAAAAAAATTGGAAAACTTTTAAATAAACTAATTAAAATAAGGTGAGACCAGGGTAAAGATGCATCCCCTGTGGAGAATTTTATCCTGATCTAAACCAAATTAGTTGAGACCAGGGTAAAGATGCATCCCCTGTGGAGAATTTTATCCTGGTCTCACCCAAATTATGTGAGACCAGGGTAAATATGCATCCCATGTGGAGAATTTATCCTGATCTCACCCAAATTAGGTGAGACCAGGGTAAAGATGCATCCCATGTGGAGAATTTTATCCTGATCTCACCCAAATTAGGTGAGACCAGGGTAAAGATGCATCCCCTGTGAAGAATTTATCCTGATCTCACCCAAATTAGGTGAGACCAGGGTAAAGATGCATCCCATGTGGAGAATTTTATCCTGATCTCACCCAAACTAGGTGAGACCGGGTTAAAGATGCATCCCCTGTGGAGAATTTTATCCTGATCTCAACCAAATTAGTTGAGACCAGGGTAAAGATGCATCCCATGTGGAGAATTTTATGCTGATCTCAACCAAATTAGGTGAGACCAGGGTAAAGATGCATCCCCTGTGGAGAATTTTATCCTGATCTCACCCAAACTAAGTGAGACCGGGTTAAAGATGCATCCCCTGTGGAGAATTTTATCCTGATCTCAACCAAATTAGTTGAGACCAGGGTAAAGATGCATCCCATGTGGAGAATTTTATCCTGATCTCACCCTGGTCTTATTTAATAGGAATATTAGAATGGCAGCCTTTTCAACTGTTAAAACATATGCAAATTAACTTATGACGTCAAACATGTCTTCCTGTATGTGTACAACCAAAAAAATTGGAAAACTTTTAAATAAACTAATTAAAATAAGGTGAGACCAGGGTAAAGATGCATCCCATGTGGAGAATTTTATCCTGATCTAAACCAAATTAGTTGAGACCAGGGTAAAGGAGCATCCCATGTGGAGAATTTTATCCTGGTCTCACCCAAATTATGTGAGACCAGGGTAAATATGCATCCCATGTGGAGAATTTTATCCTGATCTCACCCAAATTAGGTGAGACCAGGGTAAAGATGCATCCCATGTGGAGAATTTTATCCTGATCTCACCCAAATTAGGTGAGACCAGGGTAAAGATGCATCCCCTGTGGAGAATTTTATCCTGATCTCAACCAAATTAGGTGAGACCAGGGTAAAGATGAATCCCATGTGGAGAATTTTATCCTGATCTCAACCAAATTAGGTGAGACCAGGGTAAAGATGCATCCCCTGTGGAGAATTTTATCCTGATCTCGCCCAAACTAGGTGAAACCGGGTTAAAGATCATCTGCTGTGGAGAATTTTATCCTGATCTCACCCAAACTAGGTGAGACCGGGTTAAAGATGCATCCCCTGTGGAGAATTTTATCCTGATCTCAACCAAATTAGTTGAGACCAGGGTAAAGATGCATCCCATGTGGAGAATTTATCCTTTAATTAAAATGAGGTGAGACCAGGGTAAAGATGCATCCCATGTGGAGAATTTATCCTTTAATTAAAATGAGGTGAGACCAGGGTAAAGATGCATCCTATGTGGAGAATTTATCCTGATCTCAACCAAATTAGGTGAGACCAGGGTAAAGATGCATCCTATGTGGAGAATTTTATCCTGATCTCAACCAAATTAGGTGAGACCAGGGTAAAGATGCATCCACTGTTATTTGGCAGGATAACACCAGCTGAACCCTTGGGTCCAACGCATACCCTCTGGTGTTGCCGGTTCTGTGGTACAAGTGAAGTGGCCTTTCAAATTAATAAGTAGGAGGTCATTACAAAGTTCGATGGAAAGGCCCCCTCCAGTAGAGTAACTGACCAGAATGGCGAAGGCCCCAGGCTCAAGTCGCCCGAGGTAAGACCGTGGGAAAATCCGGAGTGGGATTGCCGTATCTCGACTGGGGAAAGGGCTAGAGACTCGAAGGTAGGCTCGATGGATAGGCCCCCTCCAGTAGAGTAACTGACCACAATGGCGAAGGCATCGGACCCAAGTCGCCCGAGGTAAGACCGTGGGAAAATCCGGAGGGGACCACCGTATCTCGGCCGGGGAAAAGGCTAGAGACTCGAGGGTCGGCTCGTTGAAAAGGCCCCCTCCAGTAGAGTAACTGACCACAATGGTGAAGGCCTCGGACCCAAGTAGCCCGAGGTAAGACCGTGGGAAAATACGGGGGGGACCGCCGTATCTCGGCCGGGGAAAGGGCTAGAGACTCGAGGGTCGGCTCGTTTGAAAGGCCCCCTCCAGTAGAGTAACTGACCACAATGGCGAAGGCCTCGGACCCAAGTCGGCCGAGGTAAGACCGTGGGAAAATCCGGAGGGGACCACCGTATCTCGGCCGGGGAAAGGGCTAGAGACTCGAGGGTCGGCTCGTTGAAAAGGCCCCCTCCAGTAGAGTAACTGACCACAATGGCGAAGGCCTCGGACCCAAGTCGCCCGAGGTAAGACCGTGGGAAAATATGGGGGGGACCGCCGTATCTCGGCCGGGGAAAGGGCTAGAGACTCGAGGGTCGGCTCGTTTGAAAGGCCCCCTCCAGTAGAGTAACTGACCACAATGGCGAAGTCCGTCGGACGTTCCTTGGCGGAGATACAGCGCCCGGAAGTTCATTTGCTGATGTCAAGCTTAATAAGCTGTAAGAAGGCCGAATAAAGGATTTGTGGACGTCCACGAACCAACAAGTGGGTCTGTGTCAACTAAACTTAAAAAGGGATGATTGTGTCAAATAAACAGCGGTTGGGATGACATTACATCCCATTGTCACATTAATAAGCAGGAGGTCTTTACGAGGTTCGTGGACTACGCTAAATAAGCTGTAAGAAGGCCGAATAACGGATTTGTGGACGTCCACGGACCAACAAGTGGGTCTGTGTCGAATAAACTGAAAATGGGATGATTGTGTCAAATAAACAGCGGTTGGGATGACATTACATCCCAATGTCACATTATTAAGCAGGAGGTCTTTACGAGGTTCGTGGACTACGCTAAATAAGCTGCAAGAAGGCCGAATAACGGATTTTTGGACGTCCACCAACGAACATGTGGGTGACTCGAGGGTCGGCTCGTTGGAAAGGCACCCTCCGGTAGAGCAACCGACCCGAAGGGCGAAGGCCTCGGACCCAAGTCGCCCGAGGTAAGACCGTGGGAACATACGGGGGGGACCGCCGTATCTCGGCCGGGGAAAGGGCTAGAGACTCGAGGGTAGGCTCGTTTGAAAGGCACCCTCCGGTAGAGCAATCGACCCGAAGGGCGAACGCCCCGGACAAGAGGCGCCGGACCCGCGGCGTAACGAATGTCGCATATATTCGACCGGAAATATCTCGGGCCCCCGTAGCCCCCGACGAGACCTTTCCGAAGAGCCCGGCCCCGAGTCCGTCGGACGTTCCTTGGCGGAGATACGGCGCCCGGAAGTTCATTTGCTGATGTCAAGCTTAATAAGCTGTAAGAAGGCCGAATAAAGGATTTGTGGACGTCCACGAACCAACAAGTGGGTCTGTGTCAACTAAACTTAAAAAGGGATGATTGTGTCAAATAAACAGCGGTTGGGATGACATTACATCCCAATGTCACATTAATAAGCAGGAGGTCTTTACGAGGTTCGTGGACTACGCTAAATAAGCTGTAAGAAGGCCGAATAACGGATTTGTGGACGTCCACGGACCAACAAGTGGGTCTGTGTCGAATAAACTGAAAATGGGATGATTGTGTCAAATAAACAGCGGTTGGGATGACATTACATCCCAATGTCACATTATTAAGCAGGAGGTCTTTACGAGGTTCGTGGACTACGCTAAATAAGCTGCAAGAAGGCCGAATAACGGATTTTTGGACGTCCACCAACGAACATGTGGGTGACTCGAGGGTCGGCTCGTTGGAAAGGCCCCCTCCAGTAGAGTAACTGACCACAATGGCGAAGGCCTCGGACCCAAGTCGCCCGAGGTAAGACCGTGGGAAAATACGGGGGGGACCGCCGTATCTCGGCCGGGGAAAGGGCTAGAGACTCGAGGGTAGGCTCGTTTGAAAGGCCCCCTCCGGTACAGCAATCGACCCGAAGGGCGGACGTACCGGACCAGAGGCGCCGGAACCGCGGCGTATAGAATGTCGCATATATTCGACCGGAAATATCTCGGGCCCCCAGAGTCGCACGGACTCGTGGCCGGTCTCGTCGGAAAGCCCCCGATGAGACCTTTCCGAAGAGCCCGGCCCCGAGTCCGTCGGACGTTCCTCGGCCGAGAAACGGCGCCCGGACGTTCATTTGCCGATGTCAAGCTAATAAGCTGTAAGAAGGCCGAATAACGGATTTGTGGACGTCCACGGACCAACAAGTGGGTCTGTGTCGAATAAACGGAAAATGGGATGATTGTGTCAAATAAACAGCGGTTGGGATGACATTACATCCCAATGTCACATTAATAAGCAGGAGGTCTTTAAGAAGTTCGTGGACTACGCTAAATAAGCTGTAAGAAGGCCGAATAACGGATTTGTGGACGTCCACGGACCAACAAGTGGGTCTGTGTCGAATAAACGGAAAATGGGATGATTGTGTCAAATAAACAGCTGTTGGGATGACATTACATCCCAATGTCACATTAATAAGCAGGAGGTCTTTAAGAAGTTCGTGGACTACGCTAAATAAGCTGTAAGAAGGCCGAATAACGGATTTGTGGACGTCCACGGACCAACAAGTGGGTCTGTGTCGAATAAACGGAAAATGGGATGATTGTGTCAAATAAACAGCGGTTGGGATGACATTACATCCCAATGTCACATTAAAAAACAGGAGGTCTTTAAGAGGTTCGTGGACTACGCTAAATAAGCTGTAAGAAGGCCGAATAACGGATTTGTGGACGTCCACGGACCAACATGTGGGTCTGTGTCGAATAAACTGAAAATGGGATGATTGTGTCAAATAAACAGGCTAGAGACTCGAGGGTCGGCTCGGTGGAAAGGCACCCTCCGGTAGGGCAACAGACCCGAAGGGCGAAGGCCCCGGACCCGAGGCGCCCGAGTAACGGTCGTGGGAAAATCCGTTGTGGGACCACCGTAATAGGGTTTAGGGTTACCAAATTAGGTGAGACCAGGGTAAAGATGCATCCCATGTGGAGACTTTTATCCTGATCTCAACCAAATTAGTTGAGACCAGGGTAAAGGTGCATCCCATGTGGAGAATTTAACTGACAATGGGATGATTGTGTCAAATAAACAGCGGTTGGGATGACATTACATCCCACTGTCACATTAAAAAACAGGAGGTCTTTACAAGGTTCGTGGACTACGCTAAATAAGCTGTAAGAAGGCCGAATAACGGACTGGCGGCCACATGGATGGCCAAGGGTCCTACCTACCTAAATCTTCATCAAATTCGCACTGTACCTAGACGATGTCGAGCCTTGGACGGGGCACCATTTGCAGCCTGCCAGAACTGATCTATGGCACATCCTTGTACAATCTAATGCAATGTAAAATGTTAAACGTTCATGGACAGTTTGATTTTCTCGCGGCGGATGGACCGGCCGGCTCAGGTGAGCCTCTTGATTACAGGATAATGGGTTTGGAACTGCAAAAATCATGTCCACGAAACTTCATTCAAGAGACTGTCAAATTAATTGGGGGTGGGATGCTGCAATATCCCACTCTTAGTCAATTCAACAGACAAAACTAATTGGTTGGTGGACATGCCCGAAAACGCCAAAGACGTCAGCACGACGCACCGGCGGACCCCTGCCGGCTGACGCACCTGCTCTGGTGTCGCGTCAGGGAATGAACAGCAATCTAGTCGGTCGGTGGACGAATAGATGTCCCGTGGTACCTGCGGCGTGGTCGGGGGGCTTTCCCCGCCCTGAAGGGACCAACAGGCGACTTAGTCGGTCAGTGGACGAATAGCTGTCCCGTGGTACCTGGGGCGTGGTCGGGGGGGGCGGTCACCGGCCTGGGGGGACCAACAGGCGACTTAGTCGGTCAGTGGACGAATAGCTGTTCCGTGGTCCCTGGGGGTGGCGGGGGGTGGTCCCCGGCCTAGGGGGGGCCAATCGGCGACTTAGTCCATCAGTGGACGAATAGTGGTCCCGTGGTACGGGGGCGTGGCAGGGGGCGGCCAAAAGCGACCAATCGGCTAATGCAGGGGTCCACCCTGCATTTTAACCAGCCGGTGGGACGTTTAGTCTGGTCGAGGGAGGGTGGTACGTCCCACGGCAGACCTGGGCTAACGGGCAGAAGTTTAAGCTACCCGTGGTCGGTGGTGGCGCCGCCTTGTGGAATGTGCACGAACTGCCATTCTGGGCCTTTAACTTCAATGGCCCGCAGCTCGGGCCCCCGGGGGTCCCGGGGTCCCAAAATCTCTCCACACGCACGTGGCGGCCCGGGACACCCCCCCGGACCGGTCGCCGGACCCCCCAAAAAAGCACCATCCCCGAACCCACTGCACCGGGCCGTCAAATAGGGGTTTCGGAACACCCTGAATTCAGCTGTGGAGCTTTCTAGAGGAAGCAAATCAATGGGGAACAGGTGCCATTAATCAAACAATAATGGGACAATTAATGAGGAAACAAGGGGGCAGGGGCAGGAGACGAGACAGAAAGCACATGGCTTAAATAAACAGGCCCATGTTTTGTGTGAAAGCACTGGCCTTGTCATGATCCTGCCTCATGACTAATACTAAAACATGGACAAGAGGGCAGAATCATGACAATATGTATGTGTAATATTATTTTGTGATTGTGACAATTGTGGATTGTTCAGTTTTTTATTAAATAAACATTTCAAACTCAATTCAAGTTTTTTTTTTAAGGGTTTTGGGCGTGTATAGTAGGATATAGTGGGGGGGGGGGGTTGTAGTCTATCTGCATAGCAGGCAAATAACCAATCAAGTCACTAAACTATGAGGGCTTGGGTTGGGCTAAAGACAAAGCGTAACCAATCAAATCATCTCAACTGGAAAGTTTCAAAGTTGTGTCCCAATAGTTGTCAGAGTTTTGGGAGGGGTTTTTAAAAGCAACCAATCAGTGTTGGGATTAAACACTAATGGGGACACTAGAATTGTGCAAAGGTGTGAAATCCCAGTACCTCTGAAGGTGTGAAAATGTCCCCTGACAAAATCTTCAATGGGATTATTTGCCATGGCAACAAATGGCTGCATATACCACAGGAATATCCCATCAGCAAGATACATCCGAATTGGTATCATTACGGGAGTTTCCTAACTTGGTGGAATTAGAAGTTTACCCTCAGTGGAACTAGTAGATACTTCCGAAAGTCAGTGGTGTTTACAGGAGTTTCCTAGTACGGATACACCTCTTTTCATGCAGTGACTAATACCACTTCTTAGGTGTGGTGCACCGAGCAAAAGAGTCCACAGTTCAAGTTCTGGTTTCTCATTTTTAGGATGGAGCTGACCATTCTCATTTTGACCTGATCATTTCGAGAAGTAAACTTCAGACTATACCACGAGTCACTGTTTGAACTTGTCCAATACTTTTTTGCCAACAACCATGTAAATTATGCTCGATGGCTTCCAATACACCTTCGAGACATGATGTGCATTGAGGAGCAACATCCAGAAGTGGCTGCAGAGTTCCACAAGAGGATCTTTGTAGTACATAAGTTAGATAGGGCTTTCTCTGCAGTGGCAATTGATCAGGTCATGAATGGCTCAATGCTGTGATCAAAGGTGATGGGGAGCAGTCGGGCTGACAGTTCATCTGAGCCGATAGCAGTACATCACCAACAAGCTATAACGGTTTAATTTTTTGTGACAGATCTACAGAGCCTTGACAGTCCATGCTCTTTCTATAAGCCTATCAAGAAGAATATGGTAACTTTCTTCAAACACAAGCCAGTTGTCAGTGGAACAAACTCCATGATGATGGAACTTAGGGTGACTACTAACTTTTCTTCCAACTATTCATCTCTTGCCAGGACAGTCAGTGTGACTTACAAGAGTTCTTCATGCATGAGAACCAATCAGCTCCTGCCTCTTTCAGTGATGGAGGGAAACTCCACATGTGTACCAAATCACACCTGGCTGATTTACTAGAGGCGAAAGTGACATTGCAAAAAAAAGCCAGAATCACATGTTCTTATAGTGGATGGATCAGCTATGGTGAATACACTGCCACCACGTTCAAGCAAGAAGTTTGATGAATATGCAATAAATGACACTTCCAAGAATAGAGACATACAGCCATACATACATGCGAACGGACATTGTGTTCAATGTTTATTGGAAGTCCAGTCTGAAGTCTGAGGCAATGTCAAAACGTGGAAAATCAATCAGAAGGAGAGTAACCAGCACAGGCAAAACTCCATCAAACTGGCAAAGCTTCCTACGGGATGAAAACCTCAAGCAGGAATTATTCCATTTTATTAGTGATAAAGTAACAGAAATGAAAACAGCCAATATATTAATTGTGATGATGGGAGAAGATGCCTTTTCTGTCACTACTGCTGCTTCCTGAGCGGACATTTATAATCTTTAGATATTTTATTTTGGTCTGCTGGCTAAACTTGCACTGAACGTGCTCCTTTCATTGTGGTCCTCTACTGTGGAGTTGCTAAACCAAATTCAGTGGAAGAGTACTTCAGCGTCTGCAACTCCTGGAGAAAGTCACTTAAGTAAGATGGCATTGCTCATGGAGGCAGAGCAGTTCAACTGTCTGTGAAAACATTCATTTGTGATGCTCCTGCTAGGGCATTATTGAAGTGCATTAAGAATCACAACAGTTATCATTCTTGTGAGCAATGAACAATCAGAAGCACCTATGATACCTATGGAAGGGTTGTTCTTGTGGTCAAAGAACCAGGTGCCGTTCCAAGGAATGAAGACGGTTTCCATCAGTGAGCCTGAATCTTATAGCTAAGATCAATGGGTTTGCCTTGAACTACATGCACTTGGTCTGTTTGGGTGTGGTTCGGAGAATGCTGCATTTTAATGACGCAAGGGCCTGATACATGCAGGTTGTCATTTCAACAAAGGAGCAGGATTGCAGATCATCTGAAAATTGAATGGAAAGTTACCAAGGGAGTTTGCTCGCCAGGAAAGGGGTTTGCAGGAACTTGACAGGTGGAAGGCCACAGAATTTAGACAGTTCCTTCTTTACTTAGGACCAGTTCTTGCACCTACTTTCTACAAACATTTTCTTGCACGTACAGTCATCATGTCAATTCTGTTAAACTCTGATGATGTGCTGCGAAACGAGTATTTAGGGTATGCCAGATATTTGACTGTGTACTTCTTTGAAAAGTCTGAAGAGATTTATGGGAAAACCTTTGCTGTCTACAATGTACACTCGCTGACCCACCTGCCAGACGATGTTAAGCATTTCCAGTGTTCCCTGAACAATGTTCCAAGCTTTCCATTTGAAAATTTCCTCCAGACATGGAAGAAAATGATCAGGCAAAGTCGAAATCCTATTGCCCAGGTTGCCAAACGCTTAACAGAGCTAGAGAGGTCAACAAAACAGACGTGTAGCCAAATACACGTTCACTCGTGTATCTACCATATTAAGGGATGGCTGTTTCCTTCTGGACAACGAGGATTTTGCCCTTGTGAAGGAAAAACGTTCAGATGGCTCTTTGGTTTGTGATGTGAGTCACCAAATGACACAGAGAGTTTCTTAGATGACCCCTGTGATTCCAGCCTACTCAACATTGTCCGTGTTAGAGACCTCAGCAGCGCAAAGCGCTAACTGATCACAAGGCACAAGTTACACCGTAAAATCTAACACCAAAGTCCTGGGTGCTTGATGATATGGTGTACTGACCACCTGGCATCAACGCATTAACCCTCTGGGGTCCGACCATTTTGGGACACTGTCAGAGGTTCTGACATGCTCTTACTAGGGATGTAACGGTATTATAAATTTCGTGGTATTGCGGTATAAAATTTTGCCGGTACAACCGTGGTCACGTGATTCGGTAAAACATTAGGTCTTCCGAGCAACACGTGTAGTTTTTTTCCGGCCAAGTGCAGCGAGTGGAGGGACGCGGGAACTACAATTCCCATAATCCCATGCGTGCCACTCTGATGCCTCTCTACAAGTCGAGCGACAATGGCGGAAGCAAAAGAAACGCAGATTTTAAATCTGATGTGTGGAAAAAGTTCGCGTTCGCTGTGACAAGAAACGAGCAAGGACAAAATGTGATGGACATACAAAAAACGAATGTGAGTAAATCCGTGAAAGAGGAGAGCGTGTATGCCGTTTCTCAATTAGAAAGCAGCCTCCTTAGGTCGCTGCAGGCTGCATCCGTCATTACACGCCTGGTGTATTTAAGTTAACTGAGTATTACATTCGCAAGTCATAAGCGTGTTACAACAATATACGATTAAATAAGAATAATTGTCAACTTGAAAAATTTTAATATTCTGAAATAAGACGGTCTTCATGACATATGCAGCCTACAATTGCGACCTATGGAGGCTGCAGACTTCCGATTGGGAAACGAACCCCTGTATTGAGTGAGCTGACCTCAGCTCTAAGTCCAGCTACAATCAGGCTACAATAAGTAAGCTGCTATTTTCATTTTTACTGGGTTGTTTTTGTTTTCATGAATTGACCCGCTTAAAACCCATCATCTTTTCTTGATTCTACAATCACAACTGTTGCTTTCATAGGAGTATCAAGCATTAGCATTAATAATAATAATAATAGGTCAATTGAGGGAGTGACTCAATTCTTAAAACCTGACTGATTAGGAGTTGTTTAAAGTTGACAAACTAAACTGAAACTTGATTTTTTTATTTTATTACATGGTCTAATTATTTTTGTCCTTTTTATGAAAATTGTAAACACTACGCTACGCTACACTTTGTACATTGTAATGTTCAGTCTTGTTTTATGAACACTTATGGCAGTTTTTCCAAGTCTTCATATGTTTTTTCCTTCCTGTAAATGTTTCAGTAATTACCGTACCGTGGGCATCCTACCGAAATACTACCGTACTGTGAATTTTTGATACCGTTACATCCCTAGCTCTTACATTTGGTCTTTTTTCAATTGCTTTAAAACATAATAATGGCAAGTGTCTCATACCACTGTGTTCAGCACAAACTGGGCTAAAATATTATATGAGCTACATGTATGTACATGTTTGTATTTTTGAGAGAAAAACGGTTTATGCATGGTTTTTAAAAAAGCAAAAATTTTAAGTCACTGATAGAAGTCCACAAAACCCATACTAAACATGTTTTAACAAGACTTTCCTCAACAGAATCTAGTAGTCTAGAGTTTTTTTCTTTAAATGATGTGAAAATCATCTTGCCTACTCATTCACATAATTTATTGTGGCATGTTAAAATAGGCACTTTATTGGTCTGAGCAAAAATGCACCGTTTTTGTGTAAATGGTAAATGGACTGCATTTATATAGCGCTTTTAACAGACCTATGGCCATCCAAAGCGCTTTACAATTTGCCTCACATTCACCCATTCACTCCCACATTCATACACCGACTGCGTTGTCAGCCATGCAAGGCCGGACACTTGGTCCGGTGGAGCCGGGGATTGTACCACCAACCTTCCAGTTTGTAGAGAACCTACATCAGGGATGGGCAACTGGCGGCCCGGGGTAAATTTTAATCCGGCCCGCTGGACCAAGAGGAAATTGCTGGTCCTCGTCATTATCAAAGTTGCCCATCCCTGACCTACATGAACCACTGAGCCACTGCCGCCCCGTTTTTGTGTGTATATCTTTAAATCCAAATGAGCTGCTCAGGTGGGCGGAGTCTCAAGCGCTCACACAGTATTCAAGACAGGGCATCAAGAGGGAGATTCTCTTACGAAAGAAGTTAGTAAGCGATGTTCAGCATTATATATTTGAACAAGTTTAAGGGGAAGTTTGGTATTTTACACTTACAGCCCTGTTTTCAGATGGTTTATAATGATTGTTTGCAGCGATTTTTGTGTGAGCATATCAGTGAACACCCCTGACCACTCTGTGAGTTTCACGTCTTTGTAAACGAAAGTTTAATGCATTTTAGAAAGGATTGTTCCAGTGCACCTATAAACCCATTGTAGAGGTGGGAGGTGAAACACAAACACCCGAAAATTCTCGGGGCAGCCGCATATGTCGAAATTTCAGTCAAAACCGTTCTATTTCATCATAAACAATCTGAAAACAGGGCTTTAAGTGTAAAATACCGAACTTGTCCTTTAAAAAGTCAATCATCTGTTTTATGCATACTAAATACATGTTTATCAGCATATGGGGAACATTGTGGAATAAAAATAAAGACTTTTAGGTCTCATGCTGCCAGTGTTTTAAACAGGCAGAATGATTTTCAGCATGTTACAATAAAATACACTTCTACAAACACTCCACACAAGCACATTTAAATGATCTGTACTAAAACAACACGTTTAATGCTTAAACTTTAGAGAAACAGATCAAATGACATGTTTATGCTTATTGTGTATGCTTGAACACATTCGCATTTCTATCAGTCTCTCACTCTCTATCCTGTAACTCCTCGTATTGATTTGAAACTAGGGATGTCCCGATCCGATCACGTGATCGGAAATCGGCCCCGATCACGTGGTTTCAGACTCGATCGGAATCGGACGTTACCTTCCGATCAGGACTCGGATACATATGCAGGGTTTAAATTGGGCCAGGACCGCACACATACTAAAGATCTCGCTCTGCTCCGCGCTGCACTGGTGCGTGTAAAGTGACGCGAAAAATGATGTGTTTTCATTCAAAGGCTTCACACACTCGTGCATGAACGACAAAACCGGGTTTTTTAATTTAAACGACGCGCCGATCGTTATTGTCACTATGTGCTCAGTTAATCTACATCAGTACGCAGCTCCGTGTCTCATTCAGAACCTCAAGAACGCGCATTCGCGCAGGAGGATCACATTACACATTGTAGAGATGTGAGATAGAGAGAGAGGTTAGAATGGTGCACACGTCGAAAAAACTTAATAGAAGTCTACAAAGTATTAAAGTATGTATAGCCATGTCAGTCATCTTACAATATGTTAACTAGATAACTGGATATAACTTATTGTATAGTTTAATAAAATAATGTATTTTGATTATACAAATTAATTACGACCTAACTATAGTGATTGTTTTACTAACTGGCACTGCTGACCAGCTTAGGGAATCTCTATGGCTAATTTATAAGACTTTAAGGAATTGCTGAATTAGTATGTTTGTTTTTCTTGTTAATTGAGTCTATTTGGGTAGCCTATCTTATGCCTAGAAGTAGTCAAGGAGGTTGAGTCTTATAACTTCCTTCAAAGTTTGATCAATTGTGCATAATGACATTTGCAACAAATGCATATAGGGTGTCAGGCTCATAGATTTGCATAATTTAAAGTTCAGGTTTTAAAGTTTGGGTCAACCTGAGGCACAGTTTTAAAGCTGAAACTTTATAAAATCCTATCAGAGGTCCAAAATGTCATTGAAACACACCAGTGGCTTTGCTGTCATCAGTATTAAACATGTTACCCCTCAAACCCTCCCTCCCAACAGAGCATCCCCACAAAACAAACCTCAATTTAACCCCTGAACATATATACTATATTCTCATTATTTTTTAACACATCTATAGTTATGCGCTGGCACAGAGTTAGACCCTTTTGACTCCACACAGAAACAGCAATGTGTGCGGCATGACATAAGGAACATCCTGGATCTGTTTTTTCGCTCTTCTTTATTCTTTTTTTATGTATTATAGAAGTATCGGATCGGGACTCGGTATCGGCAGATACTCAAAATCAAATGACTCGGACTCGAGGGCAAAAAAACCTGATCGGGACATCCCTATTTGAAACCTCAGAGAAACATTAAACAACATATTTATGCTTATTGTGTATGATAGTGAATACGCGTTGTTCTCTCACTCTGTCTTGTGCAGTGCATTAATCCTCGTGTTCATTCATATAAACTTCAGAGAAACATATTAAACAACATACTTGTATTGCTGTTGCTCTCTCTCTCTCTCTCTCTCTCTCTCTCGTTTGTTTGCTCGCTCGCTCGCTCTCACTCACTCACTCACTCTCTCTCTCTCTTGCACTAAGGTAATGTTAATCCTCATCTTCAACTTTTAGAAAGACCATTAAAACTACAAGTTAATAGATTGTAGGCTACTGTTTGTGTTTGAGGGAATACAAACGCGTCGTGCTGTTAGTCATTCTTTCTCTCTGTCTCTCGCACTCGTGAGGCCGCGTCATGGTTAGATAGCGGAGATGAAGGGGCGGTATCATTATAATAAGATAAGATCCTTACTACGTCATGGGGATGCGAAATCCGAATGACCTATTCACATGTTTGCAGACAGAGCCTTACCAAACAAAGTTACAGGGTTGCTATTTTTCGTGTTTTCTGTGTTGGTAGAAGCACTGGGGACACGATTATAGCACTTAAACACGGAAAAGGTCTGATTTTCATGGAATGTCCCCTTTAACCCTCTGGGGTCCGACCATTTTGGGACACTGTCAGAGGTTCTGACATGCTCTTACATTTGGTCTTTTTTTCAGTTGCTTTAAACATATACATGGCAAGTGTCTCATAACACTGCGTTCTGCACAAACTGGGCTAAAATATTATATGAGCTACATGTGTGTACATGTTTGTATTTTTGAGAGAAAAATTTTATGCGTGGTTTTTAAAAAAGCTAAATTTTTAAGTCACTATTATAAGTCCACAAAACCCATACCAAACATGTTTTAACAAGACGTTTCTAAACTGAATCTAGTAGTCTAGAGTTTTTTCTTTAAAATGATGTGAAAATCATTCTGCCAACTCATTCACATAAAACAATATATTGATTTAGAAATTGTAAGACACTGTTTGTTTAGAGGGGCCGTATGCGAGAAGGATTGATTGACAGCTAGCAAACAAAAGACTCACATAATGAGCTGCATAATGAGTAAAGAATTTGAGGAGGACAAATAAATGTATACATCCCAGACAGCACACGTACGTCTGCCCGACGTCGGCTCAAGAGCGTACGTCGGCCTCCTTATCTGAAACATCTAATAAGTATCGGCCAGGCATCGGCCAAATCTTCAGTCAAGTCAACGGTATTTCCCGCTCATCAAGCTTGTCTGTTACGTCGGCTTTGGGTCGGATAACTATACCGGAGGCCGATGCCGCGCTTCTCTCTGTTGGTGCGTGTCCAGTTACTCCTCCCTTTGCAGTGCAACCCACCAGAGCAAAGGCGACATCATGGGTGTATCAAGTATGTACAAGAACTAAATGATAATAAGTGAAGAAAAATGGAATCCGTTAAGTAAATGTAAATGTTTTAATATAATATACATGTTGCGAATTCTTTATGGTTTATCTATTATTGTACGTAACTTATCTCGTTAATGTGTTGGGTTACGTGAAATGCGCAGTGCATAGTTTAAAGCATATACGTTTCTAGCGTAAGTGTGGTATTCTCTGTTACGAAAGTATACTAGCTTGAGTTTTCGTAGAGTTCGCAAGCTTTTCACTCGTGTGTGCAGCATCCTTCAGTGCAAGTTAAAGTTTATGACACAGTAAGTTCATATCATTATACTATGTTTAATGATTAATGTTTGTGTGCACCGTAACTATTTCTGGCATTACGCCAGTTTTGCAGCTGTTTCGTGATCTGTATAATTATCAGTGTAATCGCGCTAACACTTGCGTTAGCACGGGTGCTTATAACACTAATACCTGCAATATATGTTTAGTTCTTCTTATTATGGGCATAATCCTGTATTCTACAGTTTGTTATCTGTTGCTATAATAATGCTGCATAACGTGATTTATGCTATTATATTTCTTTCCGTAGTTTATATCCTTGCTTAGTGTATATATGAGAGTTCATGATGTTTCATTTGTAATACGGTTGAATCCGTATGTAGACAGGTTATTTTTTATGTCTTATTTGTTTATTACAGAAACTACCTCAGTTGAATACTGGCATGTGTACAAGGTTGAAACTTGCATAAATAAAAGCGAAATCTGATGACTCCTCCCTAATCAGAGTACTGAAGTGGTTAACAGCCTTTAAAACTAGCAATCAGTGGGGTAATTCTCAACAATAAAAGTAAAAATAAATAAAATAGCAGCGCTTTCTTTGCTTTTAATGACACACAGCTGCTAAGTTCCATTAATCCGAAGCAGGAGGGGGTAGTAATGTACATACGCTGGTTGCCAGCCGCCGTTAATACTCAAGTAAGTTAGAGAAAAGGCAACTCGGGAAAGTGAGTACAAATAAGGGATTATTGGCTTGTTTTACACGTATCATTGTTTTGTGTTCCCCTCCTTCGTAAAAAAACAGACAATTCCACGTCAACTTGAACACGCAAAACCCCGGTATGAAGCATTGTCATGAGCATGCCAAACCAACAGATGGCGATATATTCCTTAACCCAGAGAAGCCACTCCAGTCTCGTCTTGCGACTGCGTCATTTCCTGAAAATGGTTGAGAAGTCCCATGATTCGATGGAAGAAACAAACACAGGCTCGGCCAAAGGTTGGCAACAGCCGGGTTGAGAGTGGAGTACGCATGGTTGGAAACATAAGTGATTTTGGAAGTGATCTGGAAATGGAGGAGGAAGTGTCAGGTGCGGAGAATGGAAGTAATGAATGGAAAGTAGTTGAAAATCGGAAAAGAAAGACAAACTGGGACCAGTTTTCAGATTCTGATAGTGATAAGGGAAGACATCAGTTAGGAATACGAAAGGAGGAATATAAAGTAATGATACAATTCGAATCTGAACCTGAATCTGCTATAAATCCGTTAAAATTAACTAAAGCAATTAATAATGAGATAGGGCTGATTGAGAAGGCAAAAATGGTAAGGGGTGGTAAATTGTTATTATTTTGCAAAGATAGCAAGCAATAGGAAAAGGCAATAGGAATGAAGACGTTACTGGGGGAAAAAGTAAGAAGTCAAATTCCAGAAGAGAGAAATTGGGTAAGAGGAGTAATAACAGGAATCCCGATTGACATGACAACAGAAAGAATCAAAAAGAATATCTCTGGAGCAGTAGTAAAGGAAGTAAGAAGACTTCAGTATGTCAAAGACAAAGAAAAGAAGGATAGTTTATCTGTGATGCTAAATTTCGTTGAGGATAAACTACCTGAAAGGGTATATTTAGGATACATGAGTTACAGGGTTAGGCCTTATGTACCTCCGCCATTAAGATGTTACAAATGCCAAAGATTTGGCCATGTTGCGGCAGTTTGTAGAGGGAAACAAAGATGTGCAAGATGTGGAGGAGAGCATGATTACGGTAAATGCGAACAAGGAGTAAATCCTAAATGCTGTAACTGTGGGGGAGAGCATAGCGCAGGGTACGGAGGATGTCAAGCGAGGAAGAAAGTCTTGAGAATACAAAATGTAAGAGTGGAAAATTGATTAACATATGCTGAGGCCCTGAAGAAAGTGGAACAGGAAGCGAAAGAAATTAAGAAAGTTGCACCTCTGGAAATGAATAAAAGCATAGTAGAGACTGAGAAAGATCTAATGGGGATTGACAAAATGTCTTTTGTAGCATTTATAGCTGAAGTGGTTAACTGTTCAGCACAAACGGAAAGTCGCACAGAGAGAATTAAAATCATAGTAAGAGCTGCTGAAAAGTATTTGGAAATAGAGGGAATTAATGTGGAAATGATCAATGAAAAACTAAAAGTACAGGTTGGAAACACCCAGACAGCATGTAGTTCATCAAAGTGTATATAAATAGGAAACACGAAATGTTTATTAATAGTAGTATTTTTGATTATTATTATTATTATTATTATTATTATTATATTTTTTTTTTCACTAAATGTATACAACCAAGTAGTGCTCCATACTCGAATACTGTAGGTGGCGGTAAATGCACCTTTAGTTGGTTTGCCACCCGCCATTTAAACAACAGAAGAAGAAGAAGAAGAAGAAGTCTCGTCTTGCCATGAACAAGGAAAAAATGCGGGAGCTGACTTCCCAGACGTACGTGGTTCAGGTAAGTTTTCGACAAAAATCTTATATTTAAAGTCTTAAAAGTTAGTATAAGGCACTCCGTCTACTACAGCACAGCAAATAAAGTCATAACGTTTGT
Organism: Paramisgurnus dabryanus; assembly: GCF_030506205.2. Classification (NCBI taxonomy): domain Eukaryota; kingdom Metazoa; phylum Chordata; class Actinopteri; order Cypriniformes; family Cobitidae; genus Paramisgurnus; species Paramisgurnus dabryanus. The sequence continues at coordinate 38,105,564 of NC_133347.1, read as the reverse complement.
AGTACTAGCAGCGCTATTCAGATTTGATGCATTTTTGCTAAAATGTTTTATTTAATAGAGATTATAATTTCCATTATTTTTATCAATCTAAATACCTTTCACTTGTTCAGTATTGTGTTTTTGTTGCTATGTAAACGATGAACTTAATATAGGCAGATGGCCATTGCTTTTCTGAACAGCAGTTGGAAGTATTCTGAGGTAATTAAAATTTTAGGAAAAATATGAGGATGATTATATAATTGAGTTCAATAACATAGTAATTTTGGTTGTTTCATTTCATTGTGAGTGTTTGTTTGATGTTTAAATGATCAACATAATATGGTTAATTGTTCTGTCCCGTTTGTTAGAAATTTTTTTGCAAATATCTTGTCTGAGGTAAATTGTCATTTTAAACACATTTAGTGAGTGTGAATAATATGATTTTTGTCTCTATATATATTTATGATGCTCTGGCAGTTTTAGTTACTGTATAAAGTGTATTATTATGATCTGTATGATAGTTTGAGTGCTTACAATGGCAGCAAATTTAAAAACAAAACAAACAAAAGATGTTTACATTGACATTATTTAAGTTAGTTCAGATTTTTTGACAACCATTTTGTTATGCACAGTGCAATCTGATTTACGTTATTGTATATCAGATGTATGAAATGTACAGTGATTTAATGAACAGGTGTTTCATATCATAGTCATTTGCCATACTGTGGATTTTAAACACATCAAGGGCTGGAAATGACTGAATAAATTTCTTGCCTTTTTCCTTAGCTAATATTTCCCTCATATATGTTTCCTCTCTTCTTGTGTGTTAACAGGTCATTGGCACTGCTGTGTAAGTGTTTCACTGACAGACACCTCAAGACATTTTAGTGGGTGTAACTGGACATCATTTATGTTAATCTGTAATATTCAATTATTATGTTTTATGTCTTTGCAAAACAGATCACAACATCATTTGCTGTAAGTTGTTTTTAACCAGCTGTTACAAACATTTTTATTATTTGACTTTAACCCTAAGTGTTTTTGATCTTAACCATACTGTCATATTAGTTTTATCGGAGATAGGACATAGAGGTACTAAGCCATCTGTTTCTCTGTGCAGGGCATGTACATCTAGGATGCGATCAATCCAGATGAGATTCTCTCCAATGCCAGCAAACCGACAGTGGAAGACACGAGCCAGCACTTCTCCCACCACATTGCCTCAGGCTTTTGAGATACCGACTTATAACTGCTTCTCCCCCCTATGTTGGGATCACCGGGGCCTCCATCGCCCGGCATGTACACGCTACATTAGGTGTAGGTAAGACGCACACTCACTGCTTCCCTGGTGCTTGTGTTCTCAATGTTTCTGTGCAGGTGCCTGGGATAATGAAGACAATTTGGGTTGTCGTGTTACACGCCAGGTGAACAACATCAGAGTGCGGCAGTCAGAGATCCTAAAGAAGGACTCCATATGTTTAGTCGAGACAGTACGCCGTACATCTCTTACGACGAGGATATTTGTTTCAGGACCGCTTTCCCGATACTGACAAGGACATTTAAGGTTCAATGGACAACTTGCTTTCAATGAATGGTTAATGTCTGTAGCCCTTTTCACACACATATTATGGAAAAAATACAGAGTACACATCCGGGAGTTGTTCGGGATTATTTGATTTTGGTTAATTCACGCTGCCAATAGTTATCTAGATTTGTTTGTGCTTTCACACACATGCACTTGGTAGGTTTTTCGTAGTATCTGTAGTTTGCTTATCCGTGATTTCTCTCTCGAGAAACCACACGTGTATTTTTTTGTTTATGATAAGATCATAAAGGAGTGCGTTACACCAGTGCTTCCCAATCCTGGTCCTCGAGCACGCCCTCTCAAAAAGTTTTAGATGTCTCCTTATTTAACTCATCAGCTTGTTAGGGAGACATGTTTACCATTTTGGAAGGAGGCTGATAAGTTGAATCAGGTGTTTTAAATAAGTTTTTGGGAGGGGGTGCTCGAGGACCAGGATTGGGAAGCACTGTGTTACACGCTGTTTTGTTATGCTGGTGAATGTTCATAGCTGATAGTGACGAGCCCCCTGATTTCTTCTTCAGTCCAGTTTGCAGATTTTTCTCATTGTGAATGTTAATCTGCATTTAAATCTGCCATGTCAAAGGGGAAAAGGCTATATTTTTGTCGTGATGACACAATATTTATGTTGACTAATTATCGACGTTGAAATTGACACCGCCGATTCTATCCACCAAAAGCAACAGCTCTAAGTCTAGCATACACATAATTGCATTCACTAACCTTTGCCTCAGGTTATAAATAACTTAATAATCACAACCATCCACTACCTAAAAAGCTATGAACAGCAGTCATGCAAATTTTCTCAATTTGCTTTTCTATTTCTACTAGCAATTATGTGAGCTGCAGTCTGGATCCTGCCTCTGTCAGATGACCTAACACAAATGGAAAGATGACATCGACCCTTGCAAGGACTTCAGACGATCCCAGCACTGGACTACATACAGTGGTAATCATGTGCGTTTCATGTTTAACTTTATGCCTGTTGGAGATCATTTCATCTTCCCCTCGCTTAAATGTTTACATTAACAGAATTTTTTTACCAGGGGTGCCCAAACTTGTGCATGTCCCTGTACTGATATATACTATACAAATAATATAAGTTGAATTTACTTATTTGAAACGCATTATACTAAACACTACACTGCAATGTTGTTTTTAACGTTTGTGCATAATATATGATTTTTTGTCTTTTTCCTTCATTAGATTTTCAGTAGTCTGTGTCAAATTTTCTTTCAAGGTAAGATAGCTTTACATGGTTTTTATTGTGCTTTAGTGATCACACAGGCCCGGTTTATGTTCTTAACCAGCATGAGTTTATTTATTGTGATATACACAAAACAAGATATTTTGATAAATGATGTTAAGTACACAGCTGCTCATTTACTTCAATAAAATGTCTTTTTCCTATTATGGAAGTCAATGGGTACCATCAACTGTATGATTGACATCATTTATCAGATTAAAGAATTTTTGGCAAGTTTATAACAACATGAAGGTGAGTAAATGATACAATTATAATTTTTACATAAACTTTTAGCTTTGAAGGATTATTTACTCAACCCCATGTTATCCAAGATGTTTGTCTTTCTTTCTTTAGCCAAACACAATCAGAGTTATATTAAATACTGTCCTGGCCAGTGGCGGCTCGTGACTGCTCTTCTGAGGGGTGCGAATTCAAAATAAGTGTTCAGAGTGTCATGTGTGTTGCTCGTGTCTTCAAAAATATGTGTTTGTTACATCATGTAAACCATGTGCATCACGTGTCTTGTCAAAAGAAGTGCCTGCTGCACACGCGTCAAAACCGTTTATGATAAAAGAGATGCTCACGTTCACAAAATACACACAACACATTCACTTAACATTAAACTCTGATTACGCATGAGATAATGCAGGTATCTTTTATCATAAACCATTATGACGTGTGTGCAGCAGGCACTTATTTTGAAATGACACGTGATTCACATGCGATACGCCTAACACATATTTTAAAATGACGAACCACACACATGACGGGCTACATACATGTTGGGATGAGCTTCGCATTGCATTGTGCGCCCTCGGAAAATAAGTCATTGTCCGCCACTGGTCCTATTTCTTCAATGCTTAAAGGAATAGTCTACTCATTTTCAATATTAAAATATGTTATTACCTTAACTAAGAACTGTTGAATCATCCCTCTATCATCTGTGTGTGTGCACGTAAGCGCTGGAGCGCGCTGCGACGCTACGATAGCATTTAGCTTAGCCCCATTCATTCAATGGTACCATTTAGAGATAAAGTTAGAAGTGACCAAACACATCAACGTTTTTCCTATTTAGGACGAGTAGTTATACGAGCAAGTTTGGTGGTACAAAATAAAACGTAGCGCTTTTCTAAGCGGATTTAAAAGAGGAACTATATTTTATGGCGTAATAGCACTTTTGGGAGTACTTCGACTCACCTGAAAAGTCCGCTCCCCTTCTCACTCTCATAATGGGAGAGGGAGGGTGTTAGGGGTTGTGTACACCAAAACTTTTACGCCCGCGGCCGGCGCATGTTTTCAATTGTTTCCAATGGAAGCTCGGCGTTTTTCAAATAAGCCAGCAGCTAGCGGGTTTTTTCCGCGCTGAAAACCGGCGCTCGGCGGTTTTTTCGCGCTCGGCGCTGAGCGTCGAGAGTTGAAAGAGATTCAACTTTGGGAGAAAAGCTCCGCTCGTCAATGTCAGTTCTCACACGGCCACCCAATCACAGTGGAGGAGGGGCGGGACATTACCACAGCAACCAACTGGCTCGCAGCTGAAGTATCACAGCTACCAAAGTGCTCAGCTGAAGAAAGCTGGCACTCAGCTGAAAAACAGCTGGCATTCGGCGTCCTCAAGGCGTTTTCAGCCGCGTTTAAAAGTTTTGGTGTACACAACCCCTTACTGCGCCAAGTCGAAGTACTCCCAAAAGTGCTATTACGCCATAAAATATAGTTACTCTTTTAAATCCGCTTAGAAAAGCGCTGTTTTATTTTGTACCACCAAACTTGCTCGTATAACTACTCGTCTTAAATAGGAAAAACGTTGATGTGTTTGGTCACTTCTAACTTTATCTCTAAATGGTACCATTGAATGAATGGGGCTAAGCTAAATGCTATCGTAGCGTCGCAGCGCGCTCCAGAGCTTACGTGCACACACACAGATGATAGAGGGATGATTCAACAGTTCTTAGTTAAGGTAATAACATATTTTAATATTGAAAATGAGTAGACTATTCCTTTAATAATGGCATTGACTGGGCATCAATGTTTTGAAGTTCCAAAAGAGCATCCATCCATCATTAAAGTGATCCATATATAACCCAGTGGGTCTTCTGATGCAAAATGATAGGCTTTGTGAGAAAAACTTTATATTTTAAGCTTTAAGCGAGTTACGATGTATATGTAATGTAAACAGACTACAACAACTCAATCGCATTGTTTCTCACGTGTCTCTACTGCGTTTCATCACAATTCATATTACGACTAGTCATGAGATGCATAACATCCAATGCGATAACACGTGCCGCCATATTTAAATTGTCTTTTTAACTTTGTAAATGTCTTGTCTCTATCATAAAAAGCTATAAATATGAATAGTTTTTCTCACAAACGTATGGTTTCGCTTCGGAAGACATTTATTAATCCACTGGGTTACATATGGATTACTTTAATGATGGATGGATATACTTTTGAGCTTTGAAAAACATTGATCCCAGTCAATGACATCATAAAGCAAAAATATAAATACAATATATAAATGTAAAGAACCAGGAAATGATTTAATATAACTCTGATTGTGTTCTGTTAAAAAAGTAATAATCAGTCAATTTTCATTTTGGTGGGAGGAGTAATCCTTTAACTCATTTGAGTCATCAGACAGTCATCTTGTTGCTTTGACTGAATTCAGTTACAGATCAAAATCCCTGGTGGTAATTCAACACTGCTCAGTCTTATCTATTTAGGTACACTGACGATCCTGAAGGTGTGTTAACATTAATAAAATAATAAAGTAATGCATAAAGTGATAATTGAACATTACTGATGATGTGTGCTGTTAACAAGCAGAAGGGTAAAGATAAACTAAAACAAAGACGTCAAAGCAACAAGATGACTTGGTTCAGACAACTCAACCCTTTTAAAATGTCTTTTATTTAACAGTGCATTTTATCCTTTATCTTAGACAAAGCAGACCATGTTATTTTCATTAAATACATTCTGGAACAAATCTGGGTCCACTTATCATTTCTACTTACAAATGAACATTTCTGTTCTGCTCCGTTTACAGTGTTTGGGTGAGATCTAGACCGAGGACTAAGGCGTATACTAGGACAGAACTAAGTGTTGTGGCCCACAGGTGAGACAAACTTTGCTACTTGGTATCTGTTAGACACGATACATTAAAGAAGGGCCCATTCATATTATACTTAAACTTGGTCCAGGACCATTTGATTTTTGGTTCATTCACACTGCCAATGATTTTCCGGAATCTGTGTTTATGCCGTAAAGACACATGATGTGTTTAAAGTCCTGCACTTGATAGGTTTTATCCACAGTGTCTGAAGGTTTGTTATTATTGGTTATTTCTCTCTGCAGAAGACTGCATTTTTGTTTATGATAAGACTATAATGGAGTGCGTGATGCGCTGTTCTAGTATGCACATGAATTAACCCAATTTCAAAGTGGATTTTTGAAACTCCCTGAACTCTGTTCTAGTCCAGTTTGCAGACATTTCTCATTGTGAATGTAAATGTTCATTTAAACCCCCGTTTTAAAGAGCTGAATGGTATATCTTGTTGCTATGACGCACATGTATTTTGTTTAATATAAGCTCATGTGAGCACCTGATGCGCTAGAACTGTTATGCTGCTAAATGATCTCTGCTTCAGCGTGGATAGTGACAAGCTCCCTGATCTCTGCTTCAGTCCAGTTTGCCGACCTTTGTAAAACCCTTGTTTTAAAGAGCTGAACCATAACTTCAAAACTACGCCATTGTTTTTGCGTCTCATTCACAAAGAGGGCTTTCCAGGTATCTTACGGTAATGTTACTAGGTCCTCTTTCCTGGAACAATCCCAGAACATCTTTGCATTCACACAAATGCCTGTCTGCCAATTTTACGGATATTTTCTGGGACCAAAGTGCTGTCTGAATAAGGTTATACTTTACTCGATTACATGAACACTGATGCAAGCACTTGTTCAACACAGTTTGGTGGTAAGCAAGTGGGTGACTGTTATCTTTAGATATCTCTAACAATAAAATGTATAATTTTCAAGACATTTGCATTAATTCCTCCTATAGCACTCACTTTAAGTATAGCTGAGGATGCAAAGAAGAATTAACACTGTTAATAATGCACAGCCAGACACTCAGGAATGCAACAACACAGTAGACCAGATGTTTTATATGCTTACATAAAGTACTGTATGCTTTGTGGGTCCACTTTTTGATTATCTATCTAATATACACGATTGTTCATGTTTGCCATAGGCACCTAAATTTAAATATAAAAATGTGATCGTATGATTAATAATTTTTTGTTGGATGTTTCCATTTAGGTGATCCTAAAGCAACAAAGAGGAACCATGGAGAGGAAGAAGTGGTATCCAGATGTTTAAAAGGCGGTGTTCGGGACAGGAAGCAAAGGCAACAAAGAGGAACCTCTAAGGTTTAAAGGCACTGCTTGCAGAGACGAGTGCAGAAAACTAGACAGAAGACCTGTCGAGAATGTTTTATGATTAAATGTTTTTGTTATATACATGCACATTATTATTTACAATATATTTCTAAGATACATAAATATGTGACCTTGTATATGAAATCCAGGCTACTGTCTTAAAATCTAATGACATCTAAAGTTTGAATTTACTGATTTAACATTGAGTTCAGTCTTTGGCATGACCTTACTCAGTCAGTATTGAATATGTCAAGATTATATTTTCAGAGAATGTTTTCTGAATTGTGTAGGATGATTTTATGTAGAAAACAGTAAGTCACAAAGAAATACTTTGCTGGGTTTTCACAGGCCGTGTCCCATTTGTACAACATATGTGAATTATCTTGAGACTAAAACTTCTGAAATCCAAACTGTTATATTTTAGCATTTCAAATGCAGCCACCCTTTGCCTAGAATTTGAAATATATACCCTTGGGTTTTTTCAGTAATTTTTTGACATCTCACCCTGAGATATTTTTAAAGAAATTTCTATGTATTATGGGCTTGAATTACTTGTTTATTTTATAATTTTGTCCAAGTAATTTGAAAAAAGTTTTAAATTAAATTTTAGTTCTCAATTGAAATAAATTTATATGTTGAGACTATATTTTTGTCCACAAACGTAATTGAATCATATACTTTAAGAGTATATTATTTTGAAGGGTATAAGAAATATTTTAGTTAAGTGTAAGTAAAACGTTTACACAGTAGCATAGCAGTGTATAATAGTTACAGAATATGTAATTTATGTGTGACACATGTAAATATTCTGTTACTGATTTATCCAAGTTGTTTATGTGTTATATTTGTCAAATGAATAAATTTGCAACGGTTATTGACAGTGGTGTACTTGTTTTTAGTTATTATTGCAAAGAAGCACATTATTCTGCATAAGTGTGAATGAATAAAGGTTTAATTTAATAAATAAAAGCACGGTAAAGCCCGTGCAGAGCGGCTGTAATTGCATCGTTTAAACATCGGCCCGAGGGCATTTGCGACGAGATGCCGACATCTAGACGACATCTTCCCAATGAGCAAACGCTCCCTGAGCGACATCTTGCCGATGGAACTTTGAAAGTCGGCACAACGTCGGCCAGATGTATGTGTGCTGTCTGGGATGTTTGTTTGAGGTTTATTAAGAAGTTAACAATATAATCAAAATAGATATAAAGGTCCGTAGGACATTTATAGTTTATTTGGAAACACACCCTATTCAAAAACTTAACTTGTATAAACTAAGAAACTGATAAACAACAGAGCTGTAAACTTCATGTGGCTCATGTTACCATAACTTTATGTCCAAAAAGTGTGAATATGTTTTTCCACTTCATAGTTTTGTAATGATGAGAGGGATGCAGACCTGTAAGAGAGTTATAAACTGCTTTTAGCATTAATTGTCCACAGAAATACCCTTACATACATAACTGATGGGTAAATATCACTGATAGCACTACATTCAGATAAACTATTGTGTATATAAACTACATTCAGTACATCTCAGATAAACATCTGCAGTGATTAGTTTTATAAAAAGCTGTTTTCAGATGACTCTTTTCAGATGCCCATCCCCTTATCGTCTAGCCTCTGTTTTAAACGCGTTTCTGTAAGCGAGTATGAACTTTAAAAAAAAAAACATCACATATGGCGTCCATGTGCGCGAGCTCGCGTCTCCATGTAAACAACGCGGCACTCATAAAAAACATTGTCGCGTGTAAAGCACAATGTATGGAATTGCGTTGCATGTAAACAATATATGGAATCATATTACAGCACACACATAAAAGATTGCGCAGTGCAGCCTTGCTCAAAGTTGCCATGAAGGATACGACAGTAAATAACTATCTCTAACACTGTACAACATGTAACAGTTATGCACAATTACAAGAGGTCACACGTACTCGTTTGTAAATAAGCATGTAAACCAGGGGTCTCAAACTGAAACTGGCTTGGGGCCATTCCTAAGACAGACATTTCATCGGGGGGGGGGGGGACGCAGAGCTATTTTAACGTTCAAAAAAGTACAATATTTCTGTAAATGTCATGTTTAATTTCTATTATTTAATGAATAATAATACTTGAAAATATATAAGCAGTGGTTTTATCTTTTTAATATACATTACTTTATAGATAAGTAAATTTTTTCTTAACCTTATCTTAACTAGGACCTATTATAACTATGCACTAAACTAACAAATTAAATTTCTGTATACATTTATAAACTATTATAAAAAAATTACCACCAGTAGTGTTTCTGTTTTTAATTTTTTTATTGTTTTCAGTCATAGTATTGACTTCATTATGTTCTTTGTTATTTCAGTTTTAATTTATTTTCTATTAAAGCCTATGTGGGTAAATATTAGTAAGTGAAAGTTATCCCATAACTTTTGAATGGGTAGTCCATATTATATAAGCTAGTTTGACAGAAAAAATAATAATACTGCTCTATGTGTAATTGAATAGTAAGCTACATAATAATATATTATACTTCATTATATATCACTACATACTTTTATCTTCTGTAAATTTCTCCTCATCTTTTCTCTTTTCTTAACCTGGGCACTTTGATGGCTCTTTTTCTTATCTGTAGTTTAAACTGTGTTGCATTACACCTACGGCTCTGCCTCCCTATGTGGTGTCTCCATTAGATGCTGTGACTTGAGGTAGACTAACCCTACCACAGCTCGATCTTCTCTGAATGACATCTGAGTATCCACCCGGAAGTAACAAATCTTCTCTGGATAAACACTGCAAAGTCTATGGTGTAGAAATTTTGAGTGTTTTATCTTAAGCTTAGTATAAATGATACTTTTAATGTGTTTTATGGTTGATGTCTAAATGAATTAAGTTGTCTCTCTGATGCTTGCAAATGACAGTGTTTTTCCACAGCTAGGCCGGGATGCGGGACGTGTGACCTTGGTAATAATAGCAAGATAGCTTTATGACGCATTAGAAAACAAAGGCATTGTGTTTTACCAGCAATGGCTGTCTTTTTGTGTAGCAACTTAAAGGTTGCAAAGATACAGGCACAGTACAAACAGATGGGAGGGCTACTAAAACAGGGGCACTATTTAAATCACTGAAAAACTCAGAACGGGGTCATTGTCATAGTCATTGTGATCATCATTTTACCAATGCAGGTGTATACACCCTATGACCAGTATTGTGTTTCAAGCTGTCTGACACAATTCTTTAATAAAATACTTTGAAGAGAATTTTACATCTCAACCGTCTCTGATTCTCCTGAAAAAATCCACAACAAGTCCCGACCAGATTAACTGATTGCATGGTGATAATGATATGATTGACGCAAGGTTCAGTTGAGGAATTAAAATCCGATCAGGCATTCCGTTATCCTCAACATACGGAGCGCGGAGTTCATGGCTGCGTAGCAACGGGTGACGTGACCTACGCCACGGAGCGCAACTTCCGCTCCCGAGCACTTTGGAAAGGAATGCTTTGACTCGTTTTAACGCGTTGTTAGACGCGACATGTGAACGTACACTTGAACGTTTAAATCAAAAATCAAATGAATATAAAACAAATTGAATGAAAATCTTTCTGCAGGCCAGATTTTGTTATATTTTTGAAAGGTGACGCGGGCCGCAGAAAGGGGGAGGGCGGGCCGCAAATGGCCCGCGGGCCAGGAGTTTAAGACCACTGATGTAAACAATATATGGAATCATATTACAGCCAGGGCTCTCAAGTCTCACACATTGACCGTGAGACACACATTTCAGTCATTTCAGTCATTCCTTGGAACGGCACCAGTTTATTCACAGATTCTGAAAGTGCAGTTTCTAAGCTTTCCAACGATGTGTAACACATGGAAATCTGATAAGATTTGGAGTAGTTGTGGCCATTTGAATATTAGGGCGCACTCACATTATCCAAACCAAACCAAACCATGCCCCGGCGCGATTGTCACCCCTCCCTACTCCCCCAGTTGCATGCACTCACACTGTACTGTTTAATTGATCCGAGTCCGGGGCGCTTTCATCATTAAGATGCGATTGTTTTGAAAAAAACAGGAAGTAAAACGCTCTCTTAACTCTGGAACCCACAGTAATGATAAGTCTGTGTTTTTTATTCAGAGTCGTTTGCTGCGCGATTACAGACAGCCCTCTCACATGGCATCATATTGCTTAGTTGATCTGTCACATGTGCAGCTCGGACATTCACGTAACCCCGCTGCGCGCATCTAAAGGTTTTTACGAAGGCAGATGAAGGTGAGTGGTCGCGCAACTGACGTATTCACCTTTTGAATCGCGCTCAGGCACGATTGCGCTCACACCACAGCCTTCCGCGCCTGAGCCCAAGTGAACCGCGCTTTGGCCCACCTCTGCAACCTCTGCGATTAACCAATCCGCGCCCGGGCACGGAACAGTGCAATCACACTAGTCAAACCAACCAGGCTTTGGGGGTCAAATGCGCCTGAGCGCGGTTTGGTTTGGATAATGTGAGTGCGCCCTAACACATTCAAGAAAGAGAATGCCAAGAAATTTGAGAAAGAAAAAAGTTAACACTTTCCCCTTTTCCCTGCCTGGAGAGACAATACGGCTCATTTACATCTCATATAGCTAAGCCATACCCCCTGTAAAGCCGTTTTGAGTTACAGATGTTCTAGCATCATATGTAGTATTTTATGACAGGAGCCTAGCCTGACGTTGTCATACTCAATTCTAGTCAGAATTTGAGTCTGATACCGCTCCATTGAGCTATAATTATGAGGCGTGTCTCAACCGAAAAATGCCTCTGCACTCAATTGGATAGACCTACGACCAATCAGAGCAACGGGGTGTGAGACGTATGTTGAAATGACGTATTTGCAGCTTGACCGAACTGCTAGTTATTTCGCTACGACACACACTACAAGTCTGAGTTTGCGAACGTACATCAACACCTACTATGTTTACAACATTTCATTTATATCACATTAAGTCATACAGTAAGACTATCTCTTACCATTTGTACATTAGTTGAACTTCATCCACGACGATACCCATTACGTTTGCTTGTTATATCCATCTCGTCGTGCACACCGAGTTGCATCGCCGTGATACCCATTTTAGTTGCTTCTTTAACTTGATCTTTCATAAGTGCGACAACTTTTGTCGAATCCCGTAGGACGGCAAAAACATCAACAAATGCCTTGCTCGCGTTTCTCTGTTCCTCTTTTAAAATCAATGCTCTGTCGATATCTTTTAGAACAGACTCAATGTCAGAGTCCACACATCTGATTTCTACCGCGGCAGCCATTTCGTTGTAAACAACAGATTCAACACACGCGCTCTTTGGTGACGTGGTTGATTTACGTTACTGATCATCTGTCCATCATCATATAAAGCCCGCCCTGACAATTTGATTGGTTCGACCAGCTTTGGGTCGAGCATAGTAGCAACTCAACGGTGAAACTCCAGACCGATCTTCCCGTTCCTCAAAATGTTGTGGGCGGGGCTAAGATCGGCTGGCACCCAGGCTAACAGGAGCCCAGATGACAAAAAGGAAAAATAAACAGAATTACCTTTGTGGGGATCACAAGTCGAATCCAGTCTGTTTCAGATGTGTAAATCATCTAATGACCATTTTTGTCCAAAAATGCGTATATTACGTGAAATATAGATATATAGTCTATTGTTTACATCAGATTTCCCATGACCTGATTTAGACCCCACCTGCCCACGGTGTGTTGCTGAGCCAGCCTCTCTTTTTCATTCTTTCTGGTCCTGTCCTAAATTATTAAGGTTTTGGGGAAGAATTTTTAGTTGTATCTCAGAAATTCTTACCACAGTTATAGATCCCAACCCATTGACAGCTTTATTTGGGGTCCTTCCGGATAATGTTAAACTTACAGCTTTAGAGAGCGATACTATTGCACTTTGCACACTGCTGGCTAGAAGACTTATACTAATTAATTGGAAGCTGCCATCTCCACCAACCTATCGTCAGTGGGTTTTTGACCTACTTTTTGCCCTCAAACTGGAAAAGATTAAATTTGGAGTTAGAATGAAACCCGATCTTTTCTTTAAAGGGGAAGTCCAATCTAGACATTTTAGCCTGTTTATCACGGGTAATTTATGTCCACTTTGCATTATACATGAGGAAAAATAAATAAATTTGCACGATTTCGATTATTAGATTGATAGTGTGTTGAAGCGGAATTTTCGTAACGTCTTTAATGGACACAATTAACCAGAATGCACTGCGCGAAACTGAGTCATTAGCTCCACCCACTAACCACTGTTCGATGCAGTTGTCAGGTTTGTTTGACTTCATGCGGCGCCGCAGGAACCGACAGCTGGATGACGTCAAGGTTCCGCGAAAGGGATTTAAAAGCAAACTCCTCCGTATGATTTCGCGAATCGCTCTCGCGGTACTTTGACGTCATCCCGCTGTCGATTCTTGCAACGCCACATGAAGTTGAACAAGCCTAATAACTTCTTTTACCGCTCAACTAGCTCTCAAATCAACTCAAGTCAACTTGAAGTTAGCCGGCAGACGAACCCATCCAAAGAGTAACTCCGCTTTAACCGTCTCTGAGGGGGAAATCACCAAAGCCCTCGATAAAAGATGACTAGAACCTGTGCAGTATGTGGATGTAAGGACAACAAATTCAGGCCACCGGGAGTTTTTATTGTTGACATCAATGCGACCCTCAGCTGACCCACCACTACACTACTTTGAATATGCAGCCAGCACTTTCGTCAGGAAGATTTTGAGTACTGTTTTCAGCCTAGTTTTTCCGCGGACTCAGGTAATGTAAAATTGTTAAAATATCTAAAACATCATTTGGCTTAGTTGTTGCTTGTTTTGTGTAACTACGGTAAACATACTACGTAGAAAGTTATTATCATGTTGTTGTTATTATAAACACGAGCAAAGCAAGCTAACGTTAGCTCCTGTGCAGCTGTCAATCAAAAACGTTATCATCTACTGTCAATCATCTCGCCCCAAGACCCGCCCCCATTTAGAACATTCAGAATTAATGTAGTCGTGCATTTTTCTTCCGGTGATTTGATGACGCGTCAAATCACCGTTACTGTAGCAGTTAAAAGCTTAAATTTTTTATATGGAGTTAGTACATTTGATGGCAGCACAATCAACTACATATATGGCATGAAATATAGTGTTGGAGCATAATGTTGTTTTAGGGTGGACTTCCGCTTTAAGTCTTGGAGCCCTTTTTTAGATTATTTCAAGGAGACAAACTCTGGATAAAACCCTTTGTTTTTTGTTTGTTTTTTTTTCTCTCTTTCTCTGATTTATTTAGTTGTTTATATGTATATGCATATGTTACTATGCTTATGTTTATTTGTATACGAGTATCTATTATGTGTGTTTAATTCTTGTTTTTTCCCCATTTCATTTTATAATATTCTCACACTTGTACTGTGCTGGTGATGCTTTTCATAATAAAAAAAAAACAGATTTCCCATGACCGTCTGGTAATAGAGTATAATATACAATCTGAGGACTATTTACATCGTAACATGTAAGGGTATATGACATTACACTCCGGTAATTTACGTTTCATTAAACACATGAACCCGCCTTCAAAATAGGGCGGTAGTATAATAAATTATCCAAACAGCGGCGTCGAAAATGTGACGTCCTTTAGAGATGTTACCAATCGCTCGCTCGTTCCTCCATCAGCCTATGACTTCATGGAAAATATTGATAGACAAAACATGTAGCCAATTATATAAAGCATTCAACGATCTTTGTGCAACTTATATGTGTTTGACTTCATGCTGCGCTGCAAGACGTCAAAGTACCGTAGATAAGGTACTTTGACATCATCCGACTGCAGCGCCGCATAAAGTCGAGCAAGCCAGTGACGGGGCTGACTTTTATTTGTTCCGCCCTAGCTTCTTCTTTTTTTTTTGTGCGCCTGAGTTCGTTTACAGTCTGGGGAGACGTCCACTGTAAGTTTGAAAAAAAAACTTGGCAAACATGTCTGAGGGACAGGTCATCCACGTTTCTACAATCACGTAACTTCACGCGGTTCACAACGGAACAGAAAGAGAAGACTGAATAAAGTCGTAATTCTTGCTATTTTTGGAACATAATGTATTTACGATGCTTCAACACATTCAAGCTGACCCACTGATGTCACATGGACTAAATTAATCATATTTTTATTAACATTCTGAACATGGAAACCGTACATAGATTTTCAGTGGTTTGGGACAAAAGCTCTCAGATTAAATCTAACGTTAAACATCTTAAACTGTGTTCCGAAGATGAATGGAGGTCTTCCGAGTTTAGAACGACATAAGGGTAAGTCATTAATGACATTATTTTCATTTTTGGGCAAACTATCCTTATTTAGTAGTCACGCTGTTCTATTTGGGGGCGGAGGCGAAAACCCAAGCTTATACAGTATGTAAATATACACACAGACAATGACGCCCCCCGCTGCATGATAGAATCTCTGGAAAAACAAGCCGATTTCAACCGCAAAATGTAGGCTTTTAAATATACAAAAACTGCTATCTCAAACATGGAGAGGCTTCTTCGTGATCTCAACTAACAGATTCTGCAATAAAACGAAAATCCCAGATTTTGAAAAAAAACCTTTCTTTCTAATTTTCTCGAAAGTTGTGCTGCCGACTTGTGTCACTGGTTTCCGTGGCGGTTCACATATGTTAAATGCATTTCAGTTCCTATTAATGTAATCTCAAAATAACACTGATAATGACACTTAGATGTTTTTAAGATTATCTTAAGTCCTAAAGTACAAACTTTGAATTATGTACAAAACTATTTTGTGAAAATAGGGCACTTTAAAGGGATAGTTCACCCAAAAATAACAATACTGTCATCATTTTCTCACTCTCATGTTGTTACAAACCTGTATACATTTTTTGTTCTGAAGAACACGAGGGAAGATATTATGATAAATGTTTGTAACCAAACCTTTAACGATCCCCCCATTCACTTCCATGCATGTGCAGCTGGAGCGATGTAGTTTGACACGCTGTTTGCTCATAGTATAAACAACTTTGATCAGAGAGACAAGAAAGAGATGCAACAGTTAAGATGCAAGTCTAAGAAAGTAAAGGGGGACAAGACCACTTCAAAACCACTCCATGATCATCACCTTATATCACCTGTCATATTTATAATCTCCATAAAGATCTCATATTTTCCCTGTCTGGTTTGTGTATATTCATACTTGTTTGTTCTACAGCATATGCCTATTTATAATGTATTTTACAATATACATAAATACAAAATGCAATGCATACTAGGGATGCACCGATTGTTCCACAACCAAAATTTAAAAAAATTTGTTCGGCCGAACAAGTGAAAAGACCGAATAAATTTTACCGAACAATGAGGTCTTTCATGATGCGATCAAATAGCAACCAGCACAGTGAGAGCCGTGCAAATGCAGCAAACATGTTGGTGAAAGCATTTTAAAGGGTCAGAGAAAGACGCAAAAACATCCCTTACAAAAAAGTCCAGTGGTAATCCTGTGGTACTGCTTCAGTAGAACAGGAAACTACCACAAAACAAATGAGTGGAGCTAAATATGAATTTACCATTAGATGCCATATGTGGTTTTTCTGTTGTTTTTGTGTGGTAAAACATATAGCGTTTGGACAGAGCTAAATATGACAGGAATACCACAGTACGTTTTGTTGTACTGTATCACACGAAATTACCATTAGATGTCATATGTGTTTTTTTTCTGTTGTTTTTGTGTGATAAAACCATAGCGTTTGGACAGAGCTAAATATGACAGGAATACCACTGCACTTTTTGTTGTTCTGTATCACACGAATTTACCATTAGATGCCATGTTTGGTTTTTTCTGTTGTTTTTGTGTGGTAAAACATATAGCGTTTGGACAGAGCTAAATATGACAGGAATACCACAGTAAGTTTTGTTGTACTGTATCACACGAAATTACCATTAGATGTCATATGTGTTTTTTTTCTGTTGTTTTTGTGTGATAAAACCATAGCGTTTGGACAGAGCTAAATATGACAGGAATACCACTGCACTTTTTGTTGTTCTGTATCACACGAATTTACCATTAGATGCCATGTTTGGTTTTTTCTGTTGTTTTTGTGTGGTAAAACATATAGCGTTTGGACAGAGCTAAATATGACAGGAATACCACAGTAAGTTTTGTTGTACTGTATCACACGAAATTACCATTAGATGTCATATGTGTTTTTTTTCTGTTGTTTTTGTGTGATAAAACCATAGCGTTTGGACAGAGCTAAATATGACAGGAATACCACAGGAATACCACTGCACTTTTTGTTGTTCTGTATCACACGAATTTACCATTAGATGCCATGTTTGGTTTTTTCTGTTGTTTTTCTGTGGTAATACCATAGCGTTTGGACAGAGCTAAATATGACAGGAATACCACAGCACTTTTTGTTGTAGGCTACTGTATCACACGAATTTACCATTAGATGCTATATGTGGTTTTTCTGTTGTTTTGTGTGATAAAACCATAGCGTTTGGACAGAGCTAAATATTACAGGAATACCACAGCACTTTTTGTTGTACTGTATCACACGAATTTACCATTAGATGCCATGTTTGGTTTTTTCTGTTGTTTTTCTGTGGTAATACCATAGCGTTTGGACAGAGCTAAATATGACAGGAATACCACAGCACTTTTTGTTGTACTGTATCACACGAATTTAGATGCTATATGTGGTTTTTCTGTTGTTTTGTGTGATAAAACCATAGCGTTTGGACAGAGCTAAATATGACAGGAATACCACAGCACTTTTTGTTGTACTGTATCACACGAATTTACCATTAGATGCTATATGTGGTTTTTCCTGTTGTTTTTGTGTGGTAAAACCATAACGTTTGGACAGAGCTAAATATGACAGGAATACCACAGGAATACCACAGCACTATTTATTTTAGGCTACTGTATCACACGAATTTACACATTAAATGTCATATGTGGTTTTTCTATTGTTTTCGTGTGGTAGTATTATTTAATTACCTGTCAGAAACATTTATTCCTCAAATCATGGTTATACAAATATTGAAAAAAATTATGAAAAAATATATAATTTTTCATTAGGGTCCGTCTGTTCAGTTATACAGTGATCAATTCAATTAAAAGTAATACAACTATAATAAATTATCTGAAGGTTTTGTCCATTCAGTTAAATACGAACACCTGATAGCAATAAACGTCTGCCCCGTGGAGCAGCGCTTCCTTGCGAACGCGCATGTCCGTTTCACGACTGTTGCGTCATCACGTGATTCATTTCAAACACTGAGACGCGCGTTCTGGATAACGGAATTTCTCTTCAGGCGAGAGGTTACTGTGGTAGATTCTGAGGTAAGTTTCCCTAAATTCTTGGTTAATTTATTGAAATGAATTAACAGTGATGTTAATTCAGTTGTTAGTATAATTTGATATGACTAATATATGGTAAACTTTAATGTTATCCGTTGATTTGGTGTAGCTCGAGCGCTGGCAGTTTGACCGTTTCACGAGCTCGTGGCTGAGCCTGTATTTCACTATGAGTAGTGATCTTAATTTACTTGTCTTCACCTTGAACATTTAAAAAGATATATAATTATTATATGGTAAGAAAAATACAGCTACAGTGCAGTAATATTACATTTAAAGACTTAAGGACATCTTAGCACTTCTCATATTGTCTTTATAGGATGAAATGCTTCATTGTTCTTCTCACTTCATTAAGTCCCTTTGGATAAAAGTGTATGCAACTAAGTACCAAAGTTTTACTTAAATACTTTAAAAACTGTTATCCTGCAGTGCAAGATATCACTACATTTAAGAATTTGGGACTTTATTTTAGTTGGGCATCAAGTAATTGGAACTAAAGATAAATCAAGGTTAAAATAAAAACATTCCTTTTAATATTAGTATAGATACGTTGATTAATTGTGTTTTAAGTTTTGTTAAGACAACCATAATTTTTAACTGTTAGCATTTTGATTATGTACTTTTCCACAGATGCTGTGACAAAAGCAACCAGGACACAGCATCTGCAATGACCGAGAGCATGAAGGGGGAAAGCAGAAGGACCAGAAGTTGATATTCACTAAAGAAACCGTTGCCTCTATTTTCTAATAAGTGATTTTACGGGGTTTGTTTAATAAAATCCACAGACGTTTTGCACTAATTCTTGCATTTTTTTTTTACATTACATTAATTCACAGCCAGGGTAAAAGATGAAATACCACAGAAATATGAAAGTAATACCACAAGAATATTACAGGAATACTGCAGGAATATGACATTAAAACAAAATGCTGTGCTAAATACTATAGAAATATGAAAGTAATGCCATAAGAATATTACAGACGCTACAACAAAATCCTGTGGTAAAGTGTCCCAAAAAACAACACAATACCTGTGGTAAATTCTACAGAAATATGAAAGTAATAACACAAGAATATTACAGGAATACCGCAAGAATATTATATAACAAAATCCTGTGGTAAATACTATAGAAATATGAAAGTAATACCACAAGAATATTACAGGAATACCACAAGAATATTATATAACAAAATCCTATGGTAAATACAATAGAAATATGAAAGTAATACCATAAGAATATTACAGACGGTACAACAAAATCCTGTGGTAAAGTATCCCAAAAAACAACATAATACCTGTGGTAAATAATACAGAAATATGAAAGTAATACCACAAGAATATTACAGGAATACTGCAAGAATATTATATTACAGAATCCTGTGGTAATTTCCGCAGAAATATGAAAGTAATACCACCCCAGATAGCACAGGTACGTCTGCAAGATGTCTGGTAAAGATCTGGAGATCTGGATTACATCTGGTGTGTAAATGTCACAAGCCGGGGGTGGCCACAAATGTAACTAGGTCAGACCCCTGTTTAACTTCCACCTCGAGGAGGTCCCCAAAGCCAACCCAATGACCAGACAACACAAGCGCAGATAAATATAAAAATAATCTTTTATTTAATTTAATTAAAATTACTTCAAAAAGGGTGGGGGAAAGGGAAAGTTTAAAACTAATGCTCTGATTCTGTTCTCCAGGTGGGTCGGGGTCCAGAACCAATAGAAGAGGGGGGGGGGGAGAAGGGATCGGACCCGGGACTCCAACGTATTGCACAAAGGGAGGGGCGTACCTCAGGCTTCTCTGCTTGGCTCGTGAACCCGTGGCGCCCTCCTCTTCCTCCTGGAGGCAGAACAGAAATAAAAATGAATGCTGGGAAACAGGCGTGTATGTCTGGAACGTACTCTTAATCACGGGTATCTCTCTCTCTTCACAGGTAGCTGGCTAAAGCGCAAGGATCGGTCACGTACACCACTGGGGGTCTCTCTCTCACCTCTCCAGCGGACACGACATACAGTAAGTATGGTAAGTATAATCCTCTCCTCTCTCTTTCTCCACACAGGCTGCTGGCTGGGGCACACAGAATGGTTAAGTACACAACTGGGGGTTTTCCTCTCACCTCTCCAGCGGACACAACCTACAGCAAGTATGGTAAGTATAATCCTCTCCTCTCTCTTTCTTCACACAGGCTGTGGGCTGGGGCACACAGAATGGTTAAGTACACAACTGGGGGTTTTCTCTCACCTCTCCAGCGAACACAACGTACAGCAAGTATGGTAAGTATAATCCTCTCCTCTCTCTTTCTTCACACAGGCTGCGGGCTGGGGCACACAGAATGGTTAAGTACACAACTGGGGGTTTTCTCTCACCTCTCCAGCGGACACAACATCCAGTAAGTATGGTAAGTATAATCCTCTCCTCTCTCTTTCTTCACACAGGCTGCTGGCTGGGGCACACAGAATGGTTAAGTACACAACTGGGGGTTTTCTCTCACCTCTCCAGCGGACACAACATACAGTAAGTATGGTAAGTATAATCCTCTCCTCTCTCTTTCTTCACACAGGCTGCTGGCTGGGGCACACAGAATGGTTAAGTATACAACTGGGGGTTTCCTCTCACCTCTCCAGCGGACCAACATACAGTAAGTATGGTAAGTATAATCTCCTCCTCTCTCTTTCTCCACACAGGCGGCTGGCTGGGACACACAGAATGGTTCAGTACACAACTGGGGGTTTTCTCTCACCTCTCCAGCGGACACAACATACAGTAAGTATGGTAAGTATAATCTCCGGCTCTCTCTTTCTGCACACAGGCTGCTGGCTGGGACACACAGAATGGTTAAGTACACAACTGGGGGTTTTCTCTCACCTCTCCAACGGACACAAAATACAGTAAGTATGGTAAGTGTAATCTCCGGCTCTCTCTTTCTGCACACAGGCTGCTGGCTGGGACACACAGAATGGTTAAGTACACAACTGGGTGTTTTCTCTCACCTATCCAGCGGACACAACATACATTAAGTATGGTAAGTATAGTCTCCGGCTCTCTCTTTCTGCACACAGGCTGCTGGCTGGGACACACAGAATGGTTAAGTACACAACTGGGGGTTTTCTTCTCACCTCTCCAGCGGACACGACATGCCGTAAGTATGATGTAAGCAATGCGTCACTCCGTAGTTCTCTTGCTTCCACACGTGGCTAATCGACATTCAATATAGACATATGTTGCATTTGGGTGAGTGAAAAAGAGGTGGACTTACAGTGACCGTTTCTTCCCCAACTCGCCGAAAGCCTCGAGGCGAGGTGACAACGATGGCGTCGAGGAAATAACTCCTCTCGACGGCTGCTGCTACTGCGGGGGCACAACTCACTCTGTCACACCGAGCCGAGCGCTGCCCTCTCCTTTTCACTTCCTCAACTAGCAACGCTAGACAGGGGCACCCTTTTGAAGAGGCTACGGGACAGATGAGATCGACTCCGCTTCCTCCGCAAAGCACAGGTTATGAATTACAACATGCAAGCAATCGTGTGTCCTTTATGTTACTCACACAGTTCCTTGTGGTCAAACGCTTCACCACCCCTTCGCCACACAACCCACTCCACAGAATGTCCGCCGATCTTCCACCACGATAAGTGTTTCCACTCGGGGTTCACCTACAGCTTAATTTAGACAGGTACAACAACTGATGCCGGCAGCCTTTCCGTCTTTCCACGGTCTAGAGCAGTGGTTCCCAACCTTTTTTGCCCTAAGTACCCCCACAGCCCTATCAGTAAGGCTCAAGTACCCCTTCATCGAAACTAAACCTAAGTTGTGTTTAAAAGACAAATAATTAGTAATATTTATTAATTTTAAACATTGAAGTAAAAAGCACTGACTGATGAAGCATGTTTATTTCAACAAACCACTATCATTGCGATCAGTGTTTGCATTTTATCAGCTCATTTGCATTTTAAAAGACACACCCAAAAACGGCACATTTTGCTCAGCCCTACAAAATGGCAATTTTGACATGCTATAATTAATTATCTGTAGGGTGTTTTGAGATAAAACTTCACATATGGACTCTAGGAACGCCAAAGACTTATTTTACAAATTAAAAAATTTCATCATATGACCCCTTTAAGGCCCAGATTTATTAACGGCTTGCAAAACCATCATTTTGGCGTTTAATAACGACTGAACTTACTAAAGACACGCAGTAGATATTTAGCTCTGAAAATGTGTTATTTTTGTGACCTTATTGCATTTACATTTGTGGAAGTTTTCCTTTTGAAGCAACATTAATGCGAGGAGAGTATTACATTTTGCCAGAGGAACATACTTAAAAAAATATATATAAAGAGTTTGCCAAGCCAAGCTATGTTTAATTTGCTGGAGAAAAGAGGAGAAGTCACGAGGAGAAGTCAAATCAGGTATTTCAAAACTTTTTTACCGTTCATATTTCGTCTTACTTTCACTTAGCTGGAATTTCACACTCCGCAGTCCGCATTTTCATTGCGATGTCCTGCCGAGTTCTCTTATTTGCGACCCTGTACTAATTTGCGCTGCTCTAATAGATTGCAATGGTCATTATAGAATTGTGCTTATGTCATTATTGTGCCTGTGTATTTTATTTGCGCCTTTGTAGTAAATCACACGCAAATTATCCACTCCGGCGCTTATTTGGAATTGAGCTCTCACGTCCTTTTTAGTAAATGCCCTACATTTAATAAAATCTCAATTTAAGTTACTGATAATTAAAGTGTGCAAATAAGTTAAATTATTCTGTTCAAATATAAAGAGAAACAAAATGTGAAGACATTCTTTATAAATACAAAAGACATCATACGGGACAATACATGTTACCCAAAAACAATGCAAAAGTTTTTTTGCATAATTTGAAAATGTAATGGCAGCGGGAATGAATATTATAGCATTATTTGAACATTATTTATAGTTTATAAACTTTGTGTCTTTAGAAACTATTCAGGTTCATTGAAAATAGTCAGATCGTTCTTGAGTTGGACATCGCTATTGCGTTTTGGATCATGCAGCGCATTTACTCTTGACAGCTAATTATATTAATGATAAGATTAAAATTACAAAGTTGTCCTTTTTACAATGCTTTCCTCACAAAAATCAATCTTAGGTAAATGACTGGACAAACGAAAGACATTTTTATTAAAAGTAAATGAGATCAAAGCAAAATGTAAATCTTTTCGCGTACCCCCTGGAAACTCTTCACGTACCCCCTGGGGTACGCGTACCCCCGGTTGGGAATCACTGGTCTAGAGGATGGAGGCGGGGGTCTGGCTGACAATACACACACACAGCAAAAGGGCACTGCACCACTCCAAAGTGAAAGGGTCCACACAATACAGACTCACCCCACCGCACTACAAGTGAACACTTGAAAACCTCGTCTTCTCCTCCTTCACCGGAATTCGATATGGCGTTATTTACACGGCTCAGTCTACGTTCATGGGGCTATAGTCACCCGAACTGGCTTCCTTCTGGCACACAACAGGTTAACAGCCAATGTCCAAAAAGTATTTGTTTGTACTCACAGTTACCGTCCAATCTGCTTCGTTATCCTCCTCTTCTTCACACGCAGGACAGTATTTAAGCCAGAAATGCCAATAGCCTTTATTTCCTTCAGATCATTAATCACTCACTCTGACGCCGATCTCTCTCTGTTCCATTTCAGATTCCAGCAGTTATGTTTTCCGTTGTCCCACACAGCCACGCCAGCCCAGCCTGAAGAGTAAACACAACACAGCAGCAGCGCCAAAACACAGCAGCAAAATGACTCCAGCAATCGACTCCTAACTGTGTTTTTGAACGATCTCTTTATACTCCCCAATCCGTTGTTTCCTCCAATCACCAACCGCTACGGTTAATCAGCCGCACCTGTATCGAATTTGCTGATTTTCTCTTGCAGAGTTTACCAAAAGTTCCGGTGTTAGCGATCTTCCGTCTAGCTGGAAACGCTTCCGGGCGGAACAAAACTCTCCAACTTCTAGTTCCGCCCCTAAAACAATCGTCACCCTGTGACATAAAAACATCTTATAAAGGTCTTAGAAAGAGCTGCTTTACATACATTCTAAATCAAAAACGTCTTGCAGACGTCTTCCCTGCTGAAAAAACCAGCATACCAGCAAGACCAGCATATGTTGTGTTTTGGTGCTGGTTTTCTAGTGAACACCAGCTAAACCAGCATCAAACCAGCATCAGCGGCAGCATTAGCACCAGCTAAACCAGCACCAAACCAGCATTAGCACCAGCTAAACCAGCATTACCACCAGCATCCCATGCTGGTCATACCAGCATATGTTGTGTTTTGGTGCTGGTATGCTGTGACCACCAGCTAAACCAGCATAGACCAGCATAATTCCCATGCTGGTCCATGCTGATTTGATGCTGTTTTTTTCAGCAGGGTTCAATATGTCTATATGACATATTTTAGGAAACGTCTCAGAGACGTATTGCAGATGAGCAAACAATCTAAATAATACGTCTTGCAGATGTAAACGCAGGCATCAAATAGACGTCTTCGAGATGTATGTGTGCTATCAGGGACACAATCCCACAAGATTGTGAACAATTAACAATTGTGAAAAGCGCTATAAATAAAATTGAATTGAATTGAATTGAAGAATATTACATACTTTACAACAAAATTCTGTGGTAAATACTACAGAAATATGAAAGTAATACCACAAGATTACTGCAGGAATATTACAGACGTTACAACAAAATCCTGTGGTAAAGTGTCCCAAAAAACAACACAATACCTGTGGTAAATACTACAGAAATATGAAAGTAATAACACAAGAATATTACAGGAATACTGCAGTAATCCTACATACTTGACAACAAAATCCTGTGGTAAATACCGCAGAAATATGAAATTAACCCTCTGGGGTCTAAGGGGGTTTTAGGGCCCTGGAGAAGTTTTGACCTGCCCTGACATTTGTGCTTTTTTCAGTTGCTTAAAAACATAATAATGGCAAAAGTCTTATAACACTGCATTCAGCACAAACTGGGCTACTATATTATATGATTAACATGTATGTACATGTTTGTATTTTTGAGAGAAAAATGTTTATGCATGGTTTTTGAAAAAGAAAAAAATTTAAGTGACTGATATAACTCCACAAAACTCATTCTAAACATGTTTTCCCAAGACTTTTCAAAACAGGATCTATTAGTCTAGAGTTTTTTCTTTAAAATGATGTGAAAATCATTCTGCTTACTCCATCACATAACACAATATATTGATTTACAATTTCAAAGTCACTTTTTGGTTAGGAAGGCAATATGCAAGGAGGCTGGAAGCTCTTGAATAATCTGTGATTGACAGCTGAAGAACAAAACAATTGCATAATGAGCTGCATAATGAGCCTTCAGGCAGGAATGTGAAGACGCCATTATTGTTACGTGTTTGTTTGTGGAAGCAACAGAAAAGAAATGCCTTCACATGCATGATCCTGCGTTAAATAAACTTACTGTGCAGAGATAAACGCGAATAAACTGGGTTTTAGATGTGTTTAGATGCGTCTTAATACAAAGTGGGTCAAAAATGAGGCATTGTGTGTTTGTGTTTGTGTGTGCGTTTGGCCGTTGATCGCGTCTGACGGAAGCACAAAGAAAACATAAGCGCATGGAGATAACTTTTATTTACTAGGTGAGAGTAATCAAGTAAATGTGATGTTTGCAATAGTCTTTTATAAGAATACCAAAAAGCGCGTCAAATGAGGCATCGTGTCTTTGTGTGTGCATTTGGACATCGCGTCACACAGACGAAGCACACACACTTGCATCTTTTATAAGAATACCACAAAGCGCGTCAAATATGAGGCATCGTGTGTTTGTGTGTGAGTTTGGACATCGATCACACTGACGAAGCACACACACTCGCGTCTGTCTGGAGATTTAGGCGCGAGTAAACAGTTATGTGATGTGTGCAATCGCATCTTTTATAATGATACCACAAAGCGCTTCAAATATGAGGCATTGTGCGTTTGGACGTCGATCGAGTCACACTCGCGTCTGGAGATAACTTTAGTTACAGTCACGAGTAAACAAGTAGATGTCATGTTTCCAGCACTCGGATTAAAACTCAACACAGCAGTGAATGGCTGCAGTGCAGAGACGGAATGTCCATTGACTGTGGGGTTGACTAATGAATATGGATGATCTCTGCTCTTCTCTTCAATGGAGCGGGGCGTGGCTCATTATAGATAATGAAGCAACAGAAGAAAGACGGTACATCTCTCTCTTCTAATACAGTTAACAACGAATTACAATATTTGTTTTCGATTTCACTTACATCTTCCAAAAGCAGACATTCCAAGCATTATGTAGACATTTATCTTTTGTTTCTATCATAAATATTCGTTAAGTTACAGTTCATTTTTCTGACGTGTTTCTGAAAGGACTTCACTGAGGGAGAGAGAACAAAACGCGCATCATGTTTATTTTCTGATTCTATCTGATTCTGATAGAGTCTGATTCTCGGACATCGGTTGGTAAATCATTCCAGAGCTTAGGGGCTAAGTAGGAAAAGGATCTTCCACTTTTAGACACTTTTGATAGTCTAGGGATAATTAATAGACCAGAATTTTGCGACCGTAGTGTGCGTGATGGATTGTATTCTGATAGTAATTCTCTAAGATATAAGGGTGCTAAGCCATTTAAAGCTTTGTAGGTGATTAGTGATATTTTAAATTGGATGCGATATTTAACTGGTAGCCAGTGTAAAGATGCCAGAATTGGGCTTATGTGGTCATACTTCTTTGATCGAGTAAGTACCCTTGCAGAAGCGTTTTGAACTAGCTGAAGCTTGTTGACCTGATTTGAATGGCATCCCCCGAGTAGCGAGTTACAATAGTCTATTCTAGAGGTCATAAAAGCATGAATAAGCTTCTCTGCGTCAGATGTAGACAGTATATGGCGTATTTTTGAGATATTTCTAAGATGGAAGAATGCTGTGCGGCAGACGTTGGCGATATGACTATCAAAGGATAAGTTGCTGTCGAACATCACACCTAAGTTACTAACCGTGGAAGATGGCACCACAGTACAGCCATCTATGTGCAATTTGTAATCTGACATATTATGTTTGTAGCGATTTGGTTCAATAATAAGTATCTCTGTCTTATTGGAGTTGAGCTTAAGAAAGTTATGTGTTATCCAGTCACTAACATCGCTAATGCAGTCTTTTAGCTTAGAAAACTGGTGGGTTTCGCTGGGATGCGAGGAGATGTAAAGCTGGGTATCATCCGCATAGCAGTGAAAACTTATGTTATATTTCCTGATAATGTCTCCTAGGGGTAACATGTATAACGAGAACAGGATAGGACCTAAAACTGATCCCACCGTACACCGTATTTAACCAGGGAGTGATATGACTCTTCCTCATTTACATAAACAAAGTGATAGCGATTGGTTAGATATGACCTAAACCAGGCTAGCGCCTGACCACTGATACCAACATAGTTTTCTAGTCTATTGAGTAAGATTGTGTGATCTATTGTGTCAAAGGCTGCACTAAGGTCTAGTAATATAAGAATTGATATTTCACCACGATCGGATGTTAATAGGAGGTCATTTGTAACTCTAAGCAACGCTGTCTCTGTGCTATGGTGGGGCCTGAATCCTGATTGGAACTTTTCATATGTACTATTATTTGTCAAGAATGTGCGTAACTGGCTTGCCACTACCTTTTCTAATATTTTCGAAAGAAAAGGGAGATTTGAGATTGGTCTAAAGTTATTAAGTTCTCCTTGGTCAAGCTGTGGTTTTTAATCAGCGGTTTAATAACTGCTAGTTTGAAAGCTGTTGGAACGTATCCTATTTCTAGTGATGAGTTAAAGATATTTAGAACCGGGGTTGACACTACAGGGAATACCTCTTTAAGTAGTTTTGTGGGAACGGGGTCTAATATACAGGACGATGATTTGGATGATGTGACTAGTTTAGAGAGCTCATCTATTGTAGTAGGTTTAAATGAATCAAGATGTTCGTATGGTAATCTAGTGTTAAGTGAACTAATGGGTAGAGTGGTGGCTGCCTGGGTAGCTACAATGTTTTCCCTAATAGCCGAAATTTTGTTAGAAAAGAAGTTCATGAAGTCGTTACTATTGTGTTGAAGTTTACTATTGGTTTCTGTTTGTTCTTTGTTTCTAGTCAGTTTCACAACTGTGCTAAAGAGGTAACAAGGGTTGTTATGATTCTCATTTATAAGCTTGCTAAGATATGTAGATCTGGCGGTTTAACACTCTGTTTCCATGCTGCACGCCATACTTCTAACTTTGTGCTTCTATAATTTCTTTCCATTTTTCTAGCTGCCTTTTTAAGGGCTGCGGTGTGATGGTCATACCATGGAGCTGGCGGTTTTTCTTTGAATCTCTTTTTTCGAATGGGAGCAACGGCATCCAATGTGTTAGAACAGACATTGTTTAGGTTTTCTATTACAATATCTAGATCGTCACAGTTATCTGCTACATGTTTCATTTGGGAAAGGTCTGGAAGAGTGCTAATAAACCTATCTTTAGTGGTGGAAATTATTGTTCTGGCTAGTCGGTAGCATGTTGTGGATTGAGTGATCCTATCTAGAAGTACAGTGTATGACACAAGGTAATGGTCAGAAACTGCATCACTCTGAGGTGATATCTCGATTTCATTAATATTGAGCCCGAGTGACAGAATTAAGTCTAATGTGTGCTTACGAGTATGCGTTGGCCCTGTCCTGTTTTGTCTAATATTGAGAGAATTTAGAACATCTATAAACGCACGTCCTAATGCGTCTTTTGGGTTATCCACATGAATATTAAAATCACAAACGATAAGAGCTTTATCTACAGTGACTACAAGCTCAGATAGGAAATCTGCTATTTCTTTAAGGAAATCTGCATGGTGGCCCGGTGGTCTATAGATTGTCGCTAAGGCAAAAGAAAGCTGTTTGTGGTTACGATCAGTTATTTCCATATTTAACAACATTAGTTCAAATGATTTAAATTTTAGCTCAGATTTTTGGTTTACTTTAAAAATTGTGTTGTATATTGTAGCTACACCACCCCCTCTCCCCTTTAATCGAGGTTCGTGTTTATAATAATAGTCTTGTGGGGTGGATTCATTTAAACTAATGTAGTCGTCTGCTTTAAGCCAGGTTTCTGTTAAACAGAGTGCATCTAAGTTTTGGTCTGTAATTATTTCATTGACAATAGGTTCTTTATTGGTAAGCGATCTAATGTTAAGAATGCCGAATTTTAACATTCGAGATTCATCTGTTAATGTATTGTTTTCTAATTTTATATTAATCAGATTTGTACCTGGTGTAACAAGCGGTGCCCTGTATTTATTTGTTTGGGGAACAGATACAGTTGAAATGTGCTGATATTTCGGTAAGATTGACTCGAAGTGCTGGGATATAAGTGGTCTTGAAATATCACGGCAGCTAACTGATGGACGGTTAAGCCGATCCGTCTGTTTCCTGACCTGGGCCATGGATAGTCAGACTATATCAGAATTAAGACTATTGATCAGATTTCTAGTGAGTATAGCACTTCCTTCCGATGACGGATGAAGGCCATCTCGGGTTAGGAGGAATGGTCTTCCCCAGAAATGCTTCCAATTATCTATAAACCCTACGTTATGCTGAGGGCACCACTTTGACATCCATCCATTGAGAGACACTAATCTACTATGTGTTTCATCTCCCCGGTAGGCGGGGAGGGGACCAGAGCATATTACATTGTCTGACATTGTTTTTGCAATTTCACACATCTCCTTAATAGTATCTTTGGTGATTTCCGACTGGCGGAGCCTGGTGTCATTCGTGCCGGCGTGAATAACAATCTTAGAAAACTTCCGCTTAGCATTAGCCAGCACTTTAAGTTTGGATCTAATGTCAGACGTTCTGGCTCCCGGTATACAGTCGACTATGGTGTTTGGTGCCTCAATGTTAGTGTTCCTGAGTATAGAATCTCCAATGACCAGGGCACTTTTAAAAGGTGTTTCAGCTGGTGTACTCCTTAGGGGATCGAATCTGTTAGAAATTGCCGTAACGTTATGGGTCTTAGAAGGACGCCTTATATGACTATGCCGCCTGACAGTCACCCAGTTTGACCGCCGACTTGACTCTGATGTCAGAACCGAGCCATGTGTATTTTGATAAACACTATGCGCGCTCGATACAGTATTTGTAATATTTACATTAGCATCTGATGTCGGAACCGAGCCATTAGTCTTTTCGCTCGATAGATTATTTGCAACAGTAACAGTAACCCGAATGCGGTCCCCGGAGCTGCATCGCGTGGGGTGTTCGGTTGTGACACGCCTCAGTCGCCTGCGAACATCTGGGGCCAGGGTGATGTGGGGCTTGCTGAATCTGCGAAGGCCGGGCAGCGGTTCCTCCACAGCTTCCCGATCGCTTTCATGTTGGGCGATGGCGTCCATCGGGTCTAACCCTGCCAGCTGGACAGATAGCTTATTTTGATTGATTTAACGCCTTAATGGCTTGTGGTACAAAAGAAAATTTGATCTGTTCTTGGTCATAAGAGGTGGGCAGAAACGACGCCTAGATGGTAATAAATTAAAATGGGATGCTAATGGGTGTGTGTGATCGCATACAATGTTATTGGTTTTTTCAACATTCTGTCCTTGTAAATGTGTTCGATGCTTGGTAATGTTATCCCAAGTAGCTTGCTAGCAGTAGTGACTGTTTTTCTAATTATGTTTTTCTGTGCTTGTGTCGCATTTCCGAACCAACAAATGATACAGCACGTTAAAACACTTTCAATAAAAGCAGTATAAAACATCTGAAGCATTTTGTTAGGTTTGTTTAGTTAGGGGGGCAGGTGGAACTTACTGTATATCCGGCCCTGGAACAGATCCTCTGCTTTTAACAAACAATAAATAAACAAACAAACAAAAATGAAAAAAAAAATACATTTTATCCTATCTTTATTTTTATCTCTCTTTATAAACTTTTAAATATGGGTATTTTTCTTCAAAAATACAAAATTTTAAGCAAAAAGCTGAAATAATTGCATTTTTGTGAAGGAATTTTGTTAGAGATCAGATTCAGAACGATACACGGAGTGCAAAATTATAAATAATTTTTTGCTTCAGTTCTGGGTTAGAGCAAAATCTAGTGGATAGTATTGCAGATTACTATAAAAACTTATCAGCTACACGTTTTTTGTTTTTTCTTAATTGATGAGATAACTCGTCAATGGAGGTGAATGAGTGAAGGTACTTCAGGTAATTTCTAAATTCTGCCCCCTCATAGCAGCTTGAAAATGACATGAAGGACAGCCCATAAATACACAAAAGTTTAAGTATCCATCATTTTTTTGTCTAAATTCTGGGTAAATGTCGTTTACAAATGCCAATTTAGGGGGTTTGGGGGTTCTCCCCGAAGAAAATGTTGTTCAGGGTATTATTACTGTTGACAAATGCAAGCACATTCAATAATCTATGCATAGACCTAATGAATGAAGATCCAGTCAGACAATTTAAAAGTGCTTAGCTACTACTTTCAGTTCTGTGAAGACATCAAACTTCCAATATGGTCAACAATGGGATTAATGCCAGCCTGGCCATACAAAACAGATATATATCAGGGCTTAAAATGTACTTGGTAGCAGAACTTAAAAAAGTAAGAACTAAAGCTAAACTTTAGGAGGACCCACCAAAAAATAAATAAGGGACCCAGAGAGAATATTCAACCACACAGTTTTCTTGTTTCTGTGTAACAAAAATTCCCCTTAAGAACAGAATAACTTTAATTGTAACTAGAATTAAAGATTATAGTTTGAATATAAACACTGACATCTACAGAAGCAATCAAAATAGAGAAACTCACCTTTTGAAAGTAACATGGAGCTTCCAACAACAATTCTATTGATTACATTGTTACACCACTAGGTGGGGACAAATTCCTTAAATGTATTTGATACTGAATCATTCCAGAGGTGGAAAGACTAATAAAATATTGTACTCAAGTAAAAGTAAAGTTACTTTTCTAAAAATCTACTCAAGTAAAAGTAAAAAGTAAGTCATTCTAATTTTACTAAGAGTAAAAGTTACTTTTTTTACAGCGGGAGAGGTGGAGGATTCTAGTAAAGATAAAAAATGACAAGGGAATATAAATCTCAACTAGTTGTTTTTAATTGTAGGAACATCTTTACAATTAAAGTGCAATAACAACAAGTTATAAAAAATAAAAAGCTTTTTTAAACTAAGAAACATTTATGGAATTGTTTATTGATTTTTACATGTGAGTTACTGTATGCACTTTTGAAGGTGGTCAGCAGCTAGTAAATACAATCACTATAGTAAGGTTGTAATTTATGTATTGCTGGTAACATACATTATTTTATTAAACTATATATAGTTTAAATGAGCATATAATGAGATGAGTGCCATGGCTATATACTTTTGACACGTTTATTGTCTTCTAGCGTCCCTGACCTGGGTACCTGATGTCAGACCTTTATTCTTCTTTCTCTCTTTCTCTCTCTCTCTCTCTGCAATGTCTAATGACCTGCGCATTCTCAAGAACGCTCTGAAGTTGTGTTTGACTTGATGCGAAGCTGCTAGACCTCGGAAGATAATGCACATGGTATTAAAAATGCGTAGGGCAAATGAGTGGTAAAAACCCGGTCAGCAATTTCGTACTCAATAGCATGAATCCTACCTTTCATAGGAATGAAACACTCGCTTCGCGTCAGTGGAAAGTGGTCACTTAAATATGACCAGTGGTTTCTTTTATAAGATTTGAACTGAGGCGGGTCTGCATTAGCGCGCGCCTGTCTCGTCCGTCTCCATGGTTCTTTTTGCGCGTTCCCCTGCCCATCAATCATGCGTTGCACGTCTTTATCACCTTGCTTTTTTATATTTTTTTTACTCAGTAACGGATATGATTTCAAATGTAGCAAAGTACAATACTTTAACCAAAACATACTTAAGTAAAGTACAGATTTTAAAAACTACTCAAAAAAGTAAAAGTACACAAAAAAACTACTCAATAACAGTAACGTGAGTAAATGTAATTCGTTACTTTCCACCTCTGAATCATTTAATCAAGAGATTAATTAAAAAAATGCTGATTCATCCATTAATGAAAGAAGCAAAGTATGATATTAATCATATATTGCTACACAGCAAAATCACCAGTGTAAATGTAACTCTTTGAGAGTTATTTTTAGCACTTTTTTGGTGTACATATAATCCACACTGGCCCTAGTAATGTTAACACTTTTAATTGTGTTATTGAATTAACACTGACTGTGAGTTCAACATTTTACTCTTACAGGAGTTAATCAAATATCTCAAAAATGTAAATCCAACTCTTCAGAGCGTAAAACAACACTATAAAAGTTGTAATTGGAAACTAATTTAATTTTTTAACATTAAAAGGCAAATACCGTACAGTACATTGTCAAAACATACACTGCCTATAAAAACAGTAAATAGACACACATCAAGTAGAACAATGTGTTTAGTCTTACAGTAGTTTAAACACTGCCTATAAAACAGTAAAGATTCATAACATGAACAAAATATGCACTCTTTTCAAAAAATGTGTTCACTCTTCAAACATTACGAAACTCTGTATACTACAAATTCACATTTGGTCAATATGCACTTTGAAGGTCATATGGTTTTTGTACTGCTTAAGATTATCAGCTGAAACGACTGCATCTAATTCATTACCATCAACCACTCTGAATGCATTATAATGCTCACTGAACAATTCTGTAACAAGTTTGTCAAACACAAAATAAACATTTTTACCCAACCCAAGAATGTTTGTGATTTTACTGAAAATGGAAGTTCATTTTTTTATCTTGGTGCATACAACCAGACCTGTCCATATTCAGTGCCATCAAGTTTTACCCAACTGGTAGAGTAAATGTCAGTCTGCACTGTGACTTGTAAAGCTCTGGCTAAATATTCACCATTATCACAGTCATTAAGAGAGAGCTAGTTCATTGGTCCCAACTCTCTTAGCTGTAAACTCTGTACATATTACATAAATAATGTACTTTAAGTATTTACACCTAAATGTGAATTAAATCCAATGTGTTCAGCGAACTGAATAAACATTAAGTGTAATTAATTTCAAATGTATCACATATTAAGTTGAAATAAAAACCAATAAGTTGCCATTAAGAGTGCTTTTTTACAACTTAAGTGGGTCTTTAATACAACTTTATATCTACTTTCATAATTGCTTCTAGTGTTTTTAAAATATATTTAAAGTGCACTGTTCAATCTACTGACAAGCAATTAATGTGAAATAAAATATTATGTTAATGTATATTAACAGTACACTAAATATTAATTAAATGTAATGTTTCAAATACAAATTTGCAAAATAAATTCATATACATATAAAATGAAATGCAATCAGTCGAACTTAAAAGTGATTTTAATGCATCTTTCTACAGTATGTCCTTTAACTACAGTACTTCTATTGTATGGGAAATATGGTTATGTACTTCTAAAAATACTGAAAAAAACAATCTAGTAAATTAAATATGTATTAATTTCAGTTTAATGCATTGCAAACAAACAAAAAACACAATGCTTACACTGACAATAAAACAGTTGGTTAGTCAAATAATTATGAATTAAGTTTTTTATCAAGTAAATTTAATGAATTAATAAGGAGTTGTATATGTCCAAACAAATAAAAAAATTAGACAACAAAAAAAAATGAGGAAACTCTTAGTTTAATATAGTAAAATTAGAATCAAACAAGTATCAATATTACTCAAAGTTACTCAAAGTAATTATTTTTTAACATGTTAACAGACATCAAAAAAGAACTGCATGAACTTTAAATTCACAAACCATTTGGTAGGTCACTTCAGTCTAATGGTCATTTAATTCTTATCGCCTTTAAAGACACCACTTTCCAAAATGTGTTTGCATAACTCTCATTGTTGCCCTTCAGTCGATGTTGAAGTACAGCCCTGACTTGAGAAGAAGTGGTCCCTTCAAAACAAGCAATCACAGCATCTTTAAATACAAAAATAAAAACTGTCACACCACAATTCAGGTGGAGCTTTTAACTTTTAATAAAAATGCTGGCGGTGAAGGAGTTAACATGGTGCTTTCAAATAAAATAATTTAATTTAGATGCTACCATCACATGAAGCACAATTTTTTCAGGTATCACTTATTCAGTGTAGCTGCCATATGTTTAAATAAAGGAAACAACAAACATACCAATAAGCGCATTCACTTTGATGGAGTCCAGTGCTGTTTTCATGGGGGTTTTTGCCAGTTAGACTTGATATCGCCAGAACCTCATGGCCAAACATGACAACAGCCAACTTCCGGGTAAAAAAACATTTTGGTCTTAGACAATATCTCAAATGTCCTTTTTGGAATGATGATTCCTTCACCCAGGGACATATCCCTGCTGAAAAAACCAGCATCAAACCAGCATGGACCAGCATGGGAATTATGCTGGTCTATGCTGGTTTAGCTGGTGGTCACAGCATACCAGCACCAAAACACAACATACGGTGGTAGGACCAGCATGGGATGCTGGTGCTAATGCTGGTTTAGCTGGTGCTAATGCTGGTTTGGTGCTGGTTTAGCTGGTGCTAATGCTGGTGCTGATGCTGGTTTAGCTGGTGTTCACTAGCAAACCAGCACCAAAACACAACATATGCTGGTCTTGCTGGTATGCTGGTTTTTTCAGCAGGGTAGATAACAGTGAAAAACAAAACAATTGTGTCAGAAATGTATGTGTGCGCATCACATTAACAGTGGCTATAATATATACCCTCGCTAAAAAAGAAAAATGCCTTTTCAGGAAACTGCAATAATTATGCTAAAAATAGTACAATAACATATCTGTTTTCGGTAAAAAATGTAAACAATGGTTGGCTTTTCAATGAATTAGAAACATTTAATAAACATACAACGGTGAAACAGTTAGGGGATAGTTTACTGAAATATTTAAATTCTGTTATGATTTCCTTATTCTCATGTTGTTCCAAACCACTCATATCTTCCTTTGTGTTTGGCAGAATAAAGAAATGTATACAGGTTTGTAACAACTGAAGGCTGAGGAAATCATGACCGAACTTCCATTTTGCGGTGAACTATCCCTTTCAGACACTACCAGTTATAACTTTAAGGGATAGTTCAGCCAAAAATGAAAATAATCCCATGATTATATCACCCTGAAACCATTTTTTTGTGAACTATTCCTGTAAGACAGAACTTAGTACTAACTCTGAAACAGTGTTGGGCAAGCTACTTAGGAAATGTAGTGAGCTAAGCTACCAGTTACTTCACAGAAAATAAAGCTTCACTACACTGAAGCTACCCCCCTGGGAAATGTAACAAGCTAAGCTACATCAATAGTAGCTTGCTACATCCAAGCTACTTTTTTTATTTTTAACCAGTTTTATTATGTAATTATTTATTCAGTTTCCATTTAGCATTTTGGTAATTATAGGTAATTGAAGCATAATGTAGGCCTAGGTACTTCACATTATGGGGCGGTTTCCTGGACAGGTCTCATTCTACTCCCAGAATAAAATGC
The DNA here is from genome assembly GCF_030506205.2 of Paramisgurnus dabryanus. Lineage (NCBI taxonomy): Eukaryota > Metazoa > Chordata > Actinopteri > Cypriniformes > Cobitidae > Paramisgurnus > Paramisgurnus dabryanus. Next base: position 38,068,383 of record NC_133347.1, on the reverse strand, counting down.
ATGTTTGAGCTGCCTTAATTTTACATTTTCATTTTGTCATTTAGCAGCCGCTTTTGCCCAAAGCGACTTACAAGTGAGGTAAACAATAGAAGCAATGGTTGGCTTGTAAACACCTTTTTTTAAAACACCTTGCCCTGACATATCTTAACACAGGGGTCTCCAACGGGGTGCCCGCAGGCAGCAGGTAGCCCGCACAGAGTCTGTGAGGTGCCCGCCAAAACACATTCTATTAATAGTTTCAATTGTAATATTTATTACATGGTTTTATATTAGCTTGGCTTGATTTATGTATCTTAACATTTTAAATAATACTAAAACATATTAACATGTAAAAAAAATATAAAAGTAACACAAAAACGAGTAGACTATCAAAAAGTAGCCCTCCAGATTGTTTTATCCATTGTTGTAGACCATGCTCACAAAAAGATTAGTTTACATTTTTAACATTATTCCTTAACAAACAGACAGCATTTGAAATGTAATGTAATCAAACAGTTTTCTCCTTTTCACATCAATCATCTTCTATTACACTGTACCTTGGGAGCTACTTGAATTGTGTGAGGGTGGTCTGATTTCTGTAAAAGTATTGCGGGAATGTTCCTCTTCTGATGCATGATATGATTGCTGTCGCGCATCTGACAAACCAGCGACCACCTCAGACACTAACTGTTACTCGACGACAAATAGTGCATCTTGTTTTAGAGAGCTGTATTTAATTTACGTAGTTTGCTTACATTTAAGAATAAAGTATGTGTTAATGTTTAATATGTTAACATAAGAAACATATCTGTGCATGTATCCGTATCCATATCCATACCATTTTTGATTGTTGTGATACAACTTTTGCATGTTGCACTTCACTTAAAGAGGCTGGAGCCACCTTCATGGCCACCAATTTATCTTTTAGTGTTTTTACCACCTTCGGCAACTCTATTGATACAAACATGGTGAACATAATATATCACTTAATGTGCTTCGTCAACTATAAAACAAACTACACTTCATCATAAATACCTTTCATGGCACTGAGAATTTTATTGTCAAGCTTTGGTGTCTCTTTTGATGAGCTATCATCTTCACTTTCTTTTTCATGCTGTAAGAGAAAACGATTTCAGCGTTGTTTTAATATAAAATAATTTTTTTATATTATATATCCCAGACAACAGGTAAGTCTGTTATGGTTCCGTCTACAAACTGGCAAATCCGCATTACAGTCACCTCTATTGTACTGCTCCAATAGGGATCCAGCCCAGGCCGAGTTTTAGTGGGCGGGAATAACAATCGCAAGTCAGATTCGGGCCGTATCCGAATCCGTCTGGATTTTTTTTAAGAGGACCGAGGTGGCCACAGTTTCTCCCCTACATTACCACATGACTTTTTCAAGGTAATTAAGCATCTAATGAATTCATTTCTTGATTATGTCATGTAAGGTAAGGTTCTTCGTTTAACTTAAAGGATTTTATTGCTCCTTAGATCAGTTCTTAAAAGTATTAACTAACTTTTACGTTATCAGAGGGGATGGAGAAGGTCCCGAAGAGTGTAAAATTAACATTATTGACGAAAACTGCGTATATTAGTATTACCTATTATTAATTGTTACTTTTAAAATTTGTGGTGTGTGATTAAGCTATCCTTAATGTTAAGCTTGCTAAGGCCTCACATACCCTCGTACTAAAATAGATACTGCAGGCACGCCATCTGTGCTTCTGAAAAGCATGGTCACGCTATCTCCGTGTGCGACTTCATATGGCACTGTCAGAACAGATAGGGGACTGGACTCTTTTATTATTTAATAATTGCATTCCAAAACCATGACCAATGCTGTATTATAACAGCCATTCGGACAAGTTAAAAAAATCATAAAAGCCTAAAATCAAACAGTTTTTTCAAACTCTACCACATTCTTGTTTATCACCACCCAGAGTAACACTGTGATAATTTTTAGTTTGGTTAACGTTTTTATTAGTTAATAATTGCATTCCGAAACCATGACCAATGCTGTATTATAACAGCTATTCGGACAAGTTTAAAAAAATCATAAAAGCCTAAAATCAAATTGTTTTCTGCAAACTCCACCGGATTATTGTTTTACATCACCCAGAGTACCAGTATGGTGATTTTCAGGTTTTTTAAATGTTTTATTATTTAATAATTACATGCCAAAATCATGACCAATGCTATGTAAACTCTGCTATTCAGACACGTTTTAAAAATTCATTAAAACCTAAAATCAAAGTGTTTTCTGCAAACTCCACCAGGTTCTTGTCCTACATCTCCCAGAGTAACTGTCAGGACTCTGCCTTGAAGTCTTGTTATATTTGTATTTTGTCATGGTGGCAGAGTTCTGGCAGTCCCTGGCCTTGTGTGGAGGTTCATGCCTTGTTTTTATGTTGGCATGTGCCTCCGGTGTCTTGTCTTTTGTCCCCGCCCCCTCGTCCTCCTGCTTATTGTTAATTATTACTTATTCCCATCACCTGTTCCCCGCTCGTTATCTTGTTTGGTTTATTCTATTTAATGTCAGTGTATCTTTAGTTCTGTGCAGGATCATTGTGTTGTGTCGTGTTCCACGTTATTCAGAGTCTAGTTACCAAGTCATAGTTGTAGTGTTTTTCGTCTAGTTCATGTTTCATGTTAGTGATGGCAAAGTGAAGCTTTCTTGAAGCAATGAAGCTTTCAACCCAATTGTATCGGAAAAAGGTTCATTACTCAAAGCTTTTCAAATCAGAGCTCAATGAGGACCTCTGCTGGTGAAAGTGCTGTTTCACAACATGTTCCACAACCAAACAACGTATTAATTTAATTATAAAAGCAAAACTTAATGGATTGACAAATTAAGGATAGATTCATAAATAAATGTAACACTATATTAAATACATGACCAAAGCATGTTCCATTTCATGCGAATGGTACTTCAAACAAAAATAACAAATTAAGGATAGACCTTGTCTCAAAAGTATAAAGTGTGAACCAATTAAAAAATATATCATGGTATTAAGTGGTGCAGAAAAGGCTTTTTACTACTAATATATTCTATATATATCATAAACTCACTATACAGTAATCGATTCCGTGTAATGCAATACTCCAATACAACCCATGAGGGCGCGCCGCGCATCGCACAATTCTAAACCTTTGAATCAGATAACGAAGCAGTCACGTGGGTGTGTGTGAAACGAAGCTTCGGACGTCATTGGTCATTGGTGATTTTGCCAGAACGAATCAAGCTTCGATACAAAGCTTCAATGAAAATCGGTTCGTTTTTTTGACACACGCTTCGGTGTCACTGGTAACATCACTATTTCATGTCGAGTACCCCCTCGTGGGTCTTTGTTTTGTTAGTGTTCTAAATAAAGTGTTTTCTGTTATTCCCTGACATCGTTGCATTTGGGTTCATCTGTCCTGCAACCCTCACAGAATGATCCTGCCAACACTGAACCCAGCGACGGTGTCGGGGTCCGTCGCAGCGCCTCCAGTCATGGTACTGCTGCCCCTTGCTGGTTGACAGAGGGGGAACGCACAGCACTCTTCAGTGCGCTCTTGAGAGCCGTCGCCAGGCCGGAGTCTGCGCAGCCAGAACCGGAGCCCGCGCAATCCGCGCAGCCAGAGCCGGAGCCCGCGCAGTCCGCGCAGCCAGAGCCGGAAACCCGCGCAGTCCGCGCAGCCGGAGCCCGCGCAGCCAGAGCCGGAGCCCGCGCAGTCAGAGCCGGAGCCCGCGCAGTCCGCGCAGCCAGAGCCGGAGCCCGCGCAGTCCGCGCAGCCAGAGCCGGAGCCCGCGCAGTCCGCGCAGTCGACCCAGCCCGCGCGGTCCGCGCCGCCCACCGAGCCTGGGCATCAGCTGCAGCCTCCACCACCCAAGCCCCCATGGACTGTTTTGAGTATTTTGTGGACTTAAGTGTGTTTGATTAGTTTTGTTTTTTTATCCTGTTTTTGCACCTTCTGTTATGTTTTATTCTGATGTGCTCATAGTCTTGTCTTGTATAGTATCAGTCAGGTGTTCTTGTCTTGTGTGTTCCCTTTTTGGACGCCAGGTGGCGTCCTTTGAGGGAGGGCTACTGTCAGGACTCTGCCTTGAAGTTTTGTTATATTTGTATTTTGTCATGGTGGCAGAGTTCTGGCAGTCCCTGGCCTTGTGTGGAGGTTCATGCCTTGTTTTTATGTTGGCATGTGCCTCCGGTGTCTTGTCTTTTGTCCCCGCCCCCTCGTCCTCCTGCTTATTGTTAATTATTACTTATTCCCATCACCTGTTCCCCGCTCGTTATCTTGTTTGGTTTATTCTATTTAATGTCAGTGTATCTTTAGTTCTGTGCAGGATCATTGTGTGTTGTCGTGTTCTCGTGTGCCACGTTATTCAGAGTCTAGTTACCAAGTCATAGTTGTAGTGTTTTTCGTCTAGTTCATGTTTCATGTCGAGTACCCCCTCTTGGGTCTTTGTTTTGTTAGTGTTCTAAATAAAGTGTTTTCTGTTATTCCCTGACATCGTTGCATTTGGGTTCATCTGTCCTGCAACCCTCACAGTAACAATGTAATGATTTTCAGTGTGTTTAACTGTTTTATTATTTTTTGCATTCCAAAACTATGACCAATGCTATAATAACCCTGCTATTCAGACACGTTTTAAAAGCTCTTTGCAAACTCTACTAGATTCTTGTTTATCACCTCCCAGATCAGCACTGTGGTTGTTCAACTGTTTTATCACTGTATGCATTATCAACAGTCTTTACCAATACTATTTACTACATTGCTATACAGACATGTTCTCCTCATATCCTGTTTGAACTCTTGGTTTTGGTGGTCGATTTGACTTTAAGAATGTATGTAAGGATTGTTTAAAATGTGTTAATATACAAATGATGTATCATTTTTAATTTTATTTCTTATTGATGTGTTTGTGTTGTGTTTTTGGGATATGAAATTAAATATTAACATTTTATAATAAAAACAATCTAATGATCAACTTTTAATAGGAGTTGTTTCTTGATAATGAGCTAAGTGCTAGATGAAGAATTCTGCCATCTGTTGGTTCAAAAAGCTTACAGTTTTTGAAAATAGGTGTAATTACCATATACATCCAGCAGAGACCAGGGGCCGATGTGGATACCTGCTTGCAAAACTTATCATATTACCCATAATTCATAGCGTTGCTTAATTGACAAACTGTACAGTAGTAGTTATTTAAACAAGGATTCTTCCTAATTGTTTACTTTATGATACAAAAAGTTTGTTTTCAAATTTGTCTTTTCAAATTTACATTTGTTAAAATTGTAAATAAAAACATAAGGCTATTTTGGCCTACTTGTTACTAAACAAGTACTGAGTTGATCAGAAGCTAAAAATGAGTAAACCACATTAAAGGACAATATTTTAAAATGTATAAAAATGACACTAAGGTTGTTTTCACATATGTTGGTGCGCACCGTGGTGCGGCTTCGGAGCGCACCAAAATACATTGTATCATTTTTCAGTTAGTGCGGTCCGTGTTCACATATATAGATTTTTTACTTTATTCGAAATGCCGCACCGTACACCATGTGACAACGGTCAGCGCTGTCATTGGTCTCTGACAGCTCTTACCGTCTCATGACCACCCCCACGTTTCCACGACAACCAGCTTGACAGGGAGAGCGCAGCTATCAAGATGTGGAGATAAATGATGCATGTCTTTGTGAAGTTTATTTGCTTTAACGCGAAATTGCGTAGCTGTTCTATTAAAGCCTTTCTCACGGAGCCGTCCCTGCTGAAAAAACCAGCATACCAGCAAGACCAGCATATGTTGTGTTTTGTTGCTGGTTTGCAAGTGAACACCAGCTAAACCAGCATCAAACCAGCATCAGCACCAGCATTAGCACCAGCTAAACCAGCACCAAACCAGCATAAGCACCAGCTAAACCAGCATTAGCACCAGCATCCCATGCTGGTCATACCAGCATATGTTGTGTTTTGGTGCTGGTATGCTGTGACCACCAGCTAAACCAGCATAGACCAGCATAATTCCCATGCTGGTCCATGCTGGTTTGATGCTGTTTTTTTCAGCAGGGGTTTGCTAAAAGCCCGTAATGTCACTATTTGTGTGTGGAGGACAGCTATGCATTTATAAAATCATCAGCTCAAACGTAAAGGAGACAGCGAATCTCTATGCAACGGACCAGGATTGGCTTGTTTGTTGTTAACCCACAATATAACACCCGGCTCACGTCACAACGAAAGCCCAGTGGCTCAAACATGTGGAGAACTTCTTGTATTTGGTTCGGCCCGAGGTCCAGCAGTGTTCACACCACAGGTGGGTCGCCGCTCCGAGACCACCTGTTTAGAGCGGTCTCGGAGCGGTCGTTTAGTGCGCACCCGAGTGCGGCTGTTGTGTTCACACTGACCCAAACGCACCGTACTCGGAGCGACACGTCATTTGGGTCGACCTAAACAGTGTATATGTGAAAACACCCTAAGTGACAAAAAACAATTGTGTGTTTTATTTCAATTTTATATCTTTAGTATCGTCTTCAGAACATTTGGAAAGATAATAACTATAGTACAATGCTTTTATTTGAACAAATTGATTTATCATTTTAACATTATTTTAAACTATATTCTTGAAATCAATTGTCAACCAAAATGTGCTTTTACAGTACAGAAAAACATTTCTATCTTTTGAGGATATTTTCAAACATATCCAAGAGCTTCAGGAATCATTGCCTGAGCTTAGCAGAAAACAGGAGAATGTCTTCTGCCACAGTTGCTAACTCTCGCAAGACAAATAAGCAACTGCAGCTTCAAAAACAAGCCCAAAACAAGCCCAATATTATAATACTATTTAGTTTCAGCATTATAATTTATTATTTATTACCAATAAATGAGCCTGCAACATGTTAAACTGAAACCTCTCCAAAAGAATAAACAAGTTATTTAGCAAAATCTTCTAAACAGGAGGAAAAGATAAGAGCATTAATGGGAGCTGTAACATATTTAGCTTAATAAAATACATTTTAATCATATGTATCTACTTTTTAGTATTAGTAGACTACTTGTTTTATACATTACATATGCATTCATACATCACAAAAACATTGTAAAAATTACATATTTACCTTACAAAAGATGTCCGTCCATTACACTGTCCATCATCTCCTCAGCTGTCTCCTCTTGACTATCATAACAGGCTGACGTTAGTTTAAATTACAGTTTCGCTGTGTTATTAGCTCTCGCGAGCGCGCTTGCCTGCGCAGTGAACTTGACTTTTCTCCAATGAGGGGGAGAAGGGGCGGATTCGGTGGGATGTTTTCACAAATTACTCCACAGCACTTTCTGTATATTAGCTGTGAGCAGACAGTGTCAATCAATGTATTGGATATTGAGAAAACGCCAACCATAAATGTAAAGAAAACAGATTTTCCTAACAAGCAACCTTATTTCTTTAAATAAGCCCAAAAACCAGCAACCCGTGATTTTTTAACGCAACTTGCAAAAATAAGAAGCTCAAAGTTGCGTATTATAAGCGGACTTGGAAACTATGTCTTCTGCAAGACCACAAGTTCTGGGCCAATCTCTGCGAAGGTTTGGGTGTACCAAATACATCCCTAAATAGATATCAACTAAAAAGGGCATACAAAAATGAAAAGGTGAAAAAGGTCAGAACGGAAGAAGATGAAAAGGAAGATGTAGCAGAAATGAAAGTTGCACAGTAATGCAATTTTAGTAATGCATTTTTTTCAGTAATGCAGTTAATTTTGGGGAAAATGTGAATAATTGCATTGCAGGCTGATTTAAGGTGTGCCCTAAATTTTCTGCATATGTTCCTAAAATTTGCAGTCAGGGGGTACTGTACTCCTAATAACAAAAAAGTTAGTCTGGAGCCCTGAATTACCAAACTTTAAAAAAGTTATTCATTTTCTACTTTTTTTTAGGAAACTTGCAGCATACAGTAAACTAAAATGTGACTGTTTTCATTTCAAGCAATGTGTGCTTTGATTTCAGTCAAAATGTTCAATAAACAACCTTAACAACTAATACTTTTCTCTTCACTTAATTCTTTTAAAATCACAAAGATAACAACAAATGCCCTTTCAATAGAAAAATATATACCACCTTTAATATCTGAGCATATTTAAAATACAAACCTTGTCAGTGAACTATGAGGCAAAAAATAATAATAATCGCTCATCAATCGTAACCGATGTCAAATGTAAAATTAACCGAGGTTTTGATTTTAGGTCAAATTGTTACTGTTATTAACAGTATCTTGTTTTATAAAACTACCACCAAAACATTAATTAAATATGTAAAATAAGAAATGATATAGCTTTCTATTATTACTATTTATTATCTTGTAGGTTCAAAACAAACATCCCAAGGTGGAAGACAGTTGGAGTGATACTGGCAGTAATGTTAGTCTTGACAAAGATGATTAATTCTTTAGAGATATTGTTCCTGCAGCCTGGGGAAAATTAAGAAAAAAACAAAAACAAAAAAAGGATCACTTCAGGGGGTTGCAGTGGACTAATGTTATCTCTGCTGGCATTTGCACAATACATCCACATTGCAGTTTTGCTTTTACAGGCCATAGGGTTACAGTACTTAGATCATCTAGGAACACACTTGTTTTAAATGCTCTTGATATTGCATGTTTACTGACTTCCCAGTAGAAGTTGATATTGTTGTGCACAGTGAGAACACGCTTAAAGCTGATGTGTCCTTCAGAGGTGATATGGTAGTGAACAGTAAGGAAGAGCTGCGAATGCGACCTGTAAGAGCTGATGCTCAAAAGAAGAAAAAGGAGATGAACCAGATGAGATTATCAGAAAGTGATCCTTCATCCAACGGGTGTGATGCTTTGGTCAAAGAAAAGCATTGACATATTCCACCAAAGATGCAAAGATGACATAGTCTATCTAGATCAGGGGTCTCAAACTCAAACTGGCTTGGGGCCATTTCTGAGATTGACATTTTATCGGAGGGCCGCAGAGCTATTTTAAGGTTAAAAAGTACAATATTTCTGTAAATAGACAGTTAAAATTCTATTATTTAATGTATACTAAAAGCAGTGGTTTTATCTTTTAAATATACATTATTTTATATAAGTAAATCATTTCTTAACCTTCTCTTTAATAACTAAGGCCTATTAAAACCTTGCACTAAACTAACAAATAACATTTCTGTATACATTTATAAACTAATATAAAAAATTACCATCAGTAAGTGTTTGTGTTTTGATTTATTTTGAATTGTTTACAGTCATAGTATAGACTTTATTATGCTCCATCTTTGTTATTCCACAGTTTTAATGAATTTGCTATTATATGTGGAAAAATATGAATAAGTGAAAGTGATCCTTAAACTTCTGAATGGGTAGTAGTCAATGTTACATAATCTAGTTAAACAGAAAAACATTATAATACTGCTAGGTGTAATTGCATAGCAAGCTACATAATAATATATTATACTTCATTATATATAGCAGTATACATACTTTTATCCTCTGTATGTTTCTCCTCATCTTTCCTCTTTTAACCTGGGCACTTTGATGGCAATTTTCCTTATCTGTAGTTTATGTGTTGCATTACATCTACGGCTCTCCCTCATATTATGCGGGGTCTCCATTAGAAGCTGTGACTTGTTGATGAGAGTCCCACCGCAGCTCTTCTCTGAGTAACAGCTGATATTCACCCAGAAGTAACAAATCTTCTCTGGACAAACACTACAAAGTCCCGACCAGATTAACTGATTGCATGGTGACAATGATATGATTGACGCGAGGTCCAGATGAGGAATTAAAGTCAGATCACGCATTCCGTTATCCTCGCAATCACAGAGCGCGCGCTGCTCATGGCTGCGTAGCAACGTGTGACGTCACGCCACGGAGCGCAACTTCCGCTCCCGAGCACTTTAGAAAGTAAGAAATGCTTTGACCCGTTTTAACACGCGTTGTTAGACGCGACATGTGAACGAACCCTTAAACGTTTAAATTAAAAATGAAATGACTATGAAACAAAGTGAATAAAAATCTTTCTGCGGGCCAGATTATGTTATATTGTTGAAAGGTGCCGCGGGCCGCAGAGAGGGGGAGGGCGGGCCGCAAATGGCCCGCGGGCCGGGAGTTTGAGACCACTGATCTAGATGCAACAGGAAGCATTTTGAAGAAGAGTAAAAACAGCACAGGTCCTTTTTATGTATATGAACTGGTGGTCAGAAACCCTAATAAAGGTTCATCTCCTTTTCCAGCAGCTACATATGTGACCTGTGACCACACCACCTCATCTGTTCTATATTTTCTTAGTTCTTTCCAGACTGATCATGCCAAGCAATACAGACACAAAAACATAACTCCAATAATGATAATTTGGGATGGATCCATGGTCCTCATGCAGGCCATCTCACTTGTTTTTTGCCAAACCAACCTCAATGCCTTACTCCAAAGTTACTATCAAATATTGACAGGTAAAGGCACTGCTGAAGACTTCAGTCATCCTGTCCTCCACCGCTGTCTAAGTCATATAATGAAAAATGCTAAGTCCCTGTGGAAAAAGCAGTAAGTAAAATCTTTCTTTCATAAAGCAAAAAGCCATAGTAATGGCAACAAATTATTCATGATGTTTTTTTCTCAGTGCACCCAAGAACTACAAGCTGGCCATACACATTTTTGGACTTTTGACCACAGCAAATTCCATTGTTGAGTTTGGTGAAATGCTCCTCAGCTGCACTGTCATATTCTCAAGCCCATGCAGCTTTGAAAATGTTGAAGCACTTCAACAAACTTCAGGCTATGTTGACCACTATTGGGGAATCAGCTGTAGATGACAGCAGCATTGTTGCTGAGGACCTTGAGGTACACAATAAACACAAATTTTTTTTTAAAATCACATCTTTTGCCAACCTCATGTAAACATAATGAAAAAACAACTTAATATTTAGGACACCTTCAGTCAAAAACCTTTTCATCAACATTTCATTGAGGTCATAGACACTGCACCCCTGGACAAAGAAGGGGACCCTAACGTGTACTTCAGCGAGACATTCATCTCCTCGTTGGCAGCCTACTTCTTGACTTATGCAGCTCTTAGGACAAGCATGATGTTGGTCAGTTTATCTTTTTGTGATTGAAAGAGTCACATAGACAAAGACTTAACCCCTTTTGTGGTTGTGGTTATTAATGATGAGTTAAACTGATCAGATTGAGTGGAGGACAGCTCTTTGCACATGTGCGGGGGACTACCAACAAAGTCAGGCCTCGAGGCGAACAAGTTTACGCACCAGCCAGCAGTCAAACTTCAATCGGCCAAGTGCCTCATTTTTCCGTCAGTCAAGACGAGTCGTGTTGGCGTGAACAAGTTTGCTATTGGTAAGTAAATGTGCTTTGTAGATATTAAAGGACAAGTTTGGTATTTTACACTTAAAGCACTGTTTTCAGATTGTTTGTGATGAAAGAGAACGGTTTTGACTGAAATTTCGACAAATGCGTCTTCCCCGAGAATTTTCGGGTGATCGTTGTTTCACCTCCCACCTCTACAATGGTGCATAAGTGCAAAGGAACAATCCTTCCTAAAATGCATTAAACTTTCATTTACAAAGACGTGAAACTCAGCGAGTGGTCAGGGGTGTTCACTGATATGCTCACACAAAAATCGTTGCAAAAGTCAAAAACCGTTCTATTTCATCATAAACAATCTGAAAACAGGGCTTTAAGTGTAAAAAACCGAACTTGTCCTTTAAGATTGTGCGTTGATGAAGCCAATAATCGTTACCTTTTGATATGTGCAACAACTGTGATGTCATTTAAGCAAGGCACATTTCAGTGACCATTAACTCTTTCTCCGCCATTGACGAGTTATCTCGTCAATCAGCAAAACCGCTTTGTCAAAGTCAAGCTTCTGTCAATGATGAACAGGATAACTTTGATTTAGAGTCACCAGATGTTTCAGTGACTGAACCTGACTCTCAGCCTACACAGAAGTCAAATGAGCACAGAACTTCATCCCTTTTTCTTCGACTGCAAGCCGTCCTTCATGTGTCAAAGTCTGCGATTCAAGAAATTGTGGATGATTGGTTGATATTGGAAAAAGTGCTGGACAAATAACTAGGGAGTCAAATGAGAATGTTTTGGAGAAGCATAATTGCTGAAGAATGTTTGACATCCTTGACTGAACTATTTCAAAGTGCTAACCCATTTAATTTCCTTTCAAGAGAAGGATCTTTAGGCACAGACTACAAAAGACAGTTATATTACAAAAAGAACTTTAGTGTGATTGAACCTGTCGAATATCTTTTGAACAGACAAGAAAAGTTTCCTACTGTTATCTATATCCCTATTCTTAAGTTACTTTCAGATCTTCTTAAAAAAGAAGAGGTACTGCAAGCACTGGGGAAAAACAAACCTGTTGAACAGTCTGGTTACTACAAGTCTTTTCTGGATGGTGACTTCTATAAATCGAATGGAATCCTCTCAGGTCAAGAACTAAGCGTAGCTATTACTTTGTATATTGAAGACTTTGAAATCTGCAATCCCTTGGGCACATCAAAAAAAAGTCTGTGGTGTGTATTGGGTTATTGACATTTTCCCCTTTAGATACAAGTCAGCATTGTCATCAATCTACCTTGCTTTACTGTGCAAGGTTGAGCATGTCAGGATTTATGGTTATGATCGTGTTTTGAAGCCACTGATTGAAGATATTAAATGTCTTAAAACAGTAGGTGTGTTTGTAGAGAAACTAGGGTGTAATGTTAAAGGCACCATCTTGTTCGTTGCTGCTGACAACTTGGCAGCACATTCCTTAGGTGGATTCCAAGAGTCTTTCAATGTTGAAAAGTTTTGTAGGTTTTGTCTAGCTAGTCGTCAAGACATACAAACTTGTGATGTTAGAACTGAGAACTTTGTTTTAAGGTCACCAGAATCATTTGATGAAGCTGTTAATGTCTTGAAGCAGACGGACCTTGCATCTGTTGATGGTGTGAAACGAGACTGCCCTCTCAATAGCCTGACAGGTTTTCACACATGCACAGGCTTTCCACCTGATTTTTTACACGATGTGCTGGAAGGGATTGTGCCTGTAGAACTAAGTCTGTGCCTTGCAGATTTGATTTCAAAGAAGTATTTAACATTAGAAGAGCTTAATATTGATATACAGAGTTTACCTTTTAAATTCTCTAAGACAAATTGTCCTCAGAAAATTCTTTCAACTTTTCAAAAGAGTGGAACTGTAGGTGGTAACGGCCACGAAAATTGGAGTCTTGTGCGTTTCCTTACCCTCATCATCGGCGACCGTGTTCCAGAAGGGGATCAAACATGGGAAGTAATCCTTGAACTGAAAGACTTTGTTGAGCTCTTAGCGACTCCATATCACACTGAAGACTCAATGTGTTATTTGCAGTCCAAAATATCGGATCATAGACAGGTACTACTGACAGTTTTCCCGGATTACAAATTGCACCCCAAACATCACTTTATTGAACATTATCCTTGCCTTATTCAAAGATTTGGACCCTTAATAGAGTGTTGGACAATCAGGTTTGAGGCTAAGCATTCTTTCTTTAAGAAGGTAGTGCGTGATGCCAATAACTTTAAAAACATTCTGCTTACCCTTGCCTCAAGACACCGACTTATGCTGGCATATTATCTTGACATTTTCAAGCTTGAGATTGAGACAGCAAAAGTGACTGATGTGTGCCTGGGAGTCTTAGATGGTGGTCTTAGACTAGCAATCTTGAATTAATTCAGTGATGTTGACACAGTTGGACTGACCCCTAATGTCTTCTTAAATTGAACGCAGTATTCAAAGGGAATGATACTTTCTGTTGGAAGTACAAGTGGATTACCCAACTTTGGAAGGATTTTGGAAATATGCATTGTGCTGGCTGGTCATGTTTGTTTCTTCGTTGAACCTTTTTCGACTTACTATGTGGAGCATTTGATAGGGCTGTGCAATTAATCGTTTTTCGATTTCAATTTCGATTTTTGCAGAGCGTTGCGGACCAAAGTGCCACCTCCCAGAGAGTGCGAGAGGTGATGGATTTGCGAATGCACAAGAGGACGCAGTCTGAGCGCATACACAATTTGGGAAAGATAAAACGATTGCATGGAAGTGATTGGAGAGATATATATTGCGTGAGGGCAAGAGCGGAGAGAAATTCAGCGCATACCTGAATGCACACGAAATCAAATGAAACCCGCCAGCTGAGAGGTTCGCGCATCATTTTAATGTAGGCTACTTTGGGCAACAATAATGCCCTCTCGACATTTGTCATTAAAAGTCTTAAATCACTTTTAACAGAAAACATGATCAAGCATATAAAATACAATCTGCATAAACAAGTTGAAAGTAAAATTCATGTACATCTCTTGACTACTGTTGTTAATAAATATTTAAAGTGGTTGTCGAGGGGTTTTGTGTTTATCTTTTCAGTTAATCTTCTACACCCCTGCTTCACTTTTAATATATTCATTCAATGTGAATCTATTTATGCCTTACTAGGATGTTTTTCATATACCTAAATATATGATATGATCTATACTGAAATACCTGGTATATACCAGCTAATAAATGTTGTCCTAATTTGGGTGGTCAGACTGCATTTGAAATTCAATCTGCATCTAATTTAGCTAAACCAACTAAATTTGCTCGAATTAAAGGCATTTTATGAGGCCAAAGTAAAGTTTAATCATATAGAATTTATTTGACCAGCAACAAAATTGTGGCCTGTGAAAATGCTGAGTGGCTAGTAACTTTGGAAAACAACTAGCCACTTTGGCAGGTGAGCAAAAAAGTTAATGTCAAGCCCATGTATAAATGCATAGTAATCGTGTTAAATAATCGAGATTAAGATTTTTATCAAAATAATCGGGATTATGATTTTTCCCATAATCAAGCAGCCCTAGCATTTGAGGAGTTACCATCTTGTGAAGAAAAGTCCTGCTGAGTGTCTCTTGGTGAAACCAGAGGATCTCAATGACTACATGCCACTTGTGTCATACCTTGTCCAGAGTCGATTGTTAACCACTCTGAGAACATTCTTGCTGAATTAAGGCTGCTGTAAGTTTGTGTTTTTCTACCCTGATGTAGAAGAATTAACCCTCTTGGGTGTCCTGCAAAATATAATTTAACAGCCTGATCCAAAAGAATTAACCCTCTTGAAGTGTTTTCCAAATCTTTTCAGTAGTAACCATTTGTTTGTATTTATACAATGAATGAAACCTTTTTTCGTTTCCAATTTCAGGCCGAAGTGATCCACGATGCTGCTGCGAGTTGTCCTCTCTGAGACGGATATCAGGCGCCTTTCCATCGAAATCTCACCCCCCCCCCCAGTGTTGATGCACTGTGCCAGGTGTTGCGTGCAAACCTTGGCCTGAGAGGTGGATTTATTTTACAATTTGAGGACCCTGCGTTCAAGGATCAGCTGACCAATTTGACAGACATCTGAGACCTTCCTGAGGAGAGAGCAACATTGAAAGTGTTGTTCACAGCTGATGCAGCCTGCTCGGATTCCACATTGGACACATCCAGCCTTCCATCTCTCTGTAGTGGGGAATCTGACTCCCAGCACTGGCCTGAGCCCTTCCCGATTCCAGAGTTCTCACATGATGTTGAACTCACACTGCAAGAAGCAAATGGAAGACATGCAAAAGATGGATCTGGGCTGGTGATTCCTAAAGGTATGAAAACTGATATCCTGGACACACTTGCAGACAGCATGTCAAAGATTAGTCCTTATCCTGAGAGGCAACACTATGAGAATGTTGGCAAAGCGGTTGTGGAGAACCATCCCAGTCTAAAAGAGCCAGGGTCTGGAAAGGGTTGGTACGGCTGGTTCCACAGCCTGAAGTTTAAGCTCGGGAACTATCGACAGAAGTTAAGTGCAGCTGGATGCCCAGAGGTGAGGGTCAACAAAAGAAAAGGAGTAGAAGCCAAGGGACCACGTATGAAGAAGTCAAAGAAGGGCGAGGTCCACTACTGTCCAGATCCCCCTGAAAGACTGAGTGATGAAAACATGGAAGAAAAGCAGAGGATGATGGAGGTATATCATACACACACATGCACATCACACATGCACATCATACCTGTCTAATATTACTGCATACATACCTGCCTATATTATACTAACTACCTACACTTTGCTTTTGTGCCTGTGAAGCCTACTATTTTGTCTTAGTACGTGTCCTTTGTGCTTGTGCAATCCAATTCAGGTGGAAGTGCTGAAAAAAGACCAAGATCACCAGCAGATACAGGGTTTCCCGCAGAAAATTTGTTAGTTAAGGTGGTAGGGTTGGGCGGATAGGCGGGGCAGAGGGCGTGGCAATAAAATGGGCGGGGTGTATGGGTCATGATGAAAATTAAAATATTTTAATAAAATAAAAAATAAAATATTTATTTTTAAAACACTCAAATAAAACTTCATTTTGAAGAAACTATGACTTAAAATGAACACATACTAGATTATTAATGAATTAAATGTTTTTACCTCTAACAGGAATAGCTGCGTGATGAAGTGAAACTAAAGGGTTAATAAACACAAACTAAAGCAGATGTTGTAGAACGTCTGGTGAACGATGATAGATAGTGCAAAAATGGTAAAAACTGATTATTTTCCACTATTAATTACATTATCTTAAAGGAGTGTAACTACTGTAGCATGTAAATAATGCACATAAATAAAGTGAGCAAGAGCGCTCAACAATTATATCTAATCAACAGGCACGTGAAACCCTAGCAGGTTGTTCAAACAACAAATTCACCAGCTAACTTACTTTAAAACTGCAAGAACTGTAGACTAATACAATAACAGGCGGGCCATATAACAGCTTAGGCGGGCCGCCTTAACTGAAATATGCTGCAGGAAACCCTGAGATATATGAGCTGATGTCTGCCACATTCTCCAATCGCAGAAAGGAGATTGTAGGGGATCAACCTCTCATTGGGGATGTCATAGCTAGATGGCCGGCCATGTTCTGTGAGAGACAGGTATAACAATAGACAACACTCAGCCTAAGATTAATCACTTATTCCAATGACTGGATATCAATGTATGAGCTTCCCTCCAGGAAGTACTAGAGGGATGTCTGATACTGTACTGTGGTCCGTTCAGAAATGTTGTTTTTTTAGTCCGAATGGTGGCGTGAATGTGCATACAGATAAGTGAGAGGATTGTGTTTAGTATTACTGAGTGGATAAAAGCCTTTGACAACAGACAACCTTAGCTTACTAAATTGTAAGTCTATGCTTTGAAAATCTTTTGTCTAATTTCTTAACCTTTTTGTCTCCTCAGGTTCGGGCAGAGTTCAAAAGAGTTGTAAGCATAGACCTTCTCGAGTCGTTCCTCGACGGACTTGATGATCTGGCACCAAGACTGCTGGAAGTGAACGAAGCTGCGACCAAGTCGGCAAAAAAGCCTGCACTGAAAGCCATTTTGGACTGTCTGAAGAAAGACGTAAGTAGACGAGCTGAGAATTGTACAATTGGGCACCAGATGTTTGCAATAAAATCTCAACACAGCTTATTTTTGTTTTGTAGGACACAAACGAAAGGAGAAGTGCTGCTCTGCTGGGTCTGCCACACTACCTAAGAGAAGACCCATCAGACATCATCAGGATGTGTGATGTAAGACATTTTTTCTGTCATGCATAACAGCCCATATACGAACACACCTACCCACATATGTGACCAGTCACGGAAAGTAGTGACACAAGTCGGATCTGGGCCATTTTGAGTATTCACAGATTCTGAAAGTGTAAGCTTTCCAACAATGTGTAACACATGGAAATCTGATAAGATTTGGAGAAGTTGTGGCCATTTGAATGTAACACATTCAAGAAAGAGAATGCTGAGAAATTTGAAAAGAAAAACTTAACACTTTCCCTTTTCCCTGGCTGGAGAGACAATAGGGCTCATTTACATCTCATTTAGCTAAGCCATACCCCCTGTAAATCCGTTTTGAGATACAGATGTTCTAGCATCATATGTAGTATTTTATGACAGAAGTCTAAATTACAACATGCAAAAATAAACACGACTCTTCTTATCTTTGTGGGGATCCAGTCTGTTTCAGATTACCCAATGACCATTTTTGTCCACAAATGCGTATAATCCATGAAATATAGATGTATAGTCTATTGTTTACATCAGATTTCGCATGAATGTCTGGTAATACAATAAAATATACAATCTGAGGACTATTTACATCGTAACATGTAAGGGTATATGAGATTACACTCCGTTAAACACATGAACCCGCCTTCAAAGTTTGTATTTAAAATAGGGAGGTAGTATAATAGATCATCCAAAAACAGCACCGTCGAAAACGCGAAGTCCTTAAGGGATGTTACCGATACCTCGCTCGTTCCTCCATCAGCCAATGACTACATGGAAAATATTGATAGACAAAACATGTAGCCAATTATATAAAGAATACAACGATCTCTGTGTAACTTCTGTGTTTGGACTCATGCTGCGCTGCAAGAACTGACAAAGAGATGACGACAAAGTACTGCGAGAGCAAGTCGAAATTAAACTACTCGGTAAGATTTCTTGAAGAGCTCTCACGGTACTTTGACGTCATCCGACTGCGGCGCCGCATAAAGTCAGTGACGCGGCTGACTGTATTTGTTCCGCCCCAGCATCTTTTATTTTTCTTTTGTTTTGTGCGCCCGAGCTTTACAGTCTGGGGAGACGCAAGCTATGGGCCCTATTTTAACAATCTGAAACGCAAGTGTGAAGCGTAAAACGCAAGTGACTTTGTGGGCGGATCTTGGCCGCTGTTGCTATTTTCCCAGCGGGAGAAATAACTTTTGCGCCAGGCGCAAATCAATAAGGGGTTTGTCTGAAGTAGGTTCATTATTCATAGGTGTGGTTTGGGCGAACCTCAAATAAACCAATCAGAACGTCATCCAACATTCCCTTTAAACACAAGTGCGCAAGTTCCATTGCGTGTTCCTATTATTATGACGGATTTACCAGGCGCACGCCAGGAGCGGTTCACAGCCGAGGAAACGGACGTTCTTGTAAGAGCAGTCAAAGACAGAGAAGTTGTTTTGTATGGGGATGGGAGAAACCCGCCCAAATCAGTGCTGGTTAAACAGGTGTGAGAGGAAATAGCCACAATTGTCTCATCAGCTGGCATCCCCAGGACGTTGCGCCAAGCGCTACAATGATGTCAGGAGACGGGGGAATCCCAAACTTGCCAGCATAAATCAGGCACGCCGTGTAAAGGGAGGTGGATCTGCCTCCACACATGACCTGACGCCAGCAGAGGACATGGCTGCGTCCACCCTCACCGCTAAAAGGGTTTGGGGGCTTTGAAATCGGACCCAAGAAACGCAAGCAGTCCAATCCCAAAGTACACTTACAAATGAAGTTCATATACATTAAGGTTTCTTATGAAAACATTTTAATTATTATTTACATAAAATAAACGTAATACAGCCACACAACAAACTTATTAAAATATTTTAATCGTTATTTGCATGAGCATTTTTTAACGCAGCCACACAATAAATAAAAACAATCACCACAATGCTCACCACAATGATTGCCCTTGTCTCATGTGTTAATATTTTTTACTGTAACAATTTATGATTTATGACCGCAAACATGTCTGAGGAACAGGGCAGCCACGTCACTACAGTCACGTGACTTCACACTCGAGACGGAAGAGAAGACAATGCTGAATAAAGTTGTAATTCTTGCTATTTTTGGACCAAACTGTATTTTCGATGCTTCACCACAATCTTACTGACCCACTGATGTCACATGGACTACTTTGATGATGTTTCTATTACCTTTTTGGACATGGAAACCGTACATAGATTTTCAATGGAGGAAACAGAAAGCTCTCGGACTAAATCTAAAGTTAAAACATCTTAAACTGTGTTCCGAAGATGAACGGAGGTCTTCCAAGTTTAGAACGACATACGGGTAAGACATTATTTTCAGTTTTGGGCGAACTATCCTTATTCAGTAGTCACGCTGTTCCCTTTGGGGGCGGAGGCGAAAACACAAGCTTATCCAGTATGTAAATATACACAGACAATGACGCCCCCCGCTGCACACTAGAATCTCCAGAAAAACCAGCCTATTTCAACCGCAAAATGTACGCTTTTAAATATACATAAACTGCTATCCCAAACATGGAGAGGCTTCTTCGTGATCTCAACCAACAGATTCTGCAATAAAACGAAAATCACAAATATAAAAAAAAAACCTTTGATTCTCATTTTCTCGAAACTTGTGCTGCCGACTTGTGTCCCTAGTTTCCGTGACGGGTCACATATATCAGTCATTAGTGATCGCCATCACCACTCTCTTCTATTGTTTTAGCTGTGTAAGTAACAGTGCATCATTTTAACACTGTTTAATTTGCACATTAATAATAAATCTGTTGTAACCAACTATTAGCACAGAATACAGTATAAATGCTATATCAATTTGTTTTTAACATGTAATGTGGATATATAGTGTTGTAAGCACTATTTTTTTGGTCTGTGCTAATAGTTGGTAACAATAGATTCACTATTAGGTTGCAAATCCCTGTGAAACTGTTAAAGGAACAGTATGTAGGATTGTGTCCAAAACTGGTACTGCAATCACAAAACTTGTGGCTAAAACTGGTACTGCAATCACATAACTGGTGGCCAATACACAAAATGACAACATAAACATCAGTTGAGGGCTGCAACTCCACTTTTTAAAAGACAATATCCTGGCCGGACTACTGTTGTCAGTGAAATAAGTATTTGAAATGAAAATGATTTCTTAATGTCTAGTGACATATCAGGGCCATTTTAGGATTCATTGATATACATTTCTTACATACTGTTCCTTTAAATTGATGTCCCGTCACTTATACAGCCAAAACAATGGAGTAGAGCGATCTTTGCAATCATTAAGGTTTTGTCCTCATTTATCATACTATTTACAGTGGTGTGAAAAAGTGTTGGCCTCTCTCCAGATTCCTTATATTTTTGCATATTTGTTTCACTTAAATGTTTCAGATCATCTAACAAATTCAAATATTAGTCAAACATAACACAAGTGAACAGAACATGCAGTTTTTAAATGAAAGTTTTTATTATAAATGGAAAACTTGAGTTTTAAATTTGTCAATTTTCCAATTTAATTTCATTCTGCTTTTTTTCACGCCACTTTCAATAAATTGAGTCTATAACTCAGAAAAAGTAGTATGGATATCAGTACAATTGGTCTAAAAACTGTTTTTCTATTACACCTGCTACATCTGTAAGTCATTCACAATGCAGAAATATTACTACTACTAATAACTGCACTGTATAAATGTTCACATTCAGTGTAGACAGTCTCAACCTCATGTTCCATCTATCATGCGTAGTATAAAAAAGATGTTTTCATACTATTTTATTTTTATTTCATCAAAATAAAATATTACCTTGGGTTACAAAACAAGCTTTTTTAATAAGTTCTATACTTATAACACAGCAGTCAGAGACTTTGTTTTAAGATTTTCTTTGTTGCAAAACGCTTATGTATAAAAAATATATTTTCAGAAGCCTGCCGCAAGATGCATCCAAATGTGTCTACAAACATAATAACTGACTGCATTGCAGACACATTGAAGTATGCGCCACATCGAGGAACAAGGGTAAGTCATATTCTTATATAACAGCAAGTTATATAACATATATAACAAGAGTTTATATATCAATGTTCATGTGTACTACTAGTTGGGATATAACAAATTTGCATACTGTAAGGCTTAATGCACACACCTCATATTTGATATCATACAATTTTCCTCACCTATTTTTCTTATTTAACTTGTTGGAGCGGTTTCTCAGACAGGGCTTATTTTAGTCCCAGACTAAAGCATGTTTGAAATGCCATTGTTCTGTCTCAAGATGCACACCAATATTGTTTTTGTGAGGTTTGTTTTTAAAAACTATTTAAATGTCTTAATATAACTAAGGCCAAGTCCTGGATTAATCTAAACCCTGTCTAGAAAACCGCCCCTTTAAGTGTGTAGAGTTTTATGAAGTGGACAACCTGAATATTTTATTATCAAAATAGTAATCAAATAGTGATTAAAATAGTAACTTGAAGCAATCTGTTCACTTTACAGGTGGAGAGTGGGGAGGTTGGACACCAATAGTGTCAATAATTATAGAAGTGTCACCAATAGTATAAATAATTACACTTACAAAAAATGTAAAATGTTTGTGTTGTTAAATGTGTGTTAAATGTGTGTAGATGTTCATGTTAACATATTAACTTTAAATTTTTTATTTAACAATTTCATATATATATATATATATATATATATATATATATATATATATATATATATATATATATATATATATATATTATATTTTGGTTTCTTTGTTGTGAAAAGCTTCATGTAATTGTTTGTACATTTATATAACATTTTGTTTTGTTTTATTTGTTTAGCTAACAATAAAAGTTTCTGAAAAAGCAAGAACCCTCTCCATGCTATTCAATTCATGTTGTTCAATATTGTAATGAAAATAAAGATTTAAGAATGTTGTAAAAACGTTTTTATAACATTTGAGCACAAATGTTTTTGCTATAATGTACTATAATGTTCTTAGAATATTAAACATATTATTTCAAAGAACATTGTATAATGGGTGAAAATAAAGTTAGGAAAAGTTTGTACAGAACGTTTTTATAACCTTTAAATAATGTTCTAATCACAACAAGATAACGGGACATTTTTACGTTTTTAGAACGTTATAAATAAATGTTCTAAGAACATTGTATTATGGGTGAAAATAAAGTTAGAACAACGTTATATGGAATGTTTTTAGAACCTTTAAAGGCGTTCTAAGCGAATCTGCGAGACTTTAGTTATTGTTGACGTTTGAATTGTTTTCAAACAGACGGAGCGTAGCTAACTCCTCCCCCTCCCCCCCTTCCGTGCTTTCATGAACGCTCCCAACCCCCACCCCCAAATCCTTCTTGTCGTTTATTGGCTGGAACACTTTGTTATGGTTTCTGTTTGTAGGTTTGGCCACTGTTTTGTTATTGCCGTTTGTGAAGCCTGGGCTGTCTACAGAGATCGCTTTTTTTACAGTTTGATCAGCAGACAGGCAGCAAGCAGATAGTGAGGAGATGTTTGCTGTATGTAACAAAAAATGTTTTATGGTCTAAAACGCGTCAATTCGCTTAGAGCACCTTTAAATAACGTTCTAATCATGACAAGAAAACTGGACATTTTAACATTTCAAGAACTTTATAAATAAATGTTCTAAGAACGTTGTATAATGGGTGAAAATAAAGTTAGGAAAACGTTATATGGAACGTTTTTAGAACCTTTAAATAACGTTCTAATCACGACAAGAAAACTGGACATTTTAACGTTTCAAGAACGTTATAAATAAATGTTCTAAGAACGTTGTATAATGGGTGAAAATAAAGTAAGGAAAACGTTATATAGAACGTTTTCAGAACCTTTAAATAACGTTCTAATCACAACAAGAAAACTGGACATTTTAACATTTCAAGAACATTCCAAAACAACGTTCCCGCAACCAAAATAGAACGTTTGGAAAACGTTTTTAGAACCTAAATTTGTTAGCTGGGTTCACATTATGGGGCGGTTTCAGGACAACTTCAGAAATGTTTGGAAAATTGTAGCTTGTGTGGAAGCTACCTCACTACTTGGTCAAAAAGAGCTTTGCTATTGGAAAGCTATTTGATTTAGAAAGCAGCTAAGCTACCGCCAAGCTACTGAAAAATGTAGTTAAACTACTAGCTTCGCTACTTGTAGTGAAGCTACTGCTCAACACTGGTTTCATGTTGTTCCTCAGGGGTGACGTGTCTTCAGTGCGCAAATATAAAAGCACAGAGACATACCAGTATCTCTACAGTGGGACAGTCAGTCAAGTGTTTACATGGAATTTACAGAGACTCCTTATTTTTGACCTTTTCAGGTGATGGTTTAAAATGTCACAATTGTCCCTCTGGTGTGAGTTTGTTTTAAACAGCAAAACATTTTGTTTTTAATCGACTTGTTTGAGTTTTTATGGCGACACATCAAGCTTCACGCGATCCGACAGCAGCAAACTTATCCTTCTCATTCAACACATTGTAAGTTATTTAAACAAACCATAATAAAAATATTAGACTACTATTACACGTATTCAGTATTGTTTTCGTCTTTTGGAAATATTATTATGCAGTAGATAAGACATGAGCTTATTTAAAAAAAAAATCATTTAAAACATATCAAAAGGACATGGAAACACATTACAAACTATTATAAACATTAACTAAAAAGCAGTTTATGTCGTAGGCTATATATTCTGTACTGTGTGGGATTTTAAGGTTATATGTTTGTAAATAGTTTACTTAGAAGTGTTTTCAATAATCATTATAGCATGCTGAAGTAAAAGATTGTTTGTGTTTGTCTAAGAGAGTGGAAAGTTACTGAGAGGGAGCAGTTTGGGTGTGCAAAAGCTGCAAGGCCATGGTTTCGGTTGGATAAGCTTGGAATGTGTACAGCTTGTATTGGTCAAGATAAGAGTGAGGCCTGAGGGAGAAAAGCAAACATACATTCATGTTATTAACCAATGTTTTAATATTTACAGGATAAAATATGCAATGTATTTCTTACTTAATCAGTATTAATCATTGAATAATTGATGAAATAAATATAAGATGTTGTCTTTGATAAATGTGTATTAACCAATGAAATAAAGGTTGCATACAGAATAACTTAATAGGGGCATGGCAGCTCAACTTTGAAGAACAGAATCTCCTGTGTGTGTGTGTGTGTGTGTGTGTGTGTGTGTGTTTTCTTTCCTAAGAGATGGTTATTAATAATGATTAAAGTGTTTGCTTAGAAGTAGTATTGCAGTAAAAGACTTAATATGTGTTTATCTATCTAAAGAAGTTAATGTGTGCCTTATTCACATAACCAATTTTACGAATAATGAAATGATGTTATGATATTGAAATGTGTTTTACATAATAATCATTTTCATCTTACAACTTATGTCTTTTTATGAATAAATGAATGTTTTATTAATGACCTGTTTTAAGAAAGCATTATAATATGCTATGTGGAGTCAATCATATGTGAAGTGGAAAAGTATTGGGGGAATAGTTACAAATTGAAGGACTCTCAAAGTTGTGCGGAGAACAGTTTGTTTTTTCTTTGTTTGTGTGTCCATTTTTGCCTACAGGCTAAAACTGGGTGTGGTAAGGGAGTCAGGTGAACGAGAACAACCGATGTGGGTGGAGAATTCTAAGAGAAATCGACGTCATATAATATATAAATAATTGTTAGAAAAGAGGCTGGGTTGCCTTCGCTACCGAGTGTGGTCTTGAGAAGGTCCGGCATGCTGTGAAACTTTTTCATATCTGATCAATAAATATTTGAACTTAGATATATGTATTTTGTGCCTTTCCTCTAAATTATGAACATGCAAGGACGCCTTAAAGTCCAACAATTGGTGACCCCGACGTTTCTTTGGAGGGAAAGGAGAGAGTGAAAGGAAGGAGGGTTTCATATTGAAGAAACCAAAGTAAGGGAGGAATCCAATTCAACACAAAAAGCGCGCTCTACTAAAAAGGTAAGCAGAGCCTGTTTTATCGAATTCTGCTCTTTGAATATACCAAATTACTTGTGTTGAAAAGGATATCCGAACTGAATTTTAACACATAGATATTTTAAACATATGATCAGAATGAAAAACTTTTGAAAAAGGTACCTTGGTAATTTATGGTTGGAGTCCATTAGTGTATTAGACACTATAAAGAACCAAGAGAAATAGTAATTTATGGTTGGAGGCCATTAGTGCATTAGGCGCTATAAAGTACCAAAAGAAGGGTGAAAGGCCTGTTAGGTGAAAATCCTACGAATATTAAAGCTGGGTTGGAGGCCCTCAGCGTATTAGGCGCTGAAAAGTACCAAAAGAGAGGTGAAAGGCCTGTTGGATGAGAACTCCACAAAAACTGAAAAGACGTCCTATTTTTGTATAGTTGTGTGTTTTTCGATTTTCTTTGAAAAGACGGGTCAGTAGTCGCGCGGGTGAAATTCCTGAAAACTACTGGTGTATATATCCTTTTGCTTTCAAACTTCGCTAAAAGACGGGTCAGTAGTCGCGCGGGTGGAAGTCCTGAAAACTACTGTTGTATATGCTTTTGCTTAAGATAGGAGCGACTTGTGTGTCTTTGTAATTTTTAGTGCTCGAAAAATTGTCTTAAAATGGCTGAATTTCAAAAAGAGTGTGATGAGTATGGTTGCCCACCGGTCTATGTTCAGTGGCAAAAAATATTGAAACTGATGCTGGCCCAAACCGATCCAAAAGATATTAAGAAAAGACAAAAGGAGGTTACATCAGCATGGAACACATTGTGTGAAGAAAATTGCTGGGTTACGGAGGAGAAAAAACGTGTTCCCCTGACTCCCATCATTTTTGCCATGGAACATAGACTGGTACACAGAATTGAGATTGTAAAGGCAGAAGGAAAAAGTGGTTTGGCAAAGGGCCAACTGTGACAGGCTTAGAGAAAGAGTAGAGAATTTGGACGAGATTAGCTATGATCGCTGCTGCCATGCAGGCTATCAAACCAAAGAAGAAAAGGGGAAGTTGGCAGTGGTGCAGCTGCAAAGCAAAAGGAAATTGAACAAGGAAACAGTCAGCCAGACTCAAGTGTGACGCCCACAACTCCTCCCATGGCTCCTCCTAAAGTGAAGTCGCTACACCCCTCACTGCAAACAACTCCTCCTTATGAGGAAAAGTCTGTTTCGATCTCAAAGCAACAGCCGGTGTTAACAGTAAACAGCGGTGAACTAGATGTTGAATTTGATGAAATAGAGGCCCTGAAAAGAAAAATGGAAAGATTACAACAAACAATTATGACACAGGGACAGATAATCACAACTCTATTAAGATTTCAGAGAAATGTAAATGCTAACAACAGGGGAAAGAGATTACACAGACAGGGCCATAAACAAATCACAAACAGAACTTGTACAGGTAGATACGATTAAGAATGGGCTTTTGAGACTGTAGCTGTACAGGCCACAGACGAAAATAAACACATTCCACAGCAGGTTGCCCAGCCGCCCTCCACTTCCTCCCAATGTGCTATAGTATGACCAATACTAACAAGCCTATGGTCCACCGGACCCTTATGCAGGCCAAACCTACACAGGCAACCCATGGGGAGGTTATCAGCAATATAGAGGGGCTCCCAGAGGACGGGGTGGTAGTAACAGAGGGGGGTATGGTGCTTTTGGAGGGAATGCATGTTATGTGTGTGGACAGGAAGGTCATTGGGCCCGCAGGTGCCCACAACTCGGGCCACAGCCCCAATATTCCAGTGTACGGCATCCACTTAACGCACCGAATGCAAGGGGATGGGGTCCCAATAGAGGAGGTAGCGGGCGTGGACATGGTGGTTTTGGCAGGGGACCACCAGGGCCACACAACTCATCATCACCTGATTTAATGGCGCCTATGCTCCCATCATGGGGCCAGGGTGGTGGTGCAGAGGAATGACGGGGCACACAGGGAACCACCATGGGGGGAATGGCCGAGCCCCTCATGGACATAGTGGTGAATGGCACACCACTAAAACCTCTAGTGGACACTGGAGCTACATACTCTACTGTAATAAGCGGCACCATACGGTCAGCATATTTAAGTAACAAAACAGTGAGTGTGATGGGTTTCTCTGGTGAAATTGAAAAGTGGCCAGTGACAAAACAGTTACCAACTCAAGTTGCTAATCAACTTGTCTCGCATTCATTTCTGTACTCCTCCAACGCACCTGTTCCCCTAATGGGCAGAGATTTGTTAACAAAACTAGGGGCTAGCATACTATGTTCACCTGATGGTATTGTAGTTAGGTTTCCAGACGGACACACAGTTAACTGTTCATTGAGCTCAACAGAGACAGGTAATCAATGGATGTTAGTGGGGGGGAAATATAAGGAGTCAGTCGACATTTATTGGGCAGAACTGGAGGTCGACTGGGAGGATGAAATGTCTAGCAACAGTGTAGTGTCTCTTTATAACACCCACAAGTCATGGATACAAGACAGGGCCCTATTTTTACCCCCCATAGACCCACTTCACTGCACCATGTTTTATGACAGGTTTGACACAACAAACTATGAGGAACTTTTCATGTCCATTTAGGGGACTAAGTGGAGACTGGTGGATGGTGGTATGTGGTATATTTGTTGGCAAACAAGGCGTGGCTGCACCCATATTTTTGTCAGACGGCCAGAAAGAATGGTATAGGATGTCTGACACAGCCGCACCACATATTTCACTAGCTTTGCACCCAAACCATGAGGCTAGAGAGCTAGGCATCATGGTTAAGATGCTTTTAACCCTTACCACTGGCAACCATCACATATCTCAGGGGTATGACACTCACATAGTCATGACGTTTATTGGATCAGGCAGCAGACAGAGGATGTAGCCATCCTAAAACACGAACAACTGACCAGGAGTCATGGTAGGGAAAACACAGACGGTGAAGGGACGGGACAACTAATTGAAAGCATGCCACATGACCTATGGTCACAGGGGCCTACGGACGTAGGTTTTTGCAATATCACCCCGGTTTCATTTAAGCCCTATACATTTCAACAGACAAAACATAACAAAGTATTTACCAATATATATTACTGTGTCCTACAGAAAGCTTACCAAAATCCTGGCCAACCAAACCTGAAATTATGTCCATGAGGGTGTAAACATGGCAGATCTAATCACTGAGGGTGAGCCATGTGACTGCATACCATTGACTGAAAAAGCAAATATATTGAGAGATGGTTTGTTCGCGGTACCACTGACAACTCCCTGACCGGTAATCACACTGTTTACAGATGGTTGTTGTTTCAGAGCAGCAGATGGCACATTGAAGGCAGGTTTTGCAGTTGTTGAACAGGTTGAAAATGATTTTGTAACAAGACTGAGTGGTAGGTTGAACGGTAAACAGTCAGCACAGAGAGCTGAAATGATAGCTGTTATCAAAGCCTTGCACTACATGGTGAAGAGAGGGTGACCATTTTTAGTGATTCTGCATATGTGATTGGTGCAGTATATATGGATCTGCATAGGTGGGTTTGAAACCAGGAAAGGCCGGCCTATAACAAATGCTAGCGAAGCCTGACACATACTACAGGCTGTGAAGGTACCTAATGAAGTGGCTGTTGTCAACGGCCTAATAGACCACTTATATCCCCAACCATGGTTTCCCAAGACAAAGTTAGATCTGACAGACTGACAAACACGCAATGGAATTGACATATAGTTTCGGGGCTGCTTGACACCCCAATGACAGAGCAAAGCTGAAATAATGAAGCTGACCTTGATATCAAAACTTGACTTGACAAAATCTGTGCACAAACAAAAATAACATGGCTTGATGGATTGCCAATTGCATTAATGTCTATTTGCTTTTCTGTTAACAGGATCACTGGTTTGACAACATTTGAATTGTTTACAGGTCGCCAGTTTCCGGGTCCGAGGAATGCCCTGGTGAAGGACCCTATCCTGCCACTAACACATGCTGTTTCTTTTGACACACTAACTGATCTGTTTGAACATTTTTCATGGCAGGCTACCAAAACACGTGAAGGGGACAGTGACCAAACCAAAAGTACAGTATAGCTGATTGGGTGAGAGTAACGGTGTTAAGGAGGAAGTGGGACGAGCCCACATGGTCCAAGTCGCTAAGAGTGACTGCCAGGCCGTCGCATTGTGTGTAGCTCCAAGGAAAAGGAGACACCTGGTTCCATGTTTCTTCTTGTGTTCCATGTGATTTTCCTTCCAGGTCACTGACAGACACAGGTGTGGACCTGAGGACTCAGGTCCAAGAGAGGGAGGTTGTTGAGAGGTTGTTGAAAGTGAAAGTGAAAGTAGACTAAACCTGCTGGAGAGCAGAGAGAACAGACGGGAAGTGAACCACTATTGGTAACACCCACACAACACCAACCACAAAGTCAACAGACAATCTGTAAAATTGTGCATAAAAAAGGTGACATTTTTTCCAGCCCAGCAACAGAACCCCTAGCACACTGTGTAAGCGCAGATTGTGCATACGGTGCAGGTATAGCCGTACAGTTCAAGGCAAAGTACGGTACACAAAAGGTTGTAAGTCAAAACAAACACACAGGTGAATGTGCAGTTACCCATGAGGACGACGGCAGACTGATCTTTCATTTAATAACCAAACAAAACTGTACTGATTTACCAACATATGAGAATTTTACTAACAGCCTCAGATGCATGAGAGATTGGTGTGAGGAAAAAGGAATAACAAGTGTGCCTACTCCCCGGCTGGGGTGTGGGTTAGATAAATTGATAGATAAATTAGATAAAAAGACTAAAGTGTAGGGGAGATCGAGCTTTTTACAGTGCGGCTCCAAGGCTTTGGAACAGCTTACCTGTTAGCTTAAGACAGGCTCCATCTCTCCTTACTTTTAAATCTAGACTCAAAACTTTTTTATTCTCAAAAGCCTTTGAGGAAAATTTTAATTAATGTGATTTTATTTTATTTTTCCTGTGTCTTTTATCTATTGATGTGATTTTATCTTATTTTCTCTTCTGTCTTTTATCTATTATTTTATCTATTTGGAAAGCACATTGGTCAACAGCTGTTGTTTTAAATTGTGCTATATAAATAAATTGTCATCATTGTCATTAAATTGGATTTCCATAAGGTGGTGGAAATCCTGACAGAAGTGTTCAGGGACCTGAACATCACAATTACTGTTTAGTCATTATAACCTGAATAACTACATACCATATTGGTATATGAATTTTGACCTTTGAATTTCTTAAGTTTCTTATATAGTCTTACATTTCAATGTTTCCTTTTTGAATTTACGATTGTTATTTGAGTATTAGCCAATAGGCATAAGTGTATTTTTTCCACAGAGATGAAGCTATATGGAAATTGGAAGGTTCTGTGGGCCCTAGGGGCTATAACTGCAATTATAATTACCATAATATTTGGCATAAACAATGGAGGTAATCTGAAAATTGACAAAAGGTCCAAAACAACACCACAAGATCCGTGTTTAAAGAGATATGAGGGAATTGAATTAAATTACACAAAAATTGAACAATATCATACACCTTGGATTTGGCCATACTGGTCACTTGTGGATGTTGTTGTATCCCCTGTCTCAGATCCCTGTGTAACAGGCTGATAGTGTCTGCAATAGAAAAAAAAGAAAATCCACCCCCATACAGTATGCCGCTCTTAGGCCTACAGAACCTGGAGGATGATGAGGAGGAACAAGTGTGACCTCTTTCAGAGGTCAAGAGAGGGAATTGTGGGATTTTAAGGTTATATGTTTGTAAATAGTTTACTTAGAAGTGTTTTCAATAATCATTATAGCATGCTGAAGTAAAAGATTGTTTGTGTTTGTCTAAGAGAGTGGAAAGTTACTGAGAGGGAGCAGTTTGGGTGTGCAAAAGCTGCAAGGCCATGGTTTCGGTTGGATAAGCTTGGAATGTGTACAGCTTGTATTGGTCAAGATAAGAGTGAGGCCTGAGGGAGAAAAGCAAACATACATTCATGTTATTAACCAATGTTTTAATATTTACAGGATAAAATATGCAATGTATTTCTTACTTAATCAGTATTAATCATTGAATAATTGATGAAATAAATATAAGATGTTGTCTTTGATAAATGTGTATTAACCAATGAAATAAAGGTTGCATACAGAATAACTTAATAGGGGCATGGCAGCTCAACTTTGAAGAACAGAATCTCCTGTGTGTGTGTGTGTGTGTGTTTTCTTTCCTAACAGATGGTTATTAATAATGATTAAAGTGTTTGCTTAGAAGTAGTATTGCAGTAAAAGACTTAATATGTGTTTATCTATCTAAAGAAGTTAATGTGTGCCTTATTCACATAACCAATTTTACGAATAATGAAATGATGTTATGATATTGAAATGTGTTTTACATAATAATCATTTTCATCTTACAACTTATGTCTTTTTATGAATAAATGAATGTTTTATTAATGACCTGTTTTAAGAAAGCATTATAATATGCTATGTGGAGTCAATCATATGTGAAGTGGAAAAGTATTGGGGGAATAGTTACAAATTGAAGGACTCTCAAAGTTGTGCGGAGAACAGTTTGTTTTTTCTTTGTTTGTGTGTCCATTTTTGCCTACAGGCTAAAACTGGGTGTGGTAAGGGAGTCAGGTGAACGAGAACAACCGATGTGGGTGGAGAATTCTAAGAGAAATCGACGTCATATAATATATAAATAATTGTTAGAAAAGAGGCTGGGTTGCCTTCGCTACCGAGTGTGGTCTTGAGAAGGTCCGGCATGCTGTGAAACTTTTTCATATCTGATCAATAAATATTTGAACTTAGATATATGTATTTTGTGCCTTTCCTCTAAATTATGAACATGCAAGGACGCCTTAAAGTCCAACAACTGTAATGTCATTTTTGTAATAATATATAGTAGCAGTATAACTAAACCAGCTAAATCAGCATATTTTTATATTAGTTGTTTTTGAATAATAATTGTATTTATTGTCAGTTTCTATGAAAGGTTTTACTGGATGGATGTGTGGATACAGTTAATTGTCACGACACGGAAGGAGAGACAGGACGCAAACGCAAAGTTCAAAAATAAATAACATTTAATAATAAAACACGAGGGATAAGATGGTGAGTACAGTGAACACAGGAACATCCAAGACAGGGAACCGACGGGGTAGCAATGACAATGATCCAGCAGTGAGCAAACAGAAGACAGAGGTATATATACACACAGACTAAATGACAAACAGGTGTGATGAGGCAGGTAATTAATCAATGAATGTCCAGTATGGGGGTAATATGATGCCAATGTTATTGAAAATGGACAGAGTAAAAGTCACAAATAGATATTACAACCTGTAAACACAAAACGCAATCTACAAATAGATTAAAAATCCACAAACACAGTCCTCGTGATCCGCAAATGTAAAACAAGATCTACGAATCGTCTTTGTGATCCACAAATATAAAGCATGATTTACAAAAAAGAAATCATTGACTTGTACTTGAAAACCAGAATTTGAATGTATGTAAAGTGACTTCTTTGCAGATGAATATCATTTTCTATTTGTAGATTGTGTCACATTTGTTTTCAGAATTCTGACACTATTGTTTCGCTTTTGTGACAAAATAATGCCATAATCGTTGAAAATGAAGAGGCTAGAAGCAAAGAATGCATATTACAATTTGTAAACACGAAACAAATCTGAAAGTAGTTTTCAAATCTGCAAACAAACTCCTCATGATCCGCAAATGTAAAACGAGATCTACAAATATATAAAAATCCACGAACAGACTCTTCATGACATACAAATATAAAATGCGATTTACAAATAGATTTAAAATCCGCAAACCAACTCTTTATGATTCACAAATAGAAATCATTGACTTGTACTTGACAACCAGAATTTAAATGAATGCAAAGTGATTTGTCTGCGCATGAGGGTCATTCTTTGTTTGTAGATTGTGTTGCATTTGTTTTCAGAATTTTGGCACAACTATTTAGCTGTTTTTTCCATGTAAAAATCTACAAATGCCCTCCTCACAATTTACAAACAAACAAAGTCTAACTTGTATTTTCCAACCATTGTAAGAAGACATTCTTACAAATTCTGTGCAAAGTTCAGCGTGCAAGTGTTGAATCTGTGTTTGCAGATCACAGGGCATTCACGAATCCTTCTGCACAAGTCTACAGATCTTTTTGGCACTATCTTTCCGCAGAGTTTGTCACTACGATCCACGCGTGTAGTCAGCCAATCAGGGGTATTGCTTCAAAGTGGTGCCACGCCCCCTCAATAAGCTCTTTTCAAAATAAAAGCTGGGCTCACTGCCATTTACCGTTGCCGGTGTCACAGCGCCCCAAAATAATACCTCGCCACCCCTTTGCCACCCCTGTTTTAAAAGTCTAGCTCCGCCACTGCTTTAATGGGTCAAAATACTTTCTGTGTGTTGACTACTACTCAAAGTATCCAGAGATTACAGAGATGCAGACACAACAGCGCAGAGTATCATTAAGTCAATGAAGTCTGTTTTTGCCAGACATGGCATACCAGACATCATAGTTTCTGACAACGGACCTCAATACGCTTGTGCTGAATTCAGTAAGTTTGCAAAAGACTGGGAATTCACACATGTTACCTCGAGACCTGGTCATGCGCAGTCCAAACAGTGAAAAACCTGCTCACGAAAGTTCAGGATGGAAAAGGAGATCCTTACATTGCACTGTTGGAATATCGCAACACTCCAATAGAGGGCATAGGTCAACCTTTGACCTAATGGGTCAACGCCTGAAGTCCAAAATTCCCACTACCACCACACTGCTAACACCTGAAAGCAACATCTCGATCAAAAGAAAGCTGGAAGGGAAACAACTTATTCAGAAAAGCTACTATGATCGACAAACGAGATGTCTTCCTGAGATACCCAGAGGTGAAAGAGTGAGAATTCAGAGAGGAAATGAATGGCAACCAGCAGTCATTGTCAGCAGACATGAACAACCAAGGTCATTCATAGTTCAGACTCCAGATGGAAGGACCTACAGGAGAAACCAGAAACACCTTTTGAAAACAGGAGAGAAAGAGTTTGCAACACCTACAGCTGACACAAACATCTATGTTCAGCCAGATGCCACTCACTCAAGACCACCCAATGCTGCGTCCACAGAACAACATGACCAAGAAGATGATGCACTCACAGCTCAAACTGAATCAGAAAAGCCTGAGGTGCTGGAGGAACACTTCACTCGTTCTGGCAGGCTGGTGAAGATGCCAGCAAGATACAGAAACTGACCTCACTTTACAACATATACATGCCTGCAATAACAATATCTCATAATGTACATAATGCACACACAAAAGGACATGAAACCTCAATTTATGTTCAGCCAGATGCCACTCACTTAAGACCACCCAATGCTGCGTCCACAGAACAACATGACCAAGAAGATGATGCACTCACAGCACAAACTGAATCAGAAAAGCCTGAGGTGCTGGAGGAACACTTCACTCGTTCTGGCAGACTGGTGAAGATGCCAGCAAGATACAGAAACTGACCTCACTTTACAACATATACATGCCTGCAATAACAATATCTCATAACGTACATAATGCACACACAAAAGGACATGAAACCTCAATCTATGTTCAGCCAGATGCCACTCACTTAAGACCACCCAATGCTGCGTCCACAGAACAACATGACCAAGAAGATGATGCACTCACAGCACAAACTGAATCAGAAAAGCCTGAGGTGCTGGAGGAACACTTCACTCGTTCTGGCAGGCTGGTGAAGATGCCAGCAAGATACAGAAACTGACCTCACTTTACAACATATACATGCCTGCAATAACAATATCTCATAACGTACATAATGCACACACAAAAGGACATGAAACCTCAATCTATGTTCAGCCAGATGCCACTCACTTAAGACCACCCAATGCTGCGTCCACAGAACAACATGACCAAGAAGATGATGCACTCACAGCACAAACTGAATCAGAAAAGCCTGAGGTGCTGGAGGAACACTTCACTCGTTCTGGCAGGCTGGCGAAGATGCCAGCAAGATACAGAAACTGACCTCACTTTACAACATATACATGCCTGCAATAACAATATCTCATAACGTACATAATGCACACACAAAAGGACATGAAACCTCAATCTATGTTCAGCCAGATGCCACTCACTTAAGACCACCCAATGCTGCGTCCACAGAACAACATGACCAAGAAGATGATGCACTCACAGCACAAACTGAATCAGAAAAGCCTGAGGTGCTGGAGGAACACTTCACTCGTTCTGGCAGGCTGGTGAAGATGCCAGCAAGATACAGAAACTGACCTCACTTTACAACATATACATGCCTGCAATAACAATATCTCATAATGTACATAATGCACACACAAAAGGACATGAAACCTCAATTTATGTTCAGCCAGATGCCACTCACTTAAGACCACCCAATGCTGCGTCCACAGAACAACATGACCAAGAAGATGATGCACTCACAGCACAAACTGAATCAGAAAAGCCTGAGGTGCTGGAGGAACACTTCACTCGTTCTGGCAGGCTGGTGAAGATGCCAGCAAGATACAGAAACTGACCTCACTTTACAACATATACATGCCTGCAATAACAATATCTCATAACGTACATAATGCACACACAAAAGGACATGAAACCTCAATCTATGTTCAGCCAGATGCCACTCACTTAAGACCACCCAATGCTGCGTCCACAGAACAACATGACCAAGAAGATGATGCACTCACAGCACAAACTGAATCAGAAAAGCCTGAGGTGCTGGAGGAACACTTCACTCGTTCTGGCAGGCTGGTGAAGATGCCAGCAAGATACAGAAACTGACCTCACTTTACAACATATACATGCCTGCAATAACAATATCTCATAATGTACATAATGCACACACAAAAGGACATGAAACCTCAATTTATGTTCAGCCAGATGCCACTCACTTAAGACCACCCAATGCTGCGTCCACAGAACAACATGACCAAGAAGATGATGCACTCACAGCACAAACTGAATCAGAAAAGCCTGAGGTGCTGGAGGAACACTTCACTCGTTCTGGCAGGCTGGTGAAGATGCCAGCAAGATACAGAAACTGACCTCACTTTACAACATATACATGCCTGCAATAACAATATCTCATAATGTACATAATGCACACACAAAAGGACATGAAACCTCAATCTATGTTCAGCCAGATGCCACTCACTTAAGACCACCCAATGCTGCGTCCACAGAACAACATGACCAAGAAGATGATGCACTCACAGCACAAACTGAATCAGAAAAGCCTGAGGTGCTGGAGGAACACTTCACTCGTTCTGGCAGGCTGGTGAAGATGCCAGCAAGATACAGAAACTGACCTCACTTTACAACATATACATGCCTGCAATAACAATATCTCATAACGTACATAATGCACACACAAAAGGACATGAAACCTCAATCTATGTTCAGCCAGATGCCACTCACTTAAGACTACGCAATGCTGCGTCCACAGAACAACATGACCAAGAAGATGATGCACTCACAGCACAAACTGAATCAGAAAAGCCTGAGGTGCTGGAGGAACACTTCACTCGTTCTGGCAGGCTGGTGAAGATGCCAGCAAGATACAGAAACTGACCTCACTTTACAACATATACATGCCTGCAATAACAATATCTCATAACGTACATAATGCACACACAAAAGGACATGAAACCTCAATGCAGTTTGAAATGCATTTAAGGCAGTGTTCTTACATGCCTCCAAACAAATAAATATATATATATTTTTTTTTTCAGGTCAAAACACTGTGTTTATTCTAATGCCTGATGTTTTACCATAGCCTCAGCACATGGATTAAAGTGAAAAAAATTCTTCTGACTGAAATTTTTTCAGGCCAAGTCATATTCCTTGTAAATAGGCGAGACCAATTGCATTCTAAGGGGAGATGTTTTTGCCATTATTTGCCATATTGAAGTCTACTGTTGCATTTATAGGGTTGCCCACTGTCACTATGAAATACAACAGCAGTGCGAGTATGTTTTTGTGAAAAAACAGTGTTAACACTTAATTTCAACATATGATAGGTTTATTAATAGTTTGTTAATTTACAGCTTTACTTTTAACACAGCCCTTTAATTGAACCATTACCTTTAATATCTGTCTAAAACAAAACACTTGTGACTCCTGCACTAAGGGTTAAAAACGTTATCCCGTCATGTTAATCTACTTGTGACAAACTAAAAAAAATTATTCTGTAAGATGTAGTTTGCAGGGCATATCAGATTAAGGTGAAACAGCTAAATAACTCACTATATAAAAAGAAATATGAATATCACCACCTTTAATAAAACTTAATTATTTATTAATTGTAAATCTTATTAATTTTGGCATTTATTTTTACATTTTTTTTAAATCAAGGTTGAAACTGTTAACATTAGTTAATGCACCATGAACTAACATCAACTTCTTTAATGACATAAACATGAATTAATAAATGCTTATATACTCTATATTTTTCATAGTTTGTTCATGTTATATAATGCATTTAATAATGTGAACAAATACAACTTTTTTCAAAAGTGGTACAGAAATGTTTATATCATATTATTCAGTGCACATAAACGAACAATGTTCTGCTCACACAACAGCTTACAGTAACAATACAGTAACGTTATGTATGAATATAAACCCTGAACGAGCAACTCGAATAAAACTCGTGTACAATTCGCACAGGATGCCTGTAATCATAGTGACAGTTGTACATTGAATGACTGTACCCTTTATCAACAAATTATTATTTTACAATAGAGGCAGAGCTGAGGTGCTATTTTATGCGCAATGTTATGCACTTAAAACAACGCATTGTGCGCAACGTGCGTATATTGCACAAGAACAAAATTCAAGCTCACTAAGGATAAACAGTCAGTGATGAAATAAGGATAATAAACAATAATGTATATATCTTAGTACAGGTATAAATTGATTTAGTCAAGAGCGGTGAGAGAGTAATTGTTTGATTAACATTAGTGACAGATATAAGCAAAAATGGTAACTTACCCTTTTTTCTCCTGTTTACTTTCTCCTAAGCCCTAAATG
This sequence comes from Paramisgurnus dabryanus, assembly GCF_030506205.2. Lineage (NCBI taxonomy): Eukaryota > Metazoa > Chordata > Actinopteri > Cypriniformes > Cobitidae > Paramisgurnus > Paramisgurnus dabryanus. The sequence continues at coordinate 38,029,759 of NC_133347.1, read as the reverse complement.
GTCGTGTTTAAGGATACTTGCAAATACGGGATTTTTGACGCATAACCTTATGTGTATTTAAGGGCAACAAGCGGCAAAAATACTCACAAGCTCAAAGAGAAGCGAATGCGCGACCTGCTTATTCCCCTCATACAGAAACAGCGCATTTAACACTGTTGTTATTGTTTTAATTTAAAATCACTTGTTTTTAAATGCAGATATATGTACAAACGTCAAGATTTCCTGACCACGCGCACATGCAACTGCAAGAACTGACAGGATGACATCAAAGTACTGCGAGAGCATTTTGGAAGCAGTCTCGTCTAATGAGTTCTCGGTTCGCTCTCACGGGATTTTGATGTCATCTGACTGCCTCTTGATTGTTGTGGTGCCACGTGAAGTTTACCCAAATGTTAAACAAACTCGTTGTATCAGCCACTGGTTTGATCAGCGTAGCAGTCAAAAACGATCACGTACGAGACAAATCAATTACCCCCAAAATACAGGACCCTAGACTTACTGTGCAAAGACACGTAAATTGCCTGGCTGTTAGATTTTCTTAGCCCACGAACTGAAAGGCTTGCCAATCTTCCTCATTTCGCTAAGCCAAGTTAATCTCCATTGGTCTTATACACCTTTATCGATGTCCAAAACATGCTAGCAGAAATAAAGTTTTACCTCAGCTTAACGTGAAATACAGCCAGAAAACTCGGAGTGGATCTTGTGCGTAGTGATTACAGAACGCATACAGTGGAGAGAGGAACGTGATTTCGCTCCACTCCAGGCTTTGATCACAATCCACTTAACAAGGTGAATACACGGCGTCTTTATGAAAAGTTAATTTAATAATTTTGCAACTGACGGAAATCCGTCATAGACTCGCTGCAATCGACGGAAATCCGTCGCTACGACGGAGAACTTTAATCCATGCTCAGCATTAAAAGTTGCACTTAATTGCTGCTAGACTTTAGTTCACTTGTGATGTGACTGAGTCAGTTAACTAATTCTGTTACATATTTGTTTTATTTGTTGTTCAGAGTTTTATGTGTAAAAAAAAAAAAAAACTTTAAGAAGGAGGATGTCATATATTATGTGTTGTATGTTGCAACCCCTAGAGGGCGCTTGACACCTTAAGTATGATGCTGTACTTGACAATAAAGAAGAGTAAAGTTTCCGCTTGGTTGAGCTCACACGTTGTCCGTGTTGTTCATACATTACAGCGGGCGCCTGCTCTCGCGGCACTCTGATGTCATAGACCGATCGGTTTGCGCAGGGCCACATAAAGTGAAACACCCTTTGACTAGGTGGCAAACTACAAGCAACCTGAAAAATAATACGCCAGAGAAAGTGAAGGCACGCTTTAAAGCTTAAAATATTGGGAGTCGTTTTATTTATAGATAGGGATAACTTGACTGTTTCGCTACCTGATCTGTGCCTCCACTTTGTTGTCAATACAATCCTTAGTTGTTTACTTAGGTGGGCTAATTCCTCCTCCATCTCTTCATTGGTTTCTAAAGGTGGTAAATTGAACCACAATTAATGTAAGTTTAAAAGTAATAATCTTACAAAAAGTAAGATTATTGCCATAGTAGCATCTTCTTGCGCTTAAAAGGACACCTTGGCCCTTATGTAGCCTTTCCACTAGGGCTGCAACTAACGACTATTTTAATAGTCGACTAGTCACCGACTATTGAAACGATTAGTCGACTAATCTAGTAATTATTCAATCTTTCTAAAATTTAGCATGAGATTGTTTTAGTTCTGTGGAAAATGATAGTAAACACAAGAAAGAAGGGGGTACTTCAATGAAAAATGCATATTTTATTGACCTTTGCTGCTGATAGGCAGATTAAAAAAGTAAATAAAAATGCCCTGTCTAAAACCAATTAGGCACAGTGCTCGGTCAGTATAGACATAAATGCATAAATAAAGAAACTCTATCATTTTTATAAAGGACAGGCACATTTGTTTTTATAAGAAAAAACAAGTTAAAATCAAGTAAACATTTTCTTCCTGGAAACCAGGGGCAGGCACATTAGCAGCAATAAAACAATAAACAAAAATATTAAGTGCATTTTGTGAGATACATTCAGTGGTCAATCTGTTGCAAAAGAACTTTCCAACTTGTCTCAACATTATGAAATCTAACGGTTTTAAAATAAATTCAGACGACTCTGAAAGCTTAAGTTGTAAACATGGACTGTGTGATACTACCTGGACACAAACCTGTCATGGTGGACGGATCAAGTTTAAAATCAACATGAGGCTCAGGCTATGTCGTTCAGTTTATTCATATTAAGGAAAGTCAGCATATCCACATGGTCTCGTGTGAGACTTGCTCTCTTCTGGGAGCAGATATGTGACCAGTCACGGAAAGTTGGGACACAAGTCGGCAGCGCAAGTTTCGAGATAATTAGCAACAAAGTGTTTATTTTCAAAATTTGTGATTTTCGTTTTATTGCAGAATCTGTTAGTTGAGATCACGAAGAAGCCTCTCCATGTTTGAGACGGCAGTTTTTGTATATTTAAAAGCGTACATTTTGCGGTTGAAATAGGCTTGTTTTTCCGGAGATTCTAGCGTGCAGCGGGGGGCGTCATTGTCTGTGTGTATATTTACATACTGTATAAGCTTTTGTTTTCGCCTCCGCCCCAAAGCGAACAGCGTGACTACTGATCGCTCAAAAATGAAAAAAATATAAGTAATGACTTACCCTTTGTCGTTCTAAACTCAAAAGACCTCCGTTCATCTTCGGAACACAGTTTAAGATGTTTTAACGTTAGATTTAGTCCGAGAGCTTTATGTCTCCTCCATTGAAAATCTATGTACGGTTTCCATGTCCAGAAAGGTAATAAAAACATATCAAAGTAGTCCATGTGACATCAGTGGGTCAGTAAGAATGTGGTGAAGCATCGAGAATACAGTTTGGTCCAAAAATAGCAAGAATTACAACTTTATTCAGCATTGTCTTCTCTTTCGGCTCGAGCGTGAAGTCACGTGACTGTAGTTCCGTGTCACTAGGTGTGTTCGACTACATGCGGCGCTGCGCAGACCGATCGGCGGCTGACTTGATGCAGTGCATTCCGGTTAGTAATTTTGTCCGACTTCAGCTGGCGCTGCAGGCACGTGACTGTGTCATATGGTTTTTGAGTACTGCGAGAGCGTTCGAGAGTAGCCGGCTAGCTCAGCCGGTGCAGCCTCTCCAGAGCGGCTGCACGGAGTTGGGATGACGTAACAGCTTAACGTGATTGGTCGCCTCCCTGATGACAACGATCACGTGCGTTTCAAGTTTAATCCAACCTTTAGTTCCACTAATAAACATTATCAATTCATGTTTTAAAACAGGAAAAAAACACTTTAATATGCTTAAATATGTTATATTGTGTCGTGTAATAGAATAAAAATGAAAATAACAAACTCTATTGGTATTTTAATAATATAGGCTTGTTTCCCGTTATTTTCGGGTATACAGTATGAGCAGCAATTAAAATATTCGATATAAAATGTTTCTGGTTGCAACTTTTTATTAAAAGGTTTGTTTTTATCAAATTCAGCATCTAATTCACTTCATTTGCGATTAAAAACAAGGAAACACGGCGCACACGTCACTACGGCAAGCAGCAGGTGTCCGGCTTGACAGCTCCGTCTTCAGTTCCACCCTCGACTGCAAGCGGCAAACCTCGCCGATCGGTCTGCGCAGCGCCGGATGATCTCAAACACACCTACTGACTTTATGTGGCGCCGCAGTCGGATGACGTTAAAGTACCGCAAGAGCTCTTTAAGAAATCTTATGGAGTATGTAAGGGGGTGAAAATTATGTGCCCCCATCCATCCGTTGGCCCAACGACGGTAGCCAAACATCATGGCAGAAGATCATTGCGCGTTCGGTCTTTTCCGGAGCTTTGCAGATGACGTTTTGGCGTTACGTAATTTAGGTATATTTATCTCTAATCTGACTCCAAAGACAAAGATTTAGTTTATATTATATTACAAATTTGACTGATTATTACTTTTAAAGCTTACAGAATTTAGATGGATGTTTGTTTATTTATTCTGATAAAGCTCTGGTATTACACTCGTTCATTCGGTTCTCACAGTCGCACATGATCCTAGTACGGGCCTCATAATTAATATACTGGTCAACGGTCGTAAGCGAATCAGTGTTGGTCGCTGCCAGAGGTTGGACTATACGCTTAAGCGGCCGCTTTCTGCGTGCTCAACTTTAAACATACTTTATTTAGTCCCCTTAGAGGTGACACTTAATTATTACAATTATTATTTCTAATCAAGATTAATGAATAGAATAACATTGAAATAAACAGAGGTTGAGGCTGACCCTATTTAGAGTAATCAGAAATGTTACTCTAAACGGAAACACAGCCTCCACGCTTCTAAGTACACTTAAACTAACGCCAATTGCTAGTCGTATCTCTCAAATCCGCAGCTGATGTATTATTCACTATCTAACTGGGATTGGGCCGATCCTAGCCTGATTTCAGTCCTTACGGTAACTACGGATACAACGATATTACTTGCAGTGTCAACATTTACCGAGCAACACAGAATAAAATCAAATATAACAATTTATTAACCAGGTAGGTAAAACATAATTCAGAAGCCAATTTACATTCCAATTCGAATACGAAAATCAAACGAAAACCCTTTGCATACCTGGTAATGAGATGAAGATCTGGTTACAGATTCCTCAAAGTAAAATAACAATACATGATGCTGTGCCAGGACAGCATCATGGGGGTGCATTTCTCGATATTGAAAGTCCCGCCTAAATCTTCTACACATCTCCTTAAATAGCCAGAGAACAAAGCATATAGGAATTTGGTACTGATTGGTTGTTGTAAAAACTAAGGGCTGTCCTTAATTTGTATACAGTGGGTGATTGGTTTATGCTTAGAATGGGAGGTGTCTATCAACATTGAATGAAGTTTCACATATACTTTAACATTGAATTCTGTTGTTATGAGTGAGACCATTGTAACCACTTGCGATGAGACATTTCAATAGAAAACAAATAAGATACAGATTTTAGATTCTTTGTGCATGTAGCATTTCATATACAGTTTGGTTTTAGAGAAAAGAATATAAATGTATGACACCCTAAAGGTGTGTCTTTGAAACCCAAATGTGTCTCAGTGGGAAGTCCACTGTGAATCGTGGAGAGAGGCTTTTCTCGCGCACTCACTTTGCCCCCATGCAGTGTCCTTTGGGGAGGTGCTATCTTATTTAGGAAATTGTCTTACAAGTAGTTTAATTCGACTCGCTCTCGCGGTACTTTGACGTCAGTTCTTGCATCACAACATGAAGACAAACACATACACAAAAAAGGCTTATTTGAGATGCAGCTTGCCTCGCCTGAAATATAGGCGAGAGTAGCCGGCTGCAGTGAGGGGAGGAGTGAAAAAAGTGCAGGCAAGCCGGATGCTTCATGAATCCCGCTGTGTTGTGGACTGCAAACGTCAGCAATGGAAGAGATCTCATTCGCGTCTTTTATCACGGATTAAATAGATGCAATCCAAAAAATGTATACAGTTATAGGATTAGGCACTCTTTCATTAGAAAAAATAATCTACAGTATAAGAGTTTATTTTTTTTATTCAATGTACATAAGAGTTGCCTTAATCGGTAGATGCTAAGAGACATTTTTTATATAAACTGTAAAGCACATAGGGAAGCTTTACAGAGGGTATGGCTTATCTCAATGAGATGTAAATGAGCCCTATTGTCCCGCTCAGCAGCTGAGTTGGGTGAAAAGGCACAAACTTTAAAAGCCGTTTTCTCAGCATTAAGAATTTTTGAGTGCCTACCTTCAAATGGCCACAACTTCTCCAAATCTTATTAGATTTCCATGTGTTACACATCGTTGGAAAGCTTATAATCTGCACTTTCAGAATCTGTGAATAACTCAAAATGTCCCTGATCCGACTTGTGTCCCTACTTTCAGGGGCGCCGCTAGCAATTTTGGGCCCTATGAAAAAATAGGGGGTCAGGCCCCCCATACCCATTTCGTACCAAACATACAATCCAACCTACTGTAGCTATTCAAAATCTTTGTCTGTAATTTAATAATACAGAACTATTTATTTTGCTTTTGGTTTTGACCACAGTTATCAGTATTTATAGATACCTAAAATGTCTGCAGCTAAGATAATTTATTGTGCAATGCAAATTTAATTGAAAAATACAGTACATTAAATCAAATATTCAGAGAAAATGCTACCATGTGACCATGCCTGTGAAAACCCAGCTGAAGTATTTCTTTGTGATTTACTGTTTTCCACATAAAATCATCCTATATAATGTAAAGAACATTTGTGAAAATATATACTTGATATCTTTAATGTTGACTGAGTAATGTCATGTCAGCGATTGAAATCATAGTGAAATTAATGCTTGAAATTAAACTGTGATGCTTTTTATCTCACAATAAGATTTGACGCTTTAGTCTGATTTTCAGAGACAGTCTTAGTGACATACTGTATACTTGAGCTGTTACACACACCACATTGTAACATTTAAAAATGGCGAACAACAACAATGCATCTTTTCTATGTACATTCTGCCTGAAATAAGACTGGGTCAACAATGCTTGACCAAAGCGGCATGGTGAGCTTGAACCTGCTTACATCACGAGGCATTTTTTGGACCCAACATTCAATAGGAAAATTCTACTGCAGTAGCCACCGTTCAATCTGAAGAGGGCAGCACTCACACATTTTTACACCATATATTGTAGTATTGAAACACTTTATATCCAAATGTCAAAAAACTTACTAAAATCAATGAACAGCACTAATAAAACTCCATTCTTACAGATCATTAACTAAAAAAAGTTGGTTTAGGGTTTAGTTACTCTTTAAGAAAACAGCTATACTGTTATTAAATGATTCTTCAGACTGTTTTTTAATCAACGGGGCTCTAAAATGAAATTAATGACAACTATAGCAGATTACGACATAGATTTCCATTTATTTCTTAACCCTGTTGCAAGTTGAGAAGCTTTAATATACATAATTTGACAGGTTTAACCTTAGTTGCATTTCAGTTTTATCACAACCAACTCGATTTACGACTGCATAAAAATCCTTCCTTGGCATACTGCGTTACAAAACAAAACAGTGTGTAACCGATCGCATTTCTAGTTTATGTTAATTAGCTTATACGGGCTACGTTAATTAAACAGCTTATAAGGGCTGACTTCGCATTAGAATCATAACACAAAACAGGGAACGTAAATCCAGGGGTTGCGTGTGTGGCACAGTCCTCGGCTGGGGCCCTCAAAAGTTCATGGGCCCTTAGAATCGTCCTAACTTTCCCCCCCTTACGGCGCCCCTGCCTACTTTCCGTGACTGGTAAGGAATGCACAGAAGAGATCTTGCTAGGTTTGACAGTGTGGGAAAACGCCCCTCATTTTCGCTCCACCAGCTGAGAGTGTCTTCTTTTTTGGCTATTGCTGGCTCTGTGAAGAACAACTGAACTTCCCTCCTCGCCATTTGGATTTTTTTGTCCTCCCGGGTTTCCTACTCTTCCTCACTCAGACTGTCAGTGTCAGACTGAAGCAGGTTTTCCAGTGCTGACTTTCCCCCCTCTTCTTCTGCTGTAGCTCCTCAGGGTCATCATGTAGCCCAGTCTTGGCCTTTGCTTCTTTGATAGCAAGAACTTTAACTGTACTTTGCACCCTTGTGCCATCTTCAGGTGAGATAAACTTCAGCTTTCTGAATCTTGGGTCGATGGCAGCTGCAATAACAAGTGGGTTATCTCTCTCTGCAGACTTTTCCTGAGCTTGTCTCAAACTGGGTTTGCTGTATGGACCTTTGCAGCCCTTTGACCAGCAGTGGAAGACATGAAGCAGTAGCATTCTCCTGCCCGCTGAGGAAAACGGTAGCACATTCACCCTAACCCTTGCACCAGCTCTTCAAGTAGTACCCACTGCTCTGGCTTCAGGTCTAAGTAGTGCTTGCCTCTTGGTGTTACCTCAGGGTCTGAGAGAGTTGCAGTGACTGGCCAGCGCTGCTCCAGGAGTCTTGCTATCATGTAATATGTGCTATTCCATCGCGTACTGACATCCTGGATCAGCTTGTGCTCTGTGGTGTTCATTTGCTGCTGCTTCTTCTTCAGTTTTGAATTTGCCAGCTCACTTCTCCTAAAGTGCTCAACTAGGTTTCTTGCAGCACCAGTAGCTTTGTTGATGCTGGGCTCTCTGAGGGCACTGTTGACAATAAGTTGGAGGGTGTGGCCAGCACAGCGGACTGAAGACCAACCGTGTTTTTCTTCCAGGAGTCGAGCTGCCGCCACCATGTTAGACCCGTTATCATTTACTATTGCTTTAATTTTGCTAGGCAAGATGTCAAATTTCTCTATCACTTCTTCCATCCATATCATGATGTTCGCACCAGTATGCCTCTCCTCCAGGGGTAGAGTTGCAAGGTTCAAAGTCCCTTTGATGAAATGACACAAATCTCCAAGATATGCCTCTGTGGCACGGCTGGTCCAAACTGTTTACCTCTTTTAGGATCTGCTTTACCTTTAAACACAAAATTTGATTTTTGAAAATATTTAACATGCACACATAAAGTTATGTATTTCAACTATTTTAATATATATATAATTGCTTTTAAATTAAATTTGTGATTTTTTTGTATGAAATATGTCTGTCTGTCTGACTGTGTGTGCATTCTAAGCAATTACCTTCAGAAAAGTTGTACTGTATTTCTGCTCCATCAAGTGGGTGAAATGGCTTCTGGATGGCAGGATGTAGTCTGGATTGAACTTGGCTATCATTTGTTGACACCCAGCACCATCGACCATGGAGAGCGGCCTCATATCCTAGATCATCATCTGCAATACTGACTCAGTGAGGGAATTCGCCTGTTGTGGGGTGCGTGTCTGCTTCTTTTGCAGAAAGGGGTCCATGGTGGCTTTCTTCTTCAGACTGCATGCATTTAATTAAAAAAAACTTTTGTCAGGCAGAGTCGGGCATAACATTAAATCCATTTTTTTTTTTGAAAATACGCTTATAAAATGTACAATGTACATCCAAAACAAAACGTATTGGCTCCCATGTTATTTAAATCTTATCGAGGCGAGTCAAACTCCGTTTCATTCAACTGTCCGATGTGCTCTCTCTTTAAATAAATCACAGAGGTGGTGCCGTGATAGGCAAGAACCATGCAGATAATCTTTTTATTCGCCGTATCCAGGCTAAAATGCTCCCAAACTTGAGATGTTTTGGTATGTGCAGCTGCTGCATTGGACGCCACCATTTCTGTATGTTATCGCTCAGCAGAAAAGCTAATGTGCATGTGCGACTCTCTGCTTTTTGTAATGAAGAGAGATGCCTCACTTGGTCGGAAAAAAACATGTCTAGCGACAACTTCGACAATTTCTATTATCGATTTTTGTTGACAATGTTGACGAATCGTTGCAGCCCTACTTGCCACTGATCCACACATTTAACTCTATTGATGTGATTGATTACAGGTTTGTGACTTTGGAAACCAAGGTGATTTTAAACCACGGGAAATGAGGCTGTCTCCAATTTTGATGTTGAATAATGCATAGTTAAAACACCACATATAAAAAAAATTATTTTCCCTATGGGGGATTTAAATTAATTTAAAATGCTGCATTATGTAGTTGAGACTGATACAAATAAAGATACAAGTATGATAGTAAGTCAGAAAATATACTTACAAAGCCAAAGATGATCTATGCTGGGGCTCTGAAGAGGGCTGTTGGGGTGAATATGCTGCTTCTGAAGAAAAAAAACAGTAGTCAGACATTGCTGTTTTATTTTATGCATATGGCAAATAAGTGATACATGAGGATTATTAGATGTATCACTTGACAGATGTCAAGTAACAGGAATTACAGAAGAAAACTTTTTTATTTTCATTATTTCCATGATAGTATTGCTTTAAAATGTACCTTAGTGATTTTCAATAAAGAACAATGCATTATATACGTGCACACATATCAGTAGCCAGCCATTTAAACTCTTGATTTATCTAAAAAATAAACGTATGAAAATGCTATAAGAAACATTACACTGAAGGGATCAATAACAATCATAGTTTAAAGCTAAAACACTACCGCTTCTTCAGAGAATAAGTTCAGAGAAAACAAAATCACACATGGTTTATAGGGACAATTCCATAGATGCATTTTATACTGGACAAACATAATCTATATATCTGTATAACCTCCCTCAGTCCTTACCCAAATCATCACAAAAACCTATTGGCAGTCTTAAATCTGTGAAAAAGTACTATTTATGTTTTAAGCCGTTCAGTTAATGGGGACACAGGAACCATGTTTATAGCATTATAAACGTCATTACCCAGATAGCAGACCAGCAGTGAATCAATATTGAAATGATGATAATGCATCAACCAAATTATCATTGAATCAACATTGAAAGTTAACATTGATTTTTCATCAGGTTTGCACCCTAGAACAATGTTATTTCAATGACACAAAATCAATCAAAATGGACATAAAACCAATGTTTTTTCAACTTAAATTCAATCACATAAGGTAGCAGACCAACAGTGAATCAACATTGAATTTGATGTTGATGCATCAACCAAATTACCCTTGAAACATAATTGAAATCTTTAATTGATTTTTCATCAGGTATGCACCCTAGAATAATGTTATTTCAATGATGCAAAATCAATCAAAATTTACATAAAATCCATGTTTATTCATCTTAAATACAATTACTCATTTAACATTGTTTTAATATTGTTTCTGTGCCAGTAAATCATGTATTTGCAGTTCTTGGGTTTTTCTTAAAGCATTATTTTTAGTCAAAACTTATTCTCACACAATTTACTCATATAATCAGTATATTGAATCATATGCAAACATTTTGGAGAGAAAACATACTTTTAATGACTTCTTTAAATTAAAATACATGAGCCAGAATAAATAATACCCAACAAACTGAGCAGACTTTATAGAACATAACTAGTTATATGCCAATTATGAGAAATGTGAACCATTATTGATGTCACAATTCTGACTGCAGAACTTACCTGACTATGAACAAACAATATATGACAACTAGAGGTGTGACGGGATCTCGTGTGACGAGATCTCGTGAGATTAAATATGTATTGCGAAAGTGGTATTTATTGTGCAATTGTATTTATATTAATTGTAATTAATCTAGTGGTGTAGTATTTCCTTATTAGTTAAACATGAAATATCATACTACATATGTGCAGATTGATGAACTGAAAGTAAAAGAAACGATAAAAAACTATAAATAAAATGGAAATGTACAAAGCTCACCAAGGACAAGAAACATTATTACTGTTCTACTACACGACGAGCAATACCCCCAAGCCGCTCAGGGGCTTAGCGAAGCCATTTCTGCACTGCTACAGCAAACACATATTCTGAGGCCTCCTTTTTCTCTGCCTTCATTTGTTGTTGTAAAGCATCTAAGGGATAAAAATATACACTAATTTAGTACTCAGGCATGTGATTGGCTAAGCAAAATATAATAAGACCCCCCCCCACACACACGCCAAACAAACTGGTGGCGGATCTATACGGATAGTAAAGCAGGACCCGTAACAACTAGCCTGGGTGCCAGCCGATCTTAGCCCCGCCCACAACATTTTGAGAAACAGGAAGATCGGTCTGGGGTTTCACCGTTGAGGAGCTACTATGCGAGTCCCAAAACTGGCCGACGAATCAAATTGTGAGGGCGGGCTTTATACGATGATGGACAGATGATCAACAGTAACGTATCAACCACGTCACCAAAGAGCACGTGTGTTGAATCTGTTTACAACGAAATGGCTGCCGCGGTAGAAATCAGATGTGTGGATTCTGACATTGAGTCTGTTCTAAAAGATATCGACAGAGCATTGATTTTAAAAGAAGAACAGAGAAACGCGAGCAAGGCATTTGTTGATGTTTTTGCCGTCCTTCCTACGGGATTCGGCAAAAGTTGTCGCACTTATGAAGGATCAAGTTAAAGAAGCAACTGAAATGGGTATCACGGCGATGCAACTCGGTGTGCACGACGAGATGGATATAATTAGCGGTCGTTGCCAGCTTCTTTTCGGAAGCCCGGAATCGTGGAGGGACATGCTAGGCTCGGATATTTTTCAAGCAAACGTAATGGGTATCGTCGTGGATGAAGTTCAACTAATGTACAAATGGTAAGAGATTGTCTTACTGTATGACTTAATGTGATATAAATGAAATGTTGTAAACATAGTAGGTGTTGATGTACGTTCGCTAACTCAGACTTGTAGTGTGTGTCATTGTAACGAAATAACTAGCAGTTCAGTCAAGCTGCAAATACGTCATTTCAACATGCGTCTCACACCTTGTTGCTCTGATTGGTCGTAGGTCTATCCAATTGAGTGCAGAGGCATTTTTCGGTTGAGACACGCCTCATAATTATAGCTCAATGGAGCGGTATCAGACTCAAATTCTGACTAGAATTGAGTATGACAACGTCAGGCTACATAACAACTTATTTGAACAAAAAAACACATTTTAATTTATTTTACAGCTAGATGTACAACATGCAACTTTTTTGTACAGTATGACACATAACAACTTATTTGGTGGATGTGTAACAGTGGGAATCAAAAGCAAGTGTCTTGTCCACTGCTCCATCACCACCTCTCTCTATAACAACAACCTTGACAAAAAAATATGTTTTAACTTATTTTTGTTTTGCATTTTTACACAACTTTAACAGCTAAATGTGCCACATGCATATGTTCATGTCAAAAGAAGGCCTATTTTGCAGACATCCATATAAAATGTAGGCAATGGCTTATAAGTAACGAATAAATCTTACAAAGATTTTTTTCATATCCACTTAGGTTCCTCAGCTTGCACTCAGGGTGAACTATCCCTTTAAGTAAATGTCCAAGCCTGTACTTTGGTACTTTTACTTGAGTAAAGAAGTTAAATCAGTACTTCTACTTTTACCAGAGTATTTTTTTTATACAAATATCTGTAAAAATGTGCTACACAGGACCTTTAGTTTTAATAAAGTGTCTTAAAGGTCTCTTTTCCTAATTTTAGACCCCTGTAGATGAGTCACTTTGTTAGCTGTTAAACATAAACAATAGAAGGTTGACACTAATAAATAAAAGTAATTGTACAAAAAAGTACAGGTGCTATTTATTTTAGTCAAACTGGTCAACCTTAAAACTTTAAAAACACGAAACCTTTGAAACAAACGATGATACAGAGGCCGTTTCTCAATCCTAGGCCATCCGGAGGTCGCATTTCTAAGCTGCATACGTCATCAAGACTCATCAAGATTCACAATATTCACAATTATAAAGTTTACTATTATTTTTGGTTAATCGTAAATTGTTGTAATATGTTTATGACTTCCGAATGTAATGCTCAGTTAGGTTAAACCAGGCTCGATGACATATTCAGCCTGTATATGAGACCTCTGCAGCCTTCCGATTGAGAAACGTTCAGAGGTAACTTATTTCCTTGCCTTTTTTCGGAACCAATATTGTTGAATCGTCCCTCTCTCAGTCGCCACCATGATTTTCTGCAATGGCGTTCGTTTTTCCCATAGACAGGTTTTTCCTCTCATTTCTGTGAAAATTGCCGCTCCAAATCCACCAAGTAAACCGACGTGTATGTTTGCCGCTTTGTTTCGCGTCACGCGAGTGACAGCCAAACGTCGCAAAAGAGAGGAGAGAAACGATCGGGTCTGATTGGTGAATGAATAGGGTTTGATTTTACACTGTGTGAGTGTAAGCAAGTTTGACAACATAACATCTGGATTGTTTTAATGTAAACACGTGAATGCAGCATCTGAATACAGGGTATGAATCGAGATTGTGATTCTTTTTTCGATAGACACAAGCAATAATATATACCCAGATCATCCGATCTGGAGATGTTCTTTTCATGATACCACTGTAGCGCGAGGGCGACTGAGGTACACTGCAGGACCCCTCGCAGGGAGCTTGATTGATCTGAGCAATACAATCATACTTCGCCATCCGCCATTTGCGAACGGTTGGAAACACGTCCTTGTTGATACTTGGAAAGGAAGGAAAATGCATCTCTTTGTCATCTGACGTGCCGCACGGTGTGGCTCTTTTGCGCGGGGACGGCGATTGTGGTTCCGGCCCGGTTTACCATGGTGACGGCTGTGAGATGCCCCCCTCCCCCCATTTTTTTTTTTACATATCTGCATGATTCACGTAGGTCACATTTTCAGGTCGGAAAATCCGGAATTCCGGATTAATTTAATTTTTTTGACAATTAACAGAAAATGGTTTCTAAATATTTGATAAAATTAGTAGTTTATTAAATGAAGTTTATTTAAGTTCTGGAGGAGCATGGTCACATAATCCAAAAAATCAGCACAAAGAGGTGCCTTTAAATAGCCATCCCTCACCTCTGTCTCATGACCGTTTTTTCAGCATCCCTCCTCCACCCCATCACCTTACTCTCAGCTAGTTTTATCTAACCCAGTTAAAGAGGGGGAGTACTCTGGGTTCGGGCTCAAATTCTGAGCTCGGAACCCTCCTCTCAGACAGCACGCCAAATATGCTTTCTCTCATTCCCTATCGATTACATGTTAATGCAAACTTATGAAGTGCAAGTTAAAATGTGATGATCTCTATGTTGACGTTACACCCCAATGATTTTAATATATTTAATAAAATATTAATATATTAAAAAATATTAAAAAAGTAAGGTAGATAATTCAAGGTTGTAAACTCATGGGGGGAAAAAGTGACTAAGATGTGAGCTAAAGGGGCTTTTTACACCTGGTCACTTCATGCATTTTCTCTGATTGGATAGCCATCCGATTGTTAAAAGATCAAGAGTGAAGTCCCTCCAAAAATGTTTCCGAGACGGATTTAAATCTGATCGCTCAAACCATTTCAGAAGTTGGTCTGGGACACATTTCAGATAAAACTAGCCAGTGTAAATACATCTGGTTGATGAAACCAGATATCAGAAATGTACTCCCAAACGTAAGCACGTCCCCCGCAAGTTAACCAAGATGAAATGCTTACTGCTTTATGGACAACAGTGGATACCACTATTGGTTCTTAGAATCAATAAAATAGTCCAAATGACAAACTCAATTTTATTAAAGAAATGAAACTTTGAGAGAGCATTTTGTGAAGCGCTTTTCCCTGCCATGGACCTGTCAGTTATCACCCTGTCTCACTCTCCTGCTGCTGTGTACTGTGCGCTCCAGCTCATGCCGAACATGGAAATACGGGTCCCCTGCCCAACATATACAGTACAACATACAGTTTATACTTTTGCCTTTTTGCATAAGTGTCGTCTTAAGTTTTTTAAGTTGAAGTAATAAATAGTGTATTTGCATTTTCCGCGAGAGCAGAAGATTGGATTAATATCCGTTTGCCAAGACAAAATTAAATTATGTGGCCTAATGTAAATGGAACATCAGATATCCGATCAGAGAAAGCACATGAAGTTACCAGGTGTAAAAATGCCCTAAGTTATACAATGCATAGTCACACAGTGCTTTACTTTTCCCCCATTTTATTATGTTACAGCCTTATTCCAAATGACAACATGAAATAAGTTTGTTTGAAATTTTTGCAAGTTTATGGACTAGTGATTTTAAAAAATCACATGCACATAACCCTGCATCTCAATTCGTTCCCTAGCTTTTAGGTGGTGAATCAGTATATCGTGTATGCAGGTTTGGGCACTGATAAGGACCCTAGCTCTAGGGATGGGACGATTACCGGTTTCACGATTAACCATGATAAAATGTACTGACGGTTAGTATTATCGTTTAAAATGTAATTATCATTACAACCGTGTTTGATTACCGTGATTTTGAAAACTCCCGGTAAATCCTGTCCATCCAGAATCAGCTTGACGCAGGCGCTCGCATTAGGGGTGGGAATCGCTTGGACCCTCATGAATCGATTCAGAATCGATTCTTAGGGTCCCGATTCGATTCAGAATCGATTCTTGACGTACTAATTTGCATATCTGTGACGTCATTACGTCGCATTTGCTTTCAAAGCCAGGTTAATGTTGGCGCTTTTGCTAGTCTCTGAACTGTCATATACTGTACTTTAATGCAACTAGGGATAAATAATGTCATTCTTATATACATACATGTCCTGTTTCTGTTGTAAGACATTAAAACCAGTAAAAATATTAATTTAACGTGACATATTAATTCTATATGTTAACCGGCATTAACTTCCACGAACGTTAAGCGTCTAATCATCATCATCATTATACACAGTGATTGGCAGTATTACTGTATTTATATAATGCAGCGCACCCAGCGACTGAATAACAAACTATGTGCATATTTTTACAGAAGTATATTCATGTTATATCTAAACAGTCTGCGGATGGTTTAGGGCAGGGGTGTACAATACGTCGATCGCAAAGGCAATGCCGGTAGATCGCACAACTGCTGCTCCACGCGCAAAATTGTCATTATGGTCTTTTGGAGTAATTGTGAAACATGCAGGTCTTTTTGAGTTGCTGCGCCTTTCTTCTCAAATGTGTTTTGCCATGCCACTGCAGCTCAGTCGTCTTTAACTTCCAAAATTCACATGGATGCGCATTCTTGCCTCACGCAGTTGCTGATTCACACGCACGGTGTGTGTGAGCGAGCAAACGAGAGGGAGAGAGAGGCAGCGTAGCGCTGATTTGTATGCTTCTGATACTGTTTTGTTTCACTAAACCGCATCTCCGCTATTTTAAGGAGTACTCGACATGTACTCAAGGATTTTTTTTAAAACTCCTCAAAAAGAATAGAGTAATGGTGACAGCCCTAAATTCAATGTAGAGATATATGCAGTATAGTCCTACAAGCATTTAAAGTGTTCTTTCTCTTCTGCTATTGTAAGCTCGGCTAGGCGCTCTTGCAAGGCGCGCTCTCTTAAGTTGTCCGTGTGCATCACTGCTCCCCCAGTTGAGTTCCGCCTTTTGGTTCTGATAACGTGACGTTATTTTGTAAACTAACATTTAAGAATCGATTCTTGACATTTGTGAATCGATTCAGAATCCGCCCACGTCCGAATCGCGATTCATCTAAGAATCGATTTTTTTGCCCACCCCTAGCTCGCATGCAACATTAGTTTTTGTGCGAGAAGGCGTGGCGGAAGGCAGTAACAGGTGCAGTGTGTTGTAATGCATTGCTTATGTGTGCATTTGATGTTCTTATTTAAGGTACTGTTCATTAAAACAGGTTCATACATCTCAGGGCTCCATGTTAATGTTCATTTAATGCAGGGGTGTCCAATACAACCAGTCGCTCGCAAATGCAATGACGGTAGATTGCACATAAGTTAATAACTGTGTATGCTGCTCCACGCCTCCACGAGCTTCTGAAAACAAAGCGCCATATTGGCATTATGGTCTTAGAAACAAGTCTTTTTGCGTTGCTGCGCATTTCTTCTCAAGTGTGTTTTTATAAATCTTATGCCTGCCTGCTGCAGCTGAGTCGTCTGACTTCCGAAATTTGGATACACATTCTTGCAGGAGTTGATCCACACGCACGGTGTATGTGCGCACGATCGATCGACCGACCGACTGAACGAGAGAGAGAGAGAGAGAGAAAGAGAGAGAGATGCTTCTGTTATTGTTGTCATTTTCTAGTTTATTTCATCAAAACCGCATCTCCGCTATTCCGCTATAAGGAGTACTCGGCATGTACTCAAGGATTTTTTTTAACTCCTCAAAAAGAATGGAGTAATGGTGACAGCCCTAAATTCAACGTAGAGATAGTCCTCCTTACACACATTTAAAGTGTTATTAAAAAATGTATCAATGTTTTGTGAAAAAATGTTTTTTAGCAGGTAGGTCTTGTTGGCTTTATCATTTTAAAAGTAGATTGCCACACAAAAAAGGCTGGACACCCCTGATTTAATGTTTATGCTTAAAAGAAAGTGCATATAGCTGCTAATTGTATTTGTTGCTTACTGATTTTCAAAAATAAAACTTGTTAAAATGTTTTCAGTGTGTGTATCAGTTCTTTTTGAACATTTCCATCTCAATTTAAGAAAACCATGATAATATTGATAACCGTGATAACTTTGGTCACTATAATCATGATATGAAAATTTCTAACCGTCCCATCCCTACCTAGCTCACTTCAGATTGGGACACTGTTCACTTAGGCTACGTTCATACTGCAGGGCTTAATACTCAATTCCGATTTTTTTTTTTTATTAGATTTTTTTGCAAGGCCGTTCACATTTCCAATAAAATGCGATCTTTTGTGATCTCCTGTGTGAACGTGAAATGACCCAGAAGTGACCCGCATGCGCATAAGAGTACTCAACGGTCAAGGACGTCACTTGTAAGCTAACGTTAAACATGGATGTCAACAACGGTGTAGTCAACAGTGGAGCTCTTTTTGCAATATTAAAGTTATTTTCCCAACGGAGCCAGCACAATTACAATCTTCTGTTTTTTTATGTAAAATGTAAGGTAACATTTGTTTAATTATTCCTCATAACATTTTAAAGCCACGATCTACAGAACATCACACAAAAAACATTTTGACAACTACACCTAAAAAAATAACAATGGGGATCCTGCCTTGGAAACTCCGGCTACAATTCAGTGTTTTTATTTAATTTGGAGATTTAGCGCGTCAAAGCAGTCATGACCAAAAAAAATGACAAATGAGAAATGACAAATAATTTGTGTTTGTTACTGTAAATGATAAAAACTAAGCTTTATATACAATTCATTAAACGTTAATTTATAACAAGAAAAACACTGAAATTAATGATTTTATAGACACTTCGCGTTATTATTTAGCATAGAAATACCTGCTTCCTTGCTTTGACTTTGATCATCTCTGTATTCACTTTAGATACAGAAAGACCTGATGATATTATTTATTTCAGGAATCTCTTTGCTATCATTTGAAAGTGAACATCGAACTTAATATTAAATAACAAGAAAGACAGTCGTGTCAGGCATATAGGTTTGGTGCAGATATTTTCCGTTTCAGCACCGAAATTTAAAGAAACGGCTTTGTAGTTTAACTTTTGACAAAATAACCAGTCTGTTTTAAATACATTTTAAAAACTTATACCCGTCGAAAAACATCCGTTTTTTTTAATGTTTAGTTTGATGAACTCCTAAATATGAGACGCAGAGCACCTAGCCCGTTCGGCTAAATTGCATGCGCAAGCATGGCCAGCACGCAATAGCGGAACATCGATACAACGAAAAGCAATCCAAAATTTACAGACTTAAATTAGATCAGAATTTACGTTTATTATAAATACAATTTTTTTTTATAAAATAAGGTCAGAAGTAACAAAGTGCAGAACAAATGTGCAAAATGCCTCAAGTGCACGGAAACAAAACACAAGCCAAATAGATAAATCAGATAACCCAGAGTGATTTATAAATAAAATAAAGAAATTATTAAAAGAACGAAAGTATAGCCAGAATTGCCAGCTTTGTCTTTTAAATGTAGAAACAAAGAGGCAATGGTTTATAAACATAGAAACCTCTTATGGACGTGTAGACCGGTCACAGGGGTTGTTGGATTTATAAACGCATTTTAAAAATATTTATTGAAAGCTGCTACTTCACATATTATTCGCAGCATTATAATAATATGCTATATATTAATATATTGGGGGAAAGCTGTTATATGTGAAATCATATAACGTGTGCACCCATACGGCCAAAATGTAATGATGTGGAGCAGTGTTAGCAACGTCGGCCATGGTTGTTGTTTATCTTATCGTTCTTGCCTACTTCAATGCAGAATTATGACGTTTGTAGCGTATCAGTGACGTACGGGTCGGATCCATGTGGCCTGGCCGTTCAGACGAAGGTCGCATTTCAAAAGATCGGATACGTATCGGATTCAGGACCACATACCCAAGTGGCCTGGGTCACATTTGAAAGGATCGAATCTGTGTCGTTCAGACTGTCATGAAAAGATCAGATACAGGTCGCATAGGGGCAAAAAAATCAGAATTGGGTCGTTTCAGACTGCAGTATGAACGTAGGCTTATTCTCCCTGTGACGTGGATGCTTAAGCGCATTTTGATAATTCACAGCTGTTATTCATCAACAACCGGCAAAACCAACATCTCTGTGATTACATTTTTAAACACGTGTTAAAGTGTATTGTGAAAAACGCGTTTTAAGTATTCTCTTACAAATCCCTGCATAAATTTGGAGGAATATTACATTTAAATATTAAGTAGATTGTGGTCCCATCCTCTCTAGCAATGTGTGTTTATTTAAAAACTAAAACCTTTGTTTGTCTTTATAAAAGTTACATCGCATTTTAAGTTGGCTCGCGTGATTTTTTTTGATTGGAGAACTTATGTGATTTCTAAGGGATCATCGATGCTCACTGGTAAGTATTCACAGCCTTTGCAGTCATGCCATGACACTTAAAATTGAGCAGACAGACAGACAGACAGAACCTTATTGTCATAGCATAGTACAGGTACACAGCAACGAAATGTCATTTAGCATCTATCAGTAGCAAATAGTAGAACTGTGCAAATTGACAAGTGCAAATTAATATGAAAAATAAAGTGTACTGTAACACAGCAAACAACATAGGTACAGCATGCTGTACTTTGTTTTAGCGTCTGCCCTGTGGTGCACAAGTCAGCAGAGCTTTAAAAGTATATTTAAAGGTCATTCACAAAATCAGGAAAGCTAAGGTAGAACAGCAGATCCACCACTGCAGTGTATTTTTCCTGTGCATTCAGAGCAAATTTAGCAGCACATTTGATTGCGGTGCGTTTATGGCTTTTACAAAATCAACGTCATATTAATTTTTAATAGACTACAGTAGACGCTCACGCTTTTTGACGGAGGACGCGTGTGAGGGAACACACAAGCACAGAGAACAGCGACAGGTAAAGCAAAACATCATCTATAAGATAAGCAATATGAATTCTGAAGAATTAACTATTACAAACAAAACAGCATGAAATGGCTGAACAGGAACTCGCAACATTAAAGCAGGAAGCATTTCTGTAGGCTAAAGCTATACATCATGTTTTATTTTAGTTAAGTTTATTGTGCAGCGCTTTTCACATCCGAATCCCACAGTGGGTGCAGTGATTATGACAACCAGCACAGCCCTAGACGTTTACACAGCAAGCCTGCAGTGACTACAGTTGTCACTCATTCAAACGAATGATGCTCTCTAGCAGAGTCCTGCAACGGGTACCCGCGGATACCCGCAATAAAGTGTCTACAACGTGTGTATTGTGACATTCCTAAAATTCACAGGCGGTGATGAGGGCAGATAATTAACTCAGTGCGGGCGGGTAGTAGCGCAAATGAAAATGTGCAATATTTGTATGTCTAAATTACCATTACACACACAACATATGACATTTGACCCATCACGTCACCACCGCTGCGACTTTTGTTGATACTTTTGTAGCCTAGTTGGAGCGAGCGTTGCAGGAGCGTAGCATAAAGTTTTGCCGTTGATAGCCAGAAGCTGGGAACGTCTTCTCTTAGAAAGCATTTCGAGACGAGACTTGTAGGAGCACAGCAGGGGTTGTGTAGGTGGGTTGTATTTTTTCTTGTTCTTTTTTTCATTAATAGGTGTATTTGTGTATAGTTATCAGGTTCCATAACCTATTTAGGTGCCGATGGTAGGC
This sequence comes from Paramisgurnus dabryanus, assembly GCF_030506205.2. Lineage (NCBI taxonomy): Eukaryota > Metazoa > Chordata > Actinopteri > Cypriniformes > Cobitidae > Paramisgurnus > Paramisgurnus dabryanus. The sequence goes on along the minus strand of NC_133347.1, from coordinate 38,008,126 downwards.
TACTTGACTGGCGCAGAACATAGCGCACTTTAGCCTGTTTCATTAGCCCATTTATGACGATGTTGTGATGTTGAGAGAGGTACGAGATAAAAAAGTAAAACACTTTAATTGAAGTGATTTTAGCATGTGTGATTTATGCCTGTGCGGGTCAGGTAACGGGAAAAATATTAACGGTTATGCGTGGGTGCGGATTAACTTTTGATAATATCATTGGTGACGGGTAGGATCTGGTGCAGAACTTTGCGGGGTATGGGCACGAGCAGATCTCCAAAAATGGACCCGTGCAAGATTCTGCTCTCTAGTGCCTCGCTTTTCCAAATACGTGTTGCAACTACGGTAGCTGTTATCTACTCACTGATCTCCTTGCCATTTCAGTTGGTTCACGTGTTCTGAACGAAAACGCATTGTGGAAACGTGTTGCGGAAGGCTAGTGTTTTTTTGTCCCTCTCTGCTATTATAGTTTTTCAATAGAGTATGCATTGATGTCACTTTTACACGTGACCACATCGGAGCCCGCCCTGTTGAGTGGCAAAACATTTAGCAAAATGGCTGGCTATTCTAGCGGCGGACACAAAATGGCAGTAAAATTGACAATTATTAGCAAAAAAAATTTTTTGTTGGACTTGATAGTGACCCTAGCAAATTCACGTGGACATTGGCATGAACAATCTATTTACTTCTCCCATCTGTGCTGGCAGTCCGTAAAACGATAGCTCCAAATTGCACAACAGCTTTTTCCCAATTGTTTTTGCTGATTTTCACTGTAAGCAAATTCTGCCGCTTTGTCTTTTGCCACTCAGTGGGCGTAACCGCAGTCACTTTTGCCGAAGGTGACGTCATGTGCATACCCTCGATATGGCGGAACAACATGGAAGCTTTTTTGGACTTACCCGTTCAATGTAAATAAAGAGAAGAAATTCTAAGCTTACAAAGAAAAGTGAGATCATTGGCAGAGGTCATTTGATGAGGACATATTTATGAATAGACATTGATTTTGACTAATAAATCGGAATGATCAAATTCCGATACTGTGTGTTACCCTTGGTTGGTACTGACAAGCTATTAAAAGGACAACATATTATAAAAGCACCATGAACGTTTTTATGCACTATAATCAAAGTCGTCTTAATATACTCAATAGCTTCATGTGAAGGAACAAACGCACATTCAAAGATATTTAAGTTCACGGCAACTTGTAACTGGGTTAAGCCACTGGTGAAGCAGACGGATGAAACGCGTCATTCACACATGCACACACACAATAACTATAGGCAATTTTAAAGCTCTGATTTTGTGTAATCTCGGTAAGCCATTGGATGGCTACAATTTACTATGTACTGATCACACGATGTATCTATTTTCTTTGTGTTTTAACAGTTATGAACTTTACTTTCCATTGCGGAGCGAGGATTCCCATGTGATGATGCTTCAAGTGCATCAATGCTGCGCCCAGGAAGCAGAGTATGATTTAGGCGCACTCAATATGATTTAGGTGCATCAATTCTGCACCTGGGATGTGCTAAAAATGTCTGGTCAAGCGCATAATTCCCAAAATAACCATCTGCACACTAAAGCTTTTGTACTGTGACATTTTTGCGCAATTAAGGAATCTATATTTAGCATACTTATTTGATCAAACATACCTATTATATGTTCTCCTAAACACTGCCATGGTTAATAATTACTAATGTTCTTGTAACCTGTAAATCATTTAAAATGATTGTTTTTTTACATTTAAAAATATACTAGATGTAGCAGAAAGCACTATACACATTTAACATTGTGTGTGTGTAATTTAAATTGTTCAAGAAAAATACAATAGTATCAGATCGGCAGGTATCGGTATTGGCCTATACTCAGAATTCGGGTATCGGAATCGGATGGGAGATGGAAAAAGTGGTATCAGTGCATCCCTAGTTTAAAGGTCACGTTCTTTCTGATCCCATTTTTTAAACCCTAGATAGTGTGAAATGTTGCTATAATAACATAAATTATACCTGTAAAATGAAAAAGCTCAAAGTTCACTGTCAAGCGATATATTTTCTTTAACAGAATTCGCCTTTCAAAGCCTACAGTGAACGGCCGGTTTGGACTATAACGCTCTACTTCCTGCTTTAAAGCGTCATAAAACACTTACCAACACTTTTTTAAAATGTTGACAAAGTTAGTTGTGTTGCAGATCATAGAAGACAATGTTAGTATATGTTAATTTAAACAGTATGAAAAACTAGTTCATTTTTAGCTTTTTTGTGATAATTTTGTCTTCCGGGTTTAAACTCCATATCGTGTAAATGTCATGGCTGTGACGTGGGCATGTGGCAAATTACTGTAGTACATCATAACTGTCAGTATCTCATTAATATTTATAAGATAGTGTGTTCTTATCCAATACAGAGACATTTCGCTTTTGAGTGTGTGCACGCGTGCATGTGCTCTGTGCTGCCAGGTCAGCCAGGGGAAAGGTGTCTGGGGCTCAGGATAATCACATGTGGATACGGTTCTGTAAAGTAAAGTAAATTTAAGTGCGTCATTACGCACACTCTGTAAATACGTTGACTGATTTTTCCCCTCGATGCTGTCAGGACTAACCTTAGACTCACCATCAACTGAATTTGCTCGGCAAAGCTAGGGGAGGCAGGTGGACTTTGATCTGTCCTGAGGTACCATGTCCTAAGGACTTTTCCCCAGATAGCACACGTACTTCGCGGAGACGTCTGCTAAATATCGCTTCATCTTCTGTAGATCGGGTGCGAACATTGAAAAGTAAGACGTCTGCAATATCTCTGCAAGACGTCTTGGCAATGTCTTGAAACATTCAAAATTTTTACGAGCTGCATGCATCTTCTGGAGATCTTGAATCCGAGCAAACGCAGACGAATCAGCTGACCTCAATGCTCAACTCATTGTTTACACTTATTTCTTGTTTAATTGTATTGAACACAAACAAAAGATAAAAAAAAAACATCAGCTGCATATAATTTGCCAGTTTTTTTAGAGTTTGGCATTTATTTAGCATTCATAAAATATTATTTTTATATACCCTACCTCGTATCACGTGTAATATAGAAACATGAAATCATACCCGTATGTATACTGTATGCGTTTAGTCCAGTTTCACTTGCATATTTGGCAGTAAGGACGAGGGGACTCCTGCATTTAAATTGCGTTTATGCTTTAAGTGCAGAATAAAACACGTAAAGGTACTCAAAGAAAGTACCTTGTGCACGAAAATAATCTCACTGGCAACATTTTAACAAATATACTGTAACCAATAATGGACAGCAGTCTCTGCACCGTTCACTAACAGATGTCTGTATAGATGAAGAAACCTTATACAATGTCGAAACACATTATACATGTATTAATATGACCAGGTATTATCCAGCATCACAGCATGAATTGTTCTGACAAGTTTGTTTACCAAATTAAATTTATGAAATGTGCTGAATGTTCATTACATCCAGAGCCTACCCAATATACTGCAAAGCTATGACATTTACCACCTGTTCATTTAATCACTGCACAAGACCCAGAGCTGATCATGACACTTTACATTTTAGACTTTGCATGTTCTACATAAAGAAGGAATTCTTTAAAAATGAATGAATTTATAATAAACCTAAAAATTAAAGCATTAAATAATGGAGACTGTTACACAAGACTTAGATGCGACTTTAATTACAATACAACATTCAGTACACCAGGGGATTTTAAACTGTGGGTCAGGAGGACCCACTTGTCGGTCACACAGTAGGTTAAGGTGTGTTGCACACCGTAATGATGCAACAACAGTTTGGCCAAATTAATAATTAACAATGACAATGGTTTTAAAAGAATATACCATAAAATATTTGGTATTGCAAATAAACTTATATTTACTTCACATCAGTGGTTCTTAACGTTATTCCTCGAGGCCCACAGCCCTGCACATTTTGTATGTCTCTCTTATTTAACACACCTGATTCAAATCATCAGCTCATTAGAAGAGCTCTCAATGAACTGAACTGAGTCTGTCAGATAAAAGAGACATACAAAATGTGCAGAGCAAAGGGCCTCGAGGAATAACGTTAAGAACCACTGCTTTACATTTTGAAATATTATGAAAATAAAATGACTCCACTGAAAGAGAACAAATGTGTTTTACCCCATTAAAAAAATGTATATATAAAAATATTTTAGTGGGTCTAGAATAGATTACACTTGTCTAATAGGTTTTGAAATTAAAAGTTTGGAAACCCCAGCTTTACTCAATACTAGTCTCAATTAAAGTTAACATTAAGTTGTAATATAACTGAAATAAATAGCATTTGCAATTGACAGACATTAAATTAAACTGATGGCAGATGAGGTGTGGGGATGATGCTGGGCCAGAGTTGAATCTGTGCATCTTAGTAGATCAGGGTGCTTCATCCTTAAGTTCTGCATTAAAAAGAGAAAGGATCTAACAAGAAAAAAAAATCTCTCAAATCAACATTGGACTATCAACCCCAAATTAATAATAATGCAATTACATGCAAACAAACCTGTCAACCGTCAATATATAACAGATACTACACACCTGTGTCCAAAACATCAAGATTCTCACAACATTTTAGGGCTAGCTTAATACCACAGTTCTGGCTATTCTTCATATTCTGTGTGGTGGTTAGTTTGCAACTGTGACAAAAATGAACTTTTCATAAACATTACCATTTGTTGACTTAAGCTGACTTCCAAGAGCACAGTTATCTAACACAGTCTACTGTAAGTGTCTTTTTACATTAAATATAGATTTCTTTCTTTTTTCTTTTTTTTGAGAGATACAAAGGACAAATGTCTCTGCTTGCTGCCTTCATCCGTGTGACCAATCAATGGTTGTGTTAAAAACATGGGAGGATAATCAGGTGGTGACAATTATGTGAAATATTGTGCAGTGTTCCAGACAACTCAGATTTCTGATGTTATGTCATTAAATATCCTACCTCCGACCTCAATGCATTCCAGTCAATCACATATCACATTTGCGTGTTTACCACATAATGAGCCAGAAGTTGTTTGTGCTCTTTTGCCAATTATGGCAGAAAACGGTTACTGGATAATTTAACATTCATGTTCATAAATATTATGTGCTGTAAAAATAGTTTAAAGTTTGTTTGCGGTTCATGTAAGGCTGTGAAAGGCTAGCCACCAACTTGTTACGGGTTTGAGGTCAATAATATCCAACATCCAAGTTGTCTCGAACACAGCATTAGTTCACAGACTCCAGTTCAGTCCCATCTGTAACAACAGAACACAATGGGAACATCATCACATCAGACAAAGTATTTCATTTATAAAAATTGCACCCAAAGAAAAACCAAAATATTAAAAACATGAAAGATCAAAATCTTCATTTAAACCCAAAGGGGACCAGCCTAGTAATATCATTCTCTGCTACTTTGCTTGAGCGGAAGCACGAAGTCTGACGTAGTCAGGCTAAAAGGGGACATGGTCTTTAAATAAAACACCCAAAATGACTCTCTTTGTAAGAGTTTTCAATATCTCCACCACAGTAAGAATTAATTCTTTTCTCAATACTTAAACATTAAAGGTCACGTTTTTCCTGATCCCATATTTCAAACTTTAGTTAGTGTGTAATGTTGCTGTAATCACATAAATAATACCTGTAAATGTTAAAGCTTAAAGTTCACTGCCAGCCAGGCGATGTATTATCTTTAACAGAATTCCCCTTTCAATACAGCGAACGGCCGGATTGGACTACAGCCCTCTACTTCCTGGTTGAATGACGTCAAAGCAAGAGTGTTTGACTAAACTCCGCCCTGGCTAAGCTAAGCTGCTGTCAAATCACAACACACTAAACAAACTACACAATCAGAACTCATTACGCATTTCTGAAGGAGGGACTTCATAGGACAAAGAAGACATCAGCCGTTTTTAGGACAGTGAAAGCATTATATAGATAAGTAGATTGTGTGAAAAATACCGCATGTGAAACATGAACACATGTTATATTGTGCACTGTAAACACAATCAAAGCTAAAACGGGACCTTTAAAGTTATTCAGTATTATGGTTGTAATCAATAAAATGACAGGCAATTTTATTTAAAGATCCCCTTTGGGTTTAAATGCAGATTTTAATCTTTCATGCCATGAAGGCAATAACGCCGAAACATCTGTCCTTGTATTGTTTGATTAGAAAAACAGGTCTAAGCACCTAAAGCTGGGAGAGCATGGTGAGGGCGTTGATTGAACTAGATCTATTGACCCCTAATTGATCTCATAGACTATGTTTACACTGTCAGTTTAAATCTGATTTTTGTGTATATCCAATCTGAATGACTGACTGTACACACTGTGTATAACAACTCTTCGTGTTTGATTTGTGTGACCTGAGGCGCATTATCTTTTATCCAAAATAGCTGCATTGGTTTATAGCAATGACGTTGCGTTGATGTGTTTGAAATAAATGTGCTTGAGTTCATGCAGCAACAACCAGTTTTCATAAATGAAAAATAAAATATTGTCTTTTTATCCAATTCATCCGAGAAATCATTTGGTAATTAAAATAATGTACCCTAAAAAACCTTTCATTTGTAAGACCGCATTCATTACTTTACTAAATGTGGGAAGAGACTCACAGGTGGAGGTAGAAGTTTGGTCTGCACTTTCCATAGCTGGTGCACAGGGATTGTGGTAGGCTAGTGACACAATTTAAGAAGACTGGTTCAAAACCTGCTTTACAACCAGAGGTTGAATTAAACTTTCTTATTGCCTGTCATTTTGACAGATAATGCTGTAACAAATCTGTCATAATCAATTAGGACTAAAATATCAACAAAAAACTTAGAAAATGAACAAAAACAACTATCTGAATCTTTTCGAACTCTAACCTTGAGGTCTGGATAGACAAAGTGAGTGTTTATGTGTGTAAAAGTTAAACCATCATTGAAGACTGATGCAGTTGTCATTAAGGCTGATTTAGTCAGACCTACCCCAATGCCTCTGCACAGTAGGCTATCCGCCACTTTTCATTTACACGTTTGCGTCGTTGTTCGCATCGATGTGGATTTACACATGCAGAACGCTAGTAGCCAATGTCCATAGGCATTTACCAATGTAAAATACAATATCAAGGCAAAAGCTGAAAAAATAAAAAGCAGCAGAAAAAACCCTTGTTGGGGGCCAATCACACCAAATGCGTTCTAAAGACGTAGAAACACAAGGTGCACCTTGATTTGGTCACTTTATAAAAAGCAGTGCAGCGCAGCTTTTTATATTGCTAGGCAACCACCGAGGCAGCTGTCCTGTCAATCAAATATTGAAGCGTGAGCGCTCTTTTGCTGTTAACTGTCATACAAGCAGAAACTTTAAAAAGAGGACGCTTGCACTGACTTTGATCGAAGGTGAGAGGTGCATAAACACACAGGAGACAGTAAGTGACTGAAGTACGATTGTTTCAAATAACTGTAAACATCGGTCCCTACAACGGAAGGCCCGCCTCTCCCCATATTCAATTGGACAATGGAAAGACACAAATGACGTCAGGTGCTTTTCCGCTCTTAGCGCTCCTTCAAAAAGGCATGTTGCAGTAGAGGGCAAAAATGCAAGGCGTTCAGTGCGCATAAATAGCGCACATAACGCTCAATGCTGCAGTTAAAAAAGATTTACCTCCTAATAAAGACAACTGGATCTGAAGCGTAATGATGGTCTTCAGAAGGCCTCTCATGGTAGCCTTGATTCAGAGGTTTGAGAAGACTACCAAGCACCAGAGCCAGCTAACAGGTGGACCAAACATCTAGCCAGAATTCTGCATGGGTCAGGTAAGCAGAATAAAAGACACTGTAAATAAACAATAATAAAAGATGGTCATTAATGACTTAATGCTTTCATATTCATGTTAATGCTTTGAAAATTATCTTATTTCTTTCAGAATCTTTTGATAATATTGCCCAATGCAACAAATGGAAAAAGCATGCTTTATGACAACCTCAGCAGCAGAACCCATGACTTTCTCCTGGGTAGACGAGACAAAAAAGTTTGGTATCAACACCCATCTAACAATTAAGGTAAAAGATAAAGTTTTATGATCCCTGCATTCAGGTTAGAGTATGGGGTAAGTTGACCGTTCTATGGGTGTTCCTCAAATGCAAGGTTGCATTAGTCAGGCATTAGTCCTGTCCTTCTGAGATTTCGATGTTAGAAAAAAGCCAGAATGAGATGGTTTAGTTTGATGTCCAAGGCAACGTCATAATGGTTTCCGCCCCAGTGATCATGGCATGAAAACTTTAAAGAGAGAAGTTGAAAATTAGCAATGCATCACCAAAAAAATTTAATAATGTAGTACAGTGAATAAAAGTCATGTATCAACTGTCTTTACAACATGGACCGTTAAACATTTTGTAATTAAATTAAAACAACAAAATAGAAAACAAGCAGATTGAGATGTCCTTCGACGATGCTTGATGACGTGGCAGCCGAGACATGCAGCCTTCTAGGACGGAGCCTTATTTAAAAAAAAAAAAGACAAGGACGGAGCCTTATTTATTTTTATTTTATATATGTATAATGTACCCCCTTGTATTTCTTATTATTTAAAAAAATATTAAAAATAATTTTAAAAGGACGCAGTTGTGCGTTTGAGAAACGACCGGAAACGACTTATATGTCGTGAGGCCATCACGTGACCACAATATTTACCAGAAGACCGTTATTTGCTCGAGTACCCTCAACTTTTTTGTCGCAAATAACATTATTAATAACCTGTAAATAATACATTTTGTACACATTACGTTCCTCTTCACTTTGTAATAGTATGTTTTTGGTTTAATAGTCGGCTTTAAGTTAGTTTTTCTGTCAGTTTGATCGTCAAAATGTTGGTAAGTATAGCTTGTCATTCCTGGGTTTTAATTGTTAGAAATACGAATTAAAGAACAGATATAACTAATATAACTGAAACAATTAATAAATACAATTATCAAACCACTCCAATAGAACAACGTTAACGGTTTTGAGTGGTTTCTAGGAAAAGGTCTGAATGACAGTAACGTTATCCGTATAAGGGCCATTTTAACGTAACGTTAAAGGGCGGGAAAGGTTTGAGACATTTAATAACTCTATTAAAATGGCTGGTTTATCCCCTCCAGTGCGTAACATGTGAAGTTAACGTTACAATGTGGCTTCGGGACTTTGCAGCGGCTGAAAAGCATTGCATTGATAAACGTTAATAAGCTATTAATCGCGTATAGAACATTAATATACGACGATCATTCTGTAGATCGACTAACTTACATGCCTGCATAACAACATATTTTCTGTTAAAATGGTTTACTTACATTGACACTGAAACTCTGCCGTCAGCACTGTTGCTTCACCCGTTGGAACATCCTACTAGTTTAGGGAGTTAAAAATCGAGTTGGAAAAGAACAAAATATCGTTCTGCGATCGTTCGACACGACACCCAGAAGCTGCAAAAACCGATTGAGGTTAGACTCTACTGAATTATCGCAACGTTGAGTGCAGGCAGCCCATACATCTTTCAGATGTGTTCTACTTCATGCTGATCTACACGCAAACCGATCGTGACATCAAGTACCGCGAGTTCAAACCTTTTCCGGGGCTTTCCCAAACTCTCGCGGTACTTTGATGTCATACCACGTGCTGTCTGCGCATCTCGGTGTTAAGTCGAACACACCTGAATGTATTTGTTGGCTGCACTCCCTTGCGCTCAGTAATGTAGGTGTAACGAATTAAATGTATTAAATTGATATTATATAAATAAATATTGTAATAAAAATCTTTATAAAATGATTAGCTGTCATTAATAAATTAATCTTTGATTTGAAACATCAGTATACGTGAATTAACCCTCAAGTTATGAAATGCCTAAACATCAAAATGGTGAAAATACAACAATGTATATTTGACCAATTTAGCATTTATTAACTTTTGTCTTTTAAAATTGACTTCAGAAAGTTATCTGCAGCCACACATCCACTGTATACCAAGTTATGATGATCAATTATGAAAATGCAAAAGGATTGATAGATCAGTAAACAAGCAACAAAAAGGTAATGTCTTAATATATTTCTGCTTTTGTTACTTATTCATGTATTTGAATTGCATATTTCAAGATCAAACGTTAATAATTATAGGGTTTCAACTTGTTGCAGCTTTACAAAAAATGTAGAATTTGTAGGAGCATGGACATCTGAGTAACAAAGTCATATTATGCAGATGGGTGCTCATGGTGGCCTCCAAATAAATACATGGACAGGCTGCTAAAGAGGGTCAGGATGATGGAGATGCAAGAGCCAAAGACAGCACAGACCAAACACCAGGCCAGAATTCTGCATGAGTCAGGTAAGCAGAATCAGTTAAACTGTATAAAATAATTAATTAATAGACAGTACAATTAATAACACATTATTTTTCATAGCTGTAAAAAAAAGAAGAATGAAACAGTACCTGCATTTAAGTTTCCAGCCTTTTTCACAAAGTTGCCGACAACTGGAAGAATGTCCCAAATTGCTGCAAAAAGAAATTCAGTAAGTCCTTATAAAAGAGACAGTTTAAAAAGTAAAACGGCTTCATTTAACTTCAAAATACCCCTAAATCCTTAAAGGAACACACCCACATTTTGGGAATTTAGCTTATTCACCGTATCCCCCAGAGTTAGATAAGTCCATACATACCTTTCTCATCCCTGTGTGTGCTGTAACTCTGTCTGATGCAGCCCCAGCTAGCTTAGCTTAGCACAAAGACTGGAAGTGAATGGCTCCAGCTAGCATACTGCTTCCAATAAGTGACAAAGTAACGTGGACATTTTCCAATTTATGTGTTGTGATTTGTATAAATTCAAAACCAGTCTTTTGTTCTAAGCTTAGCTAGCAGGGGCTGCGTCAGACAAGAGTTACAGCACACACGGAGATGAGAATGGTATGTATGGACTTATCTAACTCTGTTTTTTTATTTGTAAATGTAAAAAATGCAGCTAACCATTCCCAGTTCCAGTGGGCAGGTTAAAGAGGATTTCTTAATATGAGACAGAAAACAGAAACACATTTTTAATGGCATTTAAAGACAACATACCACTTCATACAACTAAATTTTCTGTTTAATCCATAGATTGAGTAATTTTCACTCTAGAGACCCTGGGGTGACCACCAAGGACGAATGCAAAGTAAGTGACCTACAAAACAAAAACATTAATATATTACGACTGTTTCGAGATAAGTACTTTGCATATCTACAGCAATATGCAGATTCTTGAGTAAGAATTTCTCTATAATATAGACAATATAGACCACAGACGTAGTTTAACAATTTCTATCATGTTAAAGTTATCACATAAAAATAGCTAGTCTAAGAATGCTACAAGAAACCTGTTGTGCAACTTACCTGCTTCCCATTTACAGCTCCAGTGAGTGTCTCTAAGGTAGATCCTAATGCAGATGGATGGAATGTTGATCCGCCTAACATGCAAGGTAAAAGAGCATTTGATAGCATAGTGGATAAACAAAGCTTTTTTCATTTTCAGAGCATTTTCAAAAACAACATAACACTTGCTATTACATTGTTATATATTACATGACCATGTCTAACTCTGATCCATACAAAACAGATTTTCTGTACCGAGAACTTTGGATGACCACGTTTTCAAAAATCTGACCTCAATTTTAGTAACCATTTAGATATTTTAGATGTAGTCCGAGAGCTTGCTGACCCTCCATTAAAAATGAATGTAAGGTATACTGTTCATGTCCAGAAAGGTAATAAAAACATCATCAAAGTAGTTCTTGTGACATCAGTGGGTCAGTTAGAATTTGTTGAAGCAGCAAAAATACATTTAGGTCCAAAAATTACGACTTTATTCGGCATTGTCTTCTCTTCCGGGTCTGTTGTCTTTTGTCTGTTGTAAAACAGACAAATGCAGTTATAAGAATTTTACCTAAACTACACACCTATTTGATTCTTAAGTTTAAATAAATCAAAATAATGCATTTAATAGTAAAAGCATTTTAAAAGCTACACTCCTAATTCATTTATCTTTGCTATTACAGCTGCAAAAAGGCAGTCTTGACGGTACTAGGATGAATGCAAATAAAGACTAACCACCTGACTTCAGCGGTCCAGTCTCTTGTGGGAAGCAGGTGCTTGTTTCCCCACAAATACGGATGAAGTGTGACGAAGAGGATGATGACTTTTTTCTCAAACATCTGCTGAAGATCTTAACAGGCTGGAGACAAAATTAACAGACTGAGGGTTTATACAAAGAATCTTACTCAGCCAATATTAAAGATAAGATATTTTTACAAAATGTTCTTTTCATTGTTTAGGATGATTTTATGTAGAAAACAGTACATCACAAAAAAGACTTTAGATGTGTTTTCACAGGCAGAGCCTTACACACAAACTAACCACAATTATAAACGCAACCCTAACACAGATTTAGACAGATTTGTGAATAACATTTGAGAGAAATAGGCCTTTTGGGGACATAGAAAATATTTAAGTTCAGCTCATGAAATGAAAAATGGGGGCAAAAACAAATTTTAACAAGTGCAATACAAATATCAACCATAATACTGATCGTTTTAATCAAGTAAGCCACTATATCTTTCTAGAATCTTACACAAGACTCCGTTACATGAACGATCAAAATAAATTAACGTCAGACAGGTGGGCGAAATATCAATATTAAAGCATGATTAACTGTTATCAACCCAATCTCGAGGTATTATTTAAATGATCCCACACCAAACAGTTTATTATTTAAATGCATTATTACTACATACCTTAAGCATGTGTTACACGCCTTTCTTCTTCTTGGCATTGAGGTCAAGCGGATGTTGTTATGTAGAATCACGACCTTGATGCAAAGACGCACATCCGTAATTTATTTAACAATGACAACACTTTCGGGTAATTTTATCTTCTAGATCCTAATTAAAGCTATAAAGAAAGAGCAGCCTTTCACGATTATTTCCTGGTATTTTTTTTTTTAATGTTTTATTTTAGAATGGAGATTAATAAAGCAGACGCGGAAAGGTTTTGATTATTTTAAATATGTTATGTTTATATGTTGTTGTTTTCGCATACTGTCATGTAAAATGCATCTTTAAAGATAAATGAATGAAAGTTTTCATTGTTTAATTTCAATAAATGTGCTTTATAAAATCAACAACTGCCTGTTTTAAGATCAATTGAAAATGGTGTTTTAATTACTTAATATCGACGACACAGCATGCATGTGTAGATGTGTGTAGAAATAATTTGCTGTAGTTTAGGGCAATTCAATTTGTTAATGAGGGATCTTTTAATCTTACAAACATCTGGGAAAGAGCGGCTTACCGTCTTTCTTAGCTCTTCTAAAGATCTGGGAAAGAGCGGCTCGGCATCTTTTAAAGCTCTTCTAAACATCTGGAAAAGAGCGGCTCGGCATCTTTTAAAGCTCTTCTAAAGATCTGTGAAAGAGCGGCTTGCCGTTCTAACATCTTGTAAAGATCTGGGAAACGGCGGCTCGCCATCGTTCTAAATAACATGCATCTTGTAAAGATCTGCTGGGTGTCTTGCAAACAGCTGGGTCGATAATACGTCTTCCAGATGAAAAAGAAGACATCGCGCAGACATCTCCGCGACGTACGTATGCTATCTGGGTCATAATCTTCAAACACACTATTATTTCAACTATAACAGTTTTACTTGACCTTATTTTACACGTGAAACATGAACACATGTTATATTGCGCACTGTAAACTGTTGGACTTTAAGGCGTCCATTGCATGTTCATAATTTAGAGGAAAGGCTCAAAACACAAATATCTAAGTTCAAATATTTATTGATCAGATATGAAAAAGTTTCACAGCATGCTGGATCTTCTCATGACCACATCTGGTAAGCGAAGATGCCCAGCCTCTTTTCTAACAATTATTTATATATTATATGACGTCGATCTTTTCTTAGAATTCTCCACCCACATCGGTTGTTCTCGTTCACCTGACTCCATTACCACACCCAGTTTTAGCCTGTAGGCAAAAATGGACACACACACAGACAAAGAACAAGCACAGGAGATTCTGTTCTTCAAGGTTGAGCTGCCATGCCCCCATTAAGTTATTCTGTATGCAACCTTTATTTCATTGGTTAATACACATTTATCAAAGACAACATCTTATATTTATTACATCAATTATTCAATGATTAATACTGATTAAGTAAGAAATACATTGCATATTTTATCCTGTAAATATTAAAACATTGGTTAATAACATGGATGTCTGTTTGCTTTTCTCCCTCAGGCCTCGCTCTTATCTTGACCAATACAAGCTGTAGACATTCCAAGCTAATCCAACCGAAACCATGGCCTTGCAGCTTTTGCACACCCAAACTGCTCCCTCTCAGTAACTTTCCACTCTCTTAGACAAACACAAACACTTCTAAGTAAACTATTTACAAACATATAACCTTAAAATCCCACAAAACACAATCAAAGCTTCAAAAACACAGAAAGAACGGGACCGTTAAATAGGCCAACACATTCCCTCAAATATTACCACTATACTGTTTGAAATTACTCTGAAATTACACACTAACAACTAATAGGGTCATAAAAACTGACAGGAATAACCCAGTACACAACATGAAAGTTAACAATTTTTCACTCCACCAATTCCAAGATACCACTCTGAACAATAAATGGGACAGGAAATATTCTAAGAAATAGCTATAAATGAAATTTTATTTTTTTACTTTTATTTTTCTCCATAAAAGACTTTTAACTTACCAAACATGCATATCTTTAGTCTAGTGCAGGGGTGTCAAACTCATTTTAGGCTGAGGGCCAGATGGTAAATAACGCCATGAAGTGCGGGCCGGATAATTTTTTTAAACCTTAGTGTGCTGATAATTGTGTTAAAATTAACTAAACAAACCAATTAATTAGTTTGTTTAGCAAGAAAACCAGAGAAACACACAGCTCTGTGAAAACTACATTTCATAAGGTCACACTCGTACTGTATATTTTACACACAAATTTACATCTGAACAAAACCCACTGGCCTTATAGGTTGAAAAGCTTTAATTTAACTTCTTTTGCCTTAATGCCAAAATTATTTATAAACCATTCACTTTTCTTTGGAATATATTTGTAATGAGAACAGTCATTTAGAAAGTGCTAGATGGGGCAGTGGCCCAAACCAAAAATGGCACTATGGGGGGTGGTACTATTATTTTGGTTTTAATAAAGTATTATAAATATTATGTGTTATATTACTAGCATCAACTTAGACAAGTGATTATAATGGGAAATATAATAAGAATTAAAGTGTGACAATCTGCTAAATATTCAATATGATTTACCTGCTGGCTTGATGGAGCTTTGAATCCATGTTTGCAATGTTGAACTGCTGCTAAAAGCCTCTCTTTCCGTTCTCTGTCGTTATTTTGTGAAGGCATTGGTGTGTTTTGTATTTTTTGTCTACAAAGTATGCCAACAACAGCAAATTTTGTGTTTATATTAACTTAGATCTGATCGGGAACATTAAATCGATTAGACAAGCATTGTAAAGTTAATAAGAATGTGGATATTTTGTTGTGGTTTGCTTGCTAAGTTGTTAGCACTTTTAGAACACTGACATAAAATCATTACCGGAAGAAATACATAAACATACTTACAAATTACTAATTCTGCGGTTTAACAACTGATATAATGTAATGAATCTACCTGTTAATGCAACGAACTTCGGAAACTGTCGTCTTCGCTCTCCAGGCAGAGAGTGGACACAGAGATGCTGCGGAGCGGGCGGGAAAACACAAAGTGGATTACCAGAATCGGTGGATCTTTAGCGGAGCGGTAACAATGAAACGGCAAGATTTTTGGGCACCGTGTTTAGTCTATGTTCCACGTTTTGCTGCTTTCCGCAAGTCTCTCATATCAAAAACGAACTAGACACCCGCCTAAAAGGGTTTTTAAAATATGTATTTAATATTGAATAATACTGTATAAATCATCACGCGGGCCGGATTGGACACCCCTGGTCTAGTGTCTTTAAACGCAATTTTTTGTTTTTGCCCATCTTTAACTTTTTTCCCTGCCCAGTTCATCTGAGACGCCAGCTTATTGGTCAGTGTACAGGCCAGCATCCTTCTAACACGCACCTCAGCTGATGCTCCTCCCACTATAGCATAACGACCAACCTAGAAGGGTGTGAGAGTCACTGGGTGTTGTGAAAACAAAAAAAGAAACACTAAAACTAAGTCCAAACATGTTTAATGCGTTAATAAATTAATTATAAATATAGATCATTTTCTTCTTTATATAGACAGTTTCATTGGACACTTGTGCGGTGACTCGATTACACGTCTGGTTGGAACTTCCAGTTTTTGTTTGTTTAATGGTCTGACTAGTTGCTGAAACTGAACTCTTAAACAAATGCCTTGTAAAAAAAAAGACTGTTTTGGTTTCCTAGGTAATCTACGTGTTGTTTATTTTGCTTTTTATATATATATAAACTACTTTAAAATAACTTCGTTGTTATTTATTCTTAGTGGAGTTTAGCAGAAGTTACATGTTTTCCACGAAAGCCACTTGTTTATGTTGTTACTGCTTAAACAGTGTACAGCGCTATCTTTCATTAGTTTCATTTTGCACAAGCTTATTTCATTAATTGTTTTTAAAAAACAAAAAAAATGCAGGCCATATATTGTGCTTAATACAGCTGCGTTTACCTCTTTGTTAAAGAGTAACTAAACCCTAAACCAACTTTTTTAGTTAATGAGCTGTAAGAATGATGCTTTATTAGCAGTGTTGGGTGTAACTAGTTACAAAGTAACTAGTTACTGTAATAATATTACTTTTTTCAGTAACTAGTAGTGTAAGGCATTACCCGTCTGAAAATGGTAATATTATTACAGTTTTCCCGAGCTAGTTACTTAAGTTACATTCGCCAGTAGCACCTTCATCACACAAGGCACAAAACACAGAGAACAAAAGGGAAGGGGAGGAGGGCGTTAATGGAACAGTGATTGGTCTAGGTTTGGCACGAGGTATCATTTACCATCACCGATTGGTCGACACCCGGCAGCCAGCAGCACAGAGCGGCAGCGGCACACTCAAAGACAGATCGGGTAAATGGAAGCGTCAACAACAGCAAGCTCTTTTTCAGAGGAAGGTTCCCAGCAACAGAAAGCTAGTTTCGACGGGTGGAGATTCAGTCATATTTTATTATGTTCAACGGAAGGAAAATAACTTGACGGTGAAGTGCACACTCTTTAATGTTTCTCCAAACGCTGTGCCCCACGTCCGGTGGCGGGTAAGGAAGCCAGCATTTTCTTGGCCGTGGCTTGCCCAAATAAACATTCTTGTCCAGAAAAAAAATGTAACTAGTAATATAACTAGTAATATAACTAGTTACTTTCTCCAGGAAGTAATAAAGTAAAGTAAGGCATTACTATTTTTGAGAGTAATATGTAATACGTAATATATTACTTTTTTGAGTAACTAGCCCCAACACTGTTTATTAGTGCTGTTCATTGATTTTAGTAAGTTTTTTGACATTTGGATATAAAGTGTTTCAATACTACAGTATATGGTGTAAAAATGTCTGAGTGCTGCCCTCTTTAGGTTGAACGGTGGCTACTGCAGTTGAATTTTCCTATTGGATGTTGGGTCCAAAACATAACTCGTGACGTAAGCAGGTTCAAGCTCAACACGCCCTTGTTATGACAAGGCCAGCTGCCTCAAACAAACATAATATAGGGCATGGATTTTAGGATGAGATAAAAGTTTTACTGTTTGTATATGACGTAAATATGAATTAAAACTCATCTTTAATTCTTTAAAGAGATCAGGCTTTCTGTCTTCAGGAGCTTTGCCAAATTCTTTGTTTGATAGCGACAAGCTACTCTTGTCTTTATCTTTAGAAGGGTTTCCAGTGTGCTTGTACTACGGGTGGGTGATAAACTGGTAGACATAATTAACCGGTAGAAATTTGTCAACTGGTAGAGATTTTGGACTATCGTTTCTATCGAGGTTACCCGCCCACGTCACACTCCTGTGCATGTGGTCGCGAAACGTAACGTTTGTACACGTATTTTGAAACTGCAGTTTTAAAAAAGTTATTAAGCCATTGAAACACAGACAACAGATCTGTATGCGTGCGTTCTTTCTGTGTGTCAGGAGCGGACAAGTCGCGCGACCGCTGCTCATTAAGCTCGTGAGCATTTTTCTGCTTTATTGGCCTTAAATGGACATATGCGTCAAAATTCCCGTCTTTGCAAGCATCCTCATAAACACGACCAGTTAGGTCTTAAGAGAAAATAAACAGCTAAAAGAGAAAGCGCTGTGTAACATTGTATTGGATCCGGACTTTGGTCTTAAAGGGGAAGTTACCTAATTTTGCTCCTGTCTGTCAAATCTCTCACTGCTCCTGATTATATCACTTTTCTACCTTAAATAAAAATATATATAGGCTTATACATACATGCATAATTATTCATTATCATTCTTATATCAGTGACTGTTTATCTTCAGAGAGCTTAAGTTTTGTTTGTTTTTATCTTCTTTCTATGCTTGTATATGTTTTTTTGTGAGAATTATGAACATTTCTATGGTATTAAAGATTTAAACTTTATTAAATTATAAAAAAAACTCTACCTTAATACATATCGTTATCATGATATAAAATTAATCCTATCGTGATAGAAGATTTTGGTCATATCGCCCACCCCTACCTTGTACTATGGATTCTTATTCTTTTTTACTACTTGTGGAGCGACTATAGGGCTTATTCGCAAACAATAGCCGTAACTTATCCTGATATTTATAACTATATCGTTCATACAGTATCTGCATACTACATACAAGCCCGGAAGGCTGGTCACATTATAACGATAACTATAATGTATAACTATATATAACTATATATATATATATATATATATATATATATATATATATATATACACACACACACATATATATATATATATATAGCGTCCACATCACCAAACAATACGTTTATGCTAATTCGCTCACGGCACTCGCGCAAATCACTTGCCTTTAATATTGCTTGTAATAAAAACTTTTGCAGATGTCCTCAACACGCTGCGTTTCGCGTAACTCTAAACAGTGAATCTAATAGTTTGTGAAATCTCTTACCTTAGTGAATCTAATAGTTTGTGTAATCTCTTACCTTTTGGCATAACAGTTAGTTAATGTAATAGATTAAAAAGCATTACGTAGTCAATTTTCACAGCAACTGCAGGTAATCTTGTGTTATAGACCTCAGCAATGAGCTTCACTGTCATGTTAAGTGCTCGTGCACTTGAAGTTTAAATAGATTTTAATGCTATCAATGGTTTATCCTTCATCAGGTGGGAAAAATCGCTCAGAAAGTGATCCCAATGATGTCGTTCATTGTATCTGTATCGTTATAGTTTTGGTGTGAGCTCCACTATTCTCTTTAATATAAAACGATTTTCAAAGTGAGTACTGTAAACACTATTGTCTGAGAAGTCTTTAATATTAAAGGAGTGTGTGCTTTGCCTTCTTAGCGGCCCCACCAAGTGGAAGTCGGTAGGTGAGCCGAACATCGAGCGAGTGGACAAAGACCACAGAGACGTGAGTACTGTAAACACTGTTGTCTGCGAAGTCTGTAATATTAAAGGAGTGTGTGCCTTACCTTCTTAGCGGCCCCACCAAGTGGAAGTCGGTGGGTGAGCCGAACATTGAGTGAGTTGGATAGAAACCAGAGAGCCGTGAGTAATTGTACACATTGTTGTTTGAGAAGTGTAAATTATTTAAGGAGTGTGTGCTCTACCTTCTTAGCGGCCCCATCTGGTGGAAGTCGGTGGGCGAGCCAGAGATTGAGGGCGTTGGACTGAAATCACCAAGTTGTGAGTATTATAGACGCTGTTGTAGGAGGAATCTGAAATATTAAAGGAGTGTGGGTTTTCATTTCTTTAGCGGCCCCACCCACTGTGAAGCCAGTGGGTGAGCCGGGGACCAAGTGTGCTTACAGGCATCAGGCATCGAAGCCTTTAGTCGGTTGGGGCCTCGTCAGTGCGACACTGGAGGATGCCTCTCTTGTCCAGAGCTGGTCTTGCCTAGAGAGGAGCATAGACCCTAATTATTCACCGGAGTGTGTGACATGCAGTGTGAAGAGTGATCGGTTGACGTGAGTACACTAAGTTTGTAGTGTGGTGTTGTGTCTTGCTGTCTGTGCTCCCCCTCAGGGAAACTGGGCTTCCTGTGAGTACCATCGGCAGCCGCCGCACTGACGAATACCCAGCCAACCTTACACACCCCCCGACATAAGTCCTGTGGGAACCCACGGATGCTGTAAAGGAGGTACTGAGAGGGAAATAGTAGACTGCTTGAAAACCATCGGCGGAGGAGCCGCCAAGAGGAGGACCGGGGGCCCAGGAGCTGCGGATACGCTGTGTGCGGCTGGAGCACCTTAACCATTGCTACTGCGTCTAGATCTTCGCCTGACCTAGGAGAAAGGGGAGAGGACGTGTGGATTCGGCTAGTTGGAATTCACGGATAGCGAGGCGCCACCGCGCCAGCCACAGCATCAGGAGGAACCCCCGCTCCCGTGCCCTGCTACGTTGGTGGTGTGGTGACGTATACTCATTTTCTCAATTTCCTCCAGTGCCATACTTACTGTGCAGCGAGCTAAAGCTAAACCTACCCAGCACGTCTTGAATGCCCAGAGACACCTGTTAAAAGAACATACTTACTGTGCAGCAAGCTAAAGCTAAACCTACCCAGCACGTCTTGAATGCCCAGAGATACGTGTAGAAAGCACATACTTACTGTGCAGCGAGCTAAAGCTAAACCTACCCAGCACGTCTTGAATGCCCAGAGATACCTGTGGGAAGAATATACTTACCGTACAGTGAGCCAGAGTAAACTTACCTCGCACGCCCGAACTCCTAGCGATCCCTTAAAAGAAAGATACTTACCATGTGGCGAGACGAAGTGACACTTACCCAGTTCGGCCAGCGAAACCTGTAATAAAGAAGGGAAGAACTCCGCGACGAAGACGTCAATTTAGCCCAAGTTGCCATAACACTCACCTTGTGTTTTATTCTGCCCTCAGGAGGACGAAGCGGGTCGCGAGGAGTCTGTCCGAACAGGCAAGGGGGGCCGAGGACGAAGGAGCTCCGCCCGGCCCTTGCCCTGTGATTCCCTGGCCCCACGGAACTGACCTCTCTCCTCCAACATCCCAGGCCCGTAGTGTTCCCCCTGAAGGCGAGAGGATATATTTTAGACTCCCTTCCCCGTTCCCTTGATTCTTTTTAAATTAAATTAAATAAAGTATTGTTATTATTTTACTTATCTCTTGTTTGTCTGGTCATTGGGGTGCTTTGGGGACCTCCTCGAGGCGGAACTTTGGTAAGAGCGTGACCCACGTTGTTCATGGTCCGCTCGGGCCGTGACAACATGTAATCGATAGGGAATGAGATAAAGCATATTTGGCGTGCTGTCCGAGGAGAGGGCTCCGAGCTCGGAATTTTAGCCCGAACCCAGAGTACTCCCCTCTCTTTAAATGTGATAAATTAATCTAGATGAGAGTGAGGTGATGGGGTGGAGGAGGGATGCTGCAAAAAATCTGTCATGGGACAGAGGTGAGGGACTGCCATTTATAGGCACCTCTTTGCACTGATTGGTTGGATCACATGACCATGCTCCTCCCGAACTTAGTTAAATAAACTTCATTTCACGAGTTCGCATTAACATGTAATCGATAGGGAATGAGATAAAGCATATTTGGCGTGCTGTCCGAGGAGAGGGCTCCGAGCTCAGAATTTTAGCCCGAACCCAGAGTACTCCCCAAAAATGCCACATAAATGACGGACAGCAGCCAGAAAAAACATCCCCAAAAAGTGTAAGCGTAAAGACCTATGGAAAGCGGTGGGAAAAAACTAGTGGTTTGACTGGGAGGGCTCTCGCGGCATCCGACGGGGGCATTGTCTGAGACGCTCGCAGCATCGGACGGGAAAGCCCCGCCAGCAGTCAAACGGGGAGCGCATTTGCAAACTAGAACGATGTGCGGTATTAAACGAGTTAAGGCAAATTCACTGGGAGGCCGCTGCAGTGTCCAACGAGAGCTTTTGTTAAGATGTAGGCAGCGAATCGAACAAGATGTCTCCACGTGCAGTGGGGAAATGCTGGTGAGGACGGTGAGAAATTTAATAAGTAAGACAAATAACATTTGAATGGAATGCTCGACGATAAAAAAATTTAAATAATCAAAATTAAGCGTCCAACCGGGAGGACCCTCGCAGCATCCGATGGGAGCTTGAGCGAAGATGCTCGCTGTATCGGATGGGTAGGTCCCGCCTGTAGTAAAACGGAAATGCTAGAGTATAAGGTTTAAAAAGCAAAAAGTTTGGTGTCCGACCGGGAGGACCCTCGCAGCATCCGAAGGGAGCTTTAACGGAGACGCTTGCGGCATCGGATGGGTAGGTCCTGCCTGCAGTCAAACAGGAAGGCTCTAGAATAGGGTTTAAAAGAGCAAATAATTTGGTGTCAGACCAGGAGGACCCTCGCAGCATCCAAAGTGAGCTTTTGCGAAGATGCTCACAGCATTGGACGGGTAGGTCCTGTTGCAGTCGAATAAAAATATAAAGGTAAGAAAATGAGTGATGGGGCTCCACCAGCGATTCGAAGGGGCGAAACTTAAAATGGAAGAAAATTCCGCACTGCCTACAAACGGGGAGCCCATACAGCAACGTGCATGGTAGAGTGCAACCGTGTGTGAAAAAATGCTGGGAAAAAATGTATACGAATACTGTACATACAGTATAGTCTCACAAATATAAACGCACACAGATAAATATACATATCATATTTATTTTAATGAATGTGCAGGTGAAGCAAACAAAACAAACTAGGGGTACATGAGCTTTTCTGATATCCAAGTGGTTGAATGTAATGTAGGATTTGAACGATTCTGACAACCAGTGACTGAGGGCATAAGTTTGTTGATTAGGGAGGCCTTTTGGAGCGCCAGTGGTTGCGGCACTGATGCGGATTGAATACGCTGCAAGAAAATTTAATTGCTGGGATATCAGACTGAATTATAACGGACTTTAAATGTTTTTTTTTTTTTTTTTTTTTTTGGAAACAAAATCTCGTAGCCAATTGAATTTGGTTGTCGATGGAAAGAGGATCGAAACAAGTTTTGACCAGGATCGTCTGTACTGCAGGTAATTTAGTAGCGAATTATATGATTGGATGGGTTCGGTAAATTGAAAATAGACAAAGTGTCCCTTAAATTGGAAAGTCTTAGTTTGCTTGAAGAAAAACAAGATTGTATCAAGGTTTTAGAACTTTTTAATCAGAAATTGTAGGGTAGATGATTGGACTGAAATTTTAGATGACTGCAAATCCTGAAGAGCAAAAAAACAAAACAAAAAGCAAAAACACAAAATAAACACTGCGTCCAGCGTGCGGACAGTATGGATGGAGTGGTGGCAGAGCCGAAAGGCACCTAGATATTAAGTCAATTGTAACGGGCTGCCTGGAGTTTGGGAGAGTGGGCTTATTTCTAAATATGGTTTTGATGAGGGGTGAGTTTTTTATAGCTGATGAAGGTTTGCCAAAATTATTTTATAAAAAAATAATGCCACTTAGGTAGCCTGAATGACTTAACTGTTGAATAAATGAGATGCCTAACAAAGAAAAATCTGGAAACGGACCTGGAATGCCCATGGCATCGGACAGGTAGGTCCCATTTAGAGTCGAAACAGGAGTGCATAAACAAAGAGGCGTACATTTTTTAAGAGCAAAACTGGGCATCAAATTAAGGTGTTTGACAGGGAGGACCCTCGCAGCGTCTGCGGGAGCTTTAGCTGGGATGCTCACAGCACAAAACCGGTAGGTCCCACCTGCGGTCGAATGGGGCTCACCCAGCACTTAAAGGGGCAAGATGGATAAACAGAAGAAAAAGAAACTTTGCATAGTTTCTGATTGGGGAAAATGTGCAGTAATGCAAATAGCAGAGCTTAACCCTCTGGGGTCTGACCATTTTGGGACACTGTCAGAGGTTCTGACATGCTCTTACATTTGGTCTTTTTTCAGTTGCTTTAAAACATAATAATGGCAAGTGTCTTATACCACTGTGTTCAGCACAAACTGGGCTAAAATATTATATGAGCTACACGTATGTACATGTTTTTCCTAAACAGAATCTAGTAGTCTAGAGTTTTTTCTTTAAAATTATGTGAAAATCATCCTGCCTACTGATTCACATAAACCAATATATTGATTTAGAAATTGTAAGACACTTTTTGTTTAGAGTGGCCATATGCCAGAAGGATTGATTGACAGCTAGCAAACAAAGGCTCGCATAATGAGCTGCATAATGAGCTGCATAATGAGGCAGGAGGGAACTACAGTAAAGAATGTGAGGACAAATGTATACATGTTTGTTTGAGGTTTATTAAGAAGTTAACAATATAATCAAAATAGTAATGAAGGTCAGTGGGACATTCTCAGTTTATTTGGGAACACACCCTATTCAAACACTTAACTTGTATAAGAAACTGATAAACAACAGAGCTGTAAACTTCATGTGGCTCATGTTACCATATAACTTTATGTCCAAAAAGTGTGAATATGTTTTTCCACTTCATAGTTTTGTACTGTTGAGAGGGATGCAGACCTGTAAGAGAGTTATGAACAGCTGTCAGCACAAATTGTCCACAGAAATATGGAGCTAAAAGAGTCTCAATAAAGATAAATGCACATACACTATTCATACATGCACACACAGGATTCATACATGCACACACAGGATTCATACATGCACACACAAGGATACACAAATGCTCACAAATTTACAAATGCACACACAAAATTTAAAAAGCACAGAATATTCACAAATGCATACAAAATTCAGAAATGCACACAAAATTCATAAATACACACACAAATAAAAACCATTTACAAATGCACTAAAGATTTAAAAAGGCAAAGGATAAGATTCATACATGTATTTCTGATGCACACACAAATATATCTTGATTTGCAAACTGATTGCGTTCTGTGAACTTCACTGCATTTGTGTGTGAATTTTGAGACGCCCCTGACTTGCCTTGACACACAAATGACTTTTTTTAAACAGGGAATGATCTGCAACCAATGAGATATCTCCAATGTTTTAGCCAATCACAAGAACGCACCCCACGTGGGGGATTGCTTACGTATCAGCCAATCACATGAACGCGTTCACCCAGCGCGCGGGATATGCATGTGGTGCGGGCGCGAGCTAGCTAGC
Organism: Paramisgurnus dabryanus; assembly: GCF_030506205.2. Lineage (NCBI taxonomy): Eukaryota > Metazoa > Chordata > Actinopteri > Cypriniformes > Cobitidae > Paramisgurnus > Paramisgurnus dabryanus. The sequence continues at coordinate 37,982,860 of NC_133347.1, read as the reverse complement.
GTGGTGGATTGTTGTCTTTCAGTCAATAGTGAGACCTCAACATGGCTTCTGGAAACGACAGGGTAGCGGTAAGTATAACTTAAAGTGTTTAGCTAGTTATCTCCTTGTTATGAGATGTTGTTGTTCATGTTAACCTGTCTAATTGTGCAACTATCAACATAAGCTAGCGAGCCAGGCTAGCGCGTCTGCATGCTAATAGTAGGTTATGTGACTATCTCCGCTGTCGCTGCTGGCTTTTTGGTTCCGCTCGATATATCTGCGGAAAAATGCTTATGTTGTTTTTTGATTGCGGGATTTCTGTTTTTTATTGATAACACCACCGGAAAAACCATAGATAAGTTACCCTCTCGTTTTCAGTCACATTCTGTCTTGTTTAACTACTGGCCGTGTCAGCTCGCGAAAGTGTGTTGCTCGTAAAAGGCGAGTAAAAACATTATTGAAATTGTAGTAACGTTAGACATTTAGTTTAATTGCTAAACTACAAGTGAACGGAATTTCAATTAATTTGATCGACGACCACGGAGTTTTACCACCCGCAAAATCTGCTTGAATGGAACAAAGAATGTGACGCAGCCAAAATAAGTTTGTAGTAGATGTCTGTAGAATGCGTGCGAAATTTATTTCGTGTCAAATAGTAAAGCTGTAGACCATTTCATGTAAACAGTACTGGTCCAGAAACACTTCCTGTTTCAATTTGTTACTGTCATTGACTGTGTCATATCATTATCTTTAAGATGTTTGTTTAACTTTTTGATTCAGTTCTATATGTTCTGTTGGTTGTATTTTATCCCAACGTTTATCTAGTGTAAAAAACCGAAACAGGAAGTGCTTCTGGACCAGTGTTGTTTACATCTTATGAAATGGTCTATAAAAGTAGTTTTGTTAGATGGAGTTATTATCATTGCAGATAATATAGTAGAAGTAGAATATGCAAAACAGCTTATCCAGAAAGATTTGGGTCAATATCTCAAAAATTAAAAAAAGTTATAGCAAAAAAACCACACATTTTTATGATTCGGTCACACCTTTTGTTCAATTTTAATGCAAAACCAGGGACAAAATAAAGTGCTGTCTTTGGAGTTTCAAATGGCCAGTATTTTGTTATTCTTGAACCCATTAATATGGTATTGGTGTCATTTTATAGGATTTTCAAGCTCTCTCTATCTGAAAAAAACTGGTTTAAGCATTTAACCATGTTTAAAATTTTAGTCACATACCTACTAGGCATGGGCCGATTACCGGTTTCAAGGTATACCGAGGTTTAAAACAGTCAAGGTTTCAAAACCACTAAAATGTTCTGTGATACCGTCTCCAAGGTATAAGCTGTGTTTATACAAAATTCATTAAATCATGAAGTCATGTGATTGATTTGATGTTTACATTTAATATATATTACGAAAATATTATATATGTTTTGAAAGCATATTATAATTTAAAGGCTTTATTGTACCTGGCATTTGAAAATAACAAATTTTAGTGTCACAATGGCAATACCGCAACACCGTGAAACCGTGGTATTTTTGCTAAAGGTGATCATACCGCCAGAATCTTATACCGGCCCATGCCTAATACCTACTAATAGGGTCAGGCTGTTATCTTTTCTTGAAGTTTAAATTCTTGTAAATTAAGTGATTGTTTGACAGGGTCTGTCGCCCCAAGCTGAGGTAGCAGCTCGGGCTTTTGTGCAGTTATTGGCCCGGGAGCTGTCTTCGGCCCCAAGCGCAACGAGAGAGAGTACAGTAGTCAGGGCTGGAGGCAGTGCTGCTCCTCTGCCGGGTAGCGATTCTAGGGTGAGACAGGCTATGAGAAGGTGATACATTTAACTTATTGTCTTTTTTGGGTTTGGGGCATGCTTAATTGACATGAATGTTTGGGTAAAGAATGTGGCTAAAGCAGAAATTCACATAAAAATGGACATTTGGTGCTTAAGGAAAGATTATTCAGTCCACTAAAGTTTTTGGTACATGAATAAAGCATCATGTATTGTCTATTAAGTGAGACATGTTTACTTTACTGATGTGAGTAATATTCTTCTGACACATTTAAAGCGTAACTAAACCCCTGGTCAGAGCCTGACTCCGCCCACTGTTAAAGGAACAGTATGTAAGAAATTTATATCAATTAATAATAAAATGGCCTTGATATGTCACTAGACATTTAGAAATAATTTTCATTTCAAATACTTATATCACTGACAACAGTGGTCTGGCCAGGATTTTGTCATTTAAAAAGTGGAGTTGCAGCCCTCAACTGATGTTTATGTTGTCATTTTGTGTATTGGCCACTAGTTGGGTTATTGCAGTACCAGTTTTAGCCACAAGTTTTGTTATTGCAATACCAGTTTTGGCCACAATCCAACATACTGTTCCTTTAATATTTGAAAAATGCAAGAAAAGTGGGCAGATCCCAACGGAGATAGAGGGGATGAACTAAGCTCGTACCAAGTGTGTGGTGAGATCGTAACAAAGGGCGTGGTGAGCTTGAACCTGCTTACGTCACGAGTTACTTTTTGGACCCAACATCCAATAGGAAAATTCAACTGCAGGAGCCACCGTTCAACCTGAAGAGGGCAGCACTCAAGACGTTTTTACACCATATATTATAGTATTGAAACACTTTATATCCAAATGTCAAAAAACTTACTAAAATCAATGAACAGCACTAATAAAGCATCATTCTTACAGATCATTAACTAAAAATTGGTTTCGGGTTTAGTTACTCTTTAATGTTGGTGTCGGGAACAGTTATGAATAGTTTTAGTGTATTTTATACTCTTATTGAGACATTGTTTAAATTATTAAAAAAGAGGGAAAAAATAAAAAAATCTGGTTTCCCTGCAAAGCTTGTTGTCTTTCCCACATCAGGCAGTTCCCGAGTATGTTTAATAATGATCAGCCAAGAGGAAAAAGACGATTCTCGACACCTGCCGCTTGCATTGTAAAAAGGACAGACTTTCACATTTATGTCCTTTCGGAACCCAGTCAGTTCACACCAAAGGGCTCAGAAGAGCTAGAACTTGCCCATGCTGGCCTTGGGAAGAGGATTTTGAGTATACCAGACCACTTGAAACACGATGAGGTAATCATATTGTATATAATATTGTAGAATGGGTAATGATTAAAAATGTTAATCATTTGCAGAATAGTGAATCTTTTTTTTTTTTTTTTAGATTGTAGCTCTACTTGAAGAGGAATATCCTAAACTTAAGACCTTACAAGGAGGTTGGATGTTTTTCAAGTCTACAGGTAGACTTTTTTTCAAATCTCCAATTACTAACAATATAGCTAATGTTTTTCCAATTCAAAACCTCAGACATGTCATCTGATGTCCGGTGATGAATTACCATTCACACCACTATTCATGTTATAGAGGACAGTACTAGAATTCTTTTGCCTGACAAAATATATATTTTAATAATAATGATTCTGAGACTGCAAGGTTTTAAAGGACTCTTACTACTTTTTAAAATAGGTGGTAGCGGACGTCGCAAGCTGTCAATAATTCCAACTGACGCTGAGGGTTACTCCACAAGGCTTCTTAAATCAGCATCCAACAATGGGAAAAACATTGTATTTGTAGTTCCACTACAGGAGAAGCTTTCTACTGAACCACTTTCCTATGATTCAGTAGAGTTCGCCAAGATGCCACAGTCCAAATGCATTACATGTGGCAGTCAAATGCCTTTGCAGCTGTTGCCGTTGCATGTGGAGGGATGCAATGGCACATTGACTGTAAGCTGTATTACAAGTCTCTCATTTCTCCTTTTTAGTTTGTTCAAATGTCTGTTTCAAAGTATTAAGTATTTGTTTATTATATATTTTTATAAATGTATTTTATTTATTTAGGAGAGTGAATCTGGAACATCTCTTGATGAAGATTGTTCAGTTGTTGAGCAGCCAGTCCCATCTACCACAGGCATGGATGAATCCTTGACGGTAATAGATTTAGTCTTTTCTGTTGCTTTGGAATTTTAGTAAGAAAGCATTATTAGTTTTAATCATCACACAATGTAAGCAAGCAGAAGTTTTAGTACACATATATGTAATGCTTGCAGATTATATATATAATATATATAATTATAAAAATGGGCATATCTCAAACTGAATTTTATTTTTTTTACTCTGAGACACATGTACAACAATTTGATCAATATACAGGGCTCAACGGAAAGATTTTTTTATACTGGCCCGGTTGTGCCAGTGGTACATGTTTTCCCTTGCCCTGCCAAACTTTTACTGGCCCCACAAAAAAAAAGATTTCAGTGTAACATATTTAAAAAAATTATTCAAAAGTCGAAAATAAATGTATGAAGAGTTTCGTTGCAAAACGAGATAACCACCATTTTTTTAATTGTTCAGAAATCTCGTTTTTTGGTTGTGCATTCCAATTAATTTCAATTCATCTGCAGTTGGTTTGTTTGATTTAAACCTTCATAACTTAAAAAATACAGCTAAGTAACACCATAAAACAAAATAATACCAGATAAAGGATTATGCACCATGCAGCTTTTCTCATGAGCTTCGATGTTTTGATTACAATAGTTGCTTTGTCTGCTTTACCTAAAAACTTACGGCAAACTGGAAAACATTGCATAATTTTTTTTACCCCAGTAAATGTCTGCTTCCAAGATGTTAAAAAATTACAATTTTGTTTAGCCTCATAATTATAGGGTACTTCTGTCTTAATGTCTCCTTGCTCTACCAGCTGACATAACATGCAAGTGTCCACAACCAATAGGGTAGGAGAAACCTTAAGACATTGCTGAGAAGTTAACGTTTGCAGCGTTTAAAGTTTGCCTCGATGGTAACATTACATATTGAATACATACAGAAAAACGGCCACAGGCTGAAAATATATTTTAGTGACTAAGAGCAAAGCACTGGCCGGATCTTGCAAGTGACAATACTGTTTACTGGCCCGAATGTCTCTGCCACCGGGCAGTCCTTTATGTTGAGCCATGATATAACATGTCTGTAAGATGCAGAAAACATGACACTATTTTTATAATAATTTCATGAATGAAAAGTATTGACTTTTTTTGCAGGTCTGCCCAATCTGTCTTGCATCGTACTCAGCTGATGTTCTCCCATATCATGCAAGCACATGTGGTGACAGGTAGGAAGATTATGTTTGATAGATTCAGGTAACTGATAGTCAGACATTATCAGAATGTAATGACATGTTCTGAGGAAGGACATGTGTAAAGCGTGTCATTTCATTAGAGTATTACGTTAAGAATGATCAGAGGAACACCTTTCTGCACAAGGGGGGGGGGGGGTGCAAACTTTGCATGTTGAAGTGTTTCTGGAGCTACTGGTTTACCAAATGTTTTATTCATATTAATTCCGTAGCACATTTAGTTAACCTAGTTTTGTAAATTAACTCCATGTCTTAATTTTAATATAAACATTTGGCACCACTGACCAACTAGATAAAGTAATCACCACTCATGATTTGGCTGTTTCCCACTTTTCCAAGCATTGTTTTTTTTTATAATTTATTTGGTCTGTTCTAAGAATGAACTGTGCTCAACCCAGCATAGCAGCCAGTCCCTCAAGGGGAGAAGAATTGCCCGGACCCTCAAGGGGAGAAGAATTTCCAGGACCTTCAAGGGGAGAAGAATTGCCAGGGACCTCAGTTCCACAATCGTCAGCAGGTAATTTATGCACAATTTCTGCTATAGTGTTGCATTGTTGAAAATAATGTTGTCAAAATAACTTTTGTCAAGTGATTAAAAAAAAAAGGAATATTGTTTTCAAGTACTTCCCCGTGACATTACATTAACCTGTATGGATTTCAAAATGTCACTGCTAAAGCAAAGTTATTCTTGCTTTGGAAATAAGTGGATATTAGTATATAATTTATAAGGCCCTTTGCATCAACAACTTTTTTGTGTTAAATTACAGCTTCAACCTGGGCCACTGAAGTCGACCCGCAAAAAGCATGCCAGTTGTTTAGAGAAGATTTGCTGAACCGTTACTCTGAAAGTCCACGCCTCTCTCTATCACTCGACATGTTTGATGCAGAAGAAGAACAGGACAAGTGCATTGATTTCCTTCTATAAGAAGAATAATGTGAACTGGGCAGCTCCATTCAAGTGCAGGCTGAGAGGTATTAATAAAGCCTGTAAATTTTTCCATTTTGGTAGTTATTCACTGAATTGATTTGAGTCCATGTCCCTTAACTCCCCTGTATTTATTGTGTAAAGTCTCAGAAAATGTTAGCACAATAGCCATTGACATAATCTGGTCAGTTGTCTTTTTCATCTTAAATTTTATTTTCCCCCAAGGAGATGCAGCAGTGGGTGATGGTGTCAACAGACATGTTTTGTCAATGACCATGCAGAAATTGAAAACTGGCTTCAGAATAAATTTAGGTTTGTATATTCAGTGCCTTGCGAAAGTATTCGGCCCCCTTGAACTTTTCAAACTTTTGCCACATTTTAGGCTTCAAACATGAACCTATAAAACTGTATTTTTTTGTGAAGAATTAACAACAAGTGGGACACAATCATGAAGTGGAACGAAATGTATTGGATATTTCAAACTTTTTTAACAGATAAAAAACTGAAAAATTGGGTGTGCAAAATTATTCAGCCCCCTTAAGTTAATACTTTTTAGCGCCACCTTTTGCTGCGATTACAGCTGTAAATTGCTTGGGGCATGTCTCTCAGTTTTGCACATTGAGAGACTGAAATTTTTGCCCATTCCTCCTTGCAAAACAGCTCCAGCTCAATGAGGTTGGATGGAGAGCATTTGTAAATTGCAGTTTTCAGTTCTTTCCACAGATTTTTTTATTGGATTCAGGTCTGGACTTTTACTTGGCCATTCTATCACCTGGATATGTTTATTTGTGAACCTTTCCATTGTAGATTTTGCTTTGTTTTGGTTTATGGTCTTGTTGGAAGACAAATCTCTATCCCAGTCTCAGGTCTTTTGCAGACTCCATCAGGTTTTCTTCCAGAATGGTCCTGTATTTGGCTCCATCCATCTTCCCATCAATTTTAACCATCTTCCCTGTCCCTGCTGAAGAAAAGCAGACCCAAACCATGATGCTGCCACCACCATGTTTGACAGTGGGAATGGTGTGTTCAGGGTGATGAGCTGTGTTGCTTTTACACCAAACATAAGGTTCGATTTTGGTTTCATCTGACCAGAGCACCTTTTTCCACGTTTGGTGTGTCTCCCAGGTGGCTTGTTACACTTTTTATGGATATCTTTAAGAAGTGGCTTTCTTCTTGCCACTCTTCCATAAAGTCCAGATTTGTGCAGTATATGACTGATTGTTGTGCTTTTGACAGACTCTCCCACCTCAGCTGTAGATCTCTGCAGTACATCCAGAGTGATCATGGGCCTCTTGGCTGCATCTCTGATCAGTCTTCTCCTTGTTTGAGCTGAAAGTTTAGACGGACGGCCGGGTCTTTGGAGATTTGCAGTGGTTTGATACTCATTCCATTTCAGTGTTATCGCTCGCACAGTGCTCCTTGCGATGTTTAAAACTTGGGGAAATCTTTTTGTATCCAAATCCGGCTTTAAACTTCTCCACAACAGTATCTCGGACCTGCCTGGTGTGTTCCCTGTTCTTCATGATGCTCTCTGCGCTTAAAACGGACCTCTGAGACTATCACAGAGCAGTTGCATTTATACTGAGAATCCACTTGTGTGTAATCAAGTCTGTTTATCATCATTAGTCATTTAGGTCAACATTGGATCATTCAGAGATCCTCACTGAACATATGGAGAGAGTTTGCTGCACTGAAATTAATGGGGCTGAATAATTTTGCACGCCTAATTTTTCAGTTGTTTTATTTGTGAAAAAAGTTTGAAATATCCAATAAATTTACTTCCACTTCATGATTGTGTCCCACATGGTGTTGATTCTTCACAAAAATTACAGTTTTATATCTTTGTTTGAACCCTGAAATGTTGCAAAAGGTCAAAGTTCAAGGGGGCCGAATACTTTCGCAAGGCACTGTATAAGTGTTTGTGTGTGTCATCTAGGTTTTCATGTTGGAGTACTTTTATTTTATTTTTTGGACACTGTCATCAAATGAGGGAATGATATTGTAAACTCTACTTCTAACTTAATCTAAATGAACCTCCAAAGACAAATTTGGGTCTAACTGTGATCAAGCATGCTTTTAAACATAATGCTCAATGTTTCTTGGCCTTTTTTTTAAATTAAGGCTCTGCTGCTACTAAAACCCTTTTTGAGGGGGATAAAGAACATAGGGTTCCCTCAGCAACTGCTGTCCTGCGGGAAAGCAACCTATTTGAGATGGCAGGCCGTATGATCGGCCATTCTTTCCTGCATGGTGGGTCCAGCTTCTCTGGACTCAGTTTGCCTGTGGTGACCCTATTGACTGGTGAAAGCATTGACACTGCAGCATCAGCTCTGACACTAGAGGACTGTCCTGATATTGACCATCGTGAAACAATTGGTTTGGTGAGTAAATTGGTTACACATTGCACATTTGTACGAATTACAAAATTTGTATTAATGTCACACATGTGTCTGTGCTGAGACATTGTAGAATCTGTGATTTCCAAATATTTTGGTGTGTGTTATTTACTCCAACTGTTATTTATTTTTATTGTACCTTTTGCATTTTTGTGTATTGCCTGGTGACAACTTTTCATGTAATTAAATTATTTTACCTTTTGTGAATGTGTACCTGTTGTAGCTGAAGAATGCTGAACTTACTGCAGAAGAAAACACCAAAGTGACTGATCTTTGCCTGTTCTGGGATCTTCCATTTCCAACCTCCACCAATCGTGTCTGGTTGTTCCAGGAATTGCTTTCACATGCAGTAATTATTTTTATAAATTACCTTGTTGTATTTATATTGCAGGTTGGCCATGTAACTCATGGTACATCTGTGCCTACAGTCTCTTTCCTATTAAATATTGCCTCCTGTGTAAATGTTACCTTCTGTCCTGTCAATTCTGTCTGCAGGTACTTCACCGTGTTAAACAGCCAATTAAACAAATACAGAAAGGCCTTAAACAAACAGGAATCTGGCCACTTCTTTCAAAGAGGGCAGATGTCCACCCCATAATTTTCCCAAGGGAGTCAAGTGAGGAGCTTAACCCACAGGTAAACACTATTCACACTACACGATTTTAAGCCCGATTTGCTGCCCGGCGACTGTCGGGATGTGATCAGGGGTAAATCAGTGATTGATAAGCGGTTGCCAGTTGTTACGTGTGAACTACTCAACTTATCAAAACTCAGACACCAGCCAGATATCTAGCATGAAAAAAATCTGTAGAAGTTGGCAGACTTGACATCCAGCCAATTTAGCCATTTATTATTCAGCCATTTATGATTTTATTTTTGTAAAGACTGCGTGTAGTTTTGTTTAGTGTCACAGGGTTGTTTACATCTTAAATGAATTGTTTATTTCAGTTATTTTATTTTTGTGGGTGAATGTGAGGCAAATTGTAAAGCGCTTTGGATGGCCATGGGTCTATGAAAGCGCTATATAAATGCAGTCCATTTTCCATTACATATGTGACCCGCTGTGGCGAAATGAGTCGGAAGTCGCAACGTTCCATTTTAAGATATGGGCCGATAATGTGGAAAAACAATGAAAGAATACATTTTTTAGCTAATTTCAAAGAACAGATATTCAAAAATAATCTCCCAAAATTTTTGTAGTCTAAATAATTGAGTTATATGACTATTACAATTAAAAATGTTTTACTGGAAATTAATGAACATTACTTTTATCAAATCCTCTCGTGACCTCGGAGCATTTCCTGGTTATCCTCTGAAGCGAAATTATCTCTGCTCTCCAAATATGTGTTTCACTTTGTATATAGAGCCAATCAAAAAGCTTAGAAATGTACACAAACGCCAATCATTCGTCAATGGGAAGCCCCGGGGCACGCGATTGGTCCAGCGATCCTCTCGCTCCCCGTCGCAAATATATTAATGTCTTTGTTCAAATTAAGCTATAAAATATATAAATAGTTTATCCCTTTAAAAATGCAATAGATTTTGAAAGATATCTACATAAAAACGGGCAAAAAACTTTAAAAGCGTTTTTCTCAGGTTTTCAGTTGGAAAAAGAGGGCAGACAACCATAATTCAAATGTGTATATCTTTAAAACCATTCAAAAACTTTGACTAGGATATCATTTGAAAGCTTATGATTTTCTCTTTCCATTGATACTAAAATCTCAATTTTGAACTTTAGGACTCATTTTGCTGAATCATGTCACATATGTTAAAGTTGTGTTACTTATGTGACACAAATAGATTGTTCATTCATAAAAAGATCAATACAATTTTAAGATCACTTAAAATAAAAGTTTCAATCCTGACATGAAATATGTGGTAACACTTTACAATAAGGTTCATTAGTTAACATTAGTTAACTACATTAGTTAACATGAACTAATAATGAACTGCACTTATACAGCATTTATTAATCTTTGTTAATGTTAATTTCAACAATTACTAATACTTTATTAAAATCTTGTTAACGTTAGTTAATGCACTGTGAACTAACATGAACAAACAATGAACAGCTTTATTTCCATTAACTAACATTAATAAAGATTAATAAAGACTGTAACACATGTATTGCTCGTGGTTTGTTCATGTTAGTTAATACATTAACTAATGTTAACTAATGAACCTTATTGTAAAGTGTTACCAAATATGTTTATATTTGATCCTTTGAAGACCGTGATCCAGAGCATTACCTGGCCACAACCCAACCTTGACAGCGACGAGGATGAGGACGACATTGTTCCATTGGAGAAAATCAGTCTTGTCACTGGATTTTTGAGAAAATTCATAGAGGAAGGTAATACTGTAAAAAAAAAAATTCATTATTTTTCATACTCCTCTTAATTCACACAATTGTTTCCTCATAGCAATCTCAGTTGCTACAATAAAGTGGTTCTTCATATAAAATGTGGTAAATATGCATTTGTGTTTCATTTTAAGTGTGAGCTGGTTTACTGTTTTATTTTCAAATAGTCATGTTTCTCTCCCTCCTCCTCTGTGTCCTCTGCACTGTGCTTTACAATAGCACAGGGAAAGGAGAAGACATAAATGTGATGGTTACTGTTAAACAGTAAAGCCCAGTCGACACTGAGATAAAAATGAAACACAAATGTTTATACGATTGCTAAATTAAACTTCATACTTTGTTTACATTCCACAGTATTTAAAGCAGCATTTAATATAATCCTTTTGATGTTCTAAACTAGGAGAGGAAAAGAGACTACAGGGATTTTACTTTGTAGAGTTTGTACTGTTTAAGTTCAGCACTGTGATATTTTGAAGTTTAGCACATTATTATTTGTCATCTGTTTTAAAGCCTGTCTATACAGCAAGCATTGTTTATGTGTTATCTTTTGATTATCTATGAGTGCCATAACTGGATTTGTTGAAAAGAATGTTATGAGAGAATCGTTACTTAATATTTTTTGATAGATCTACTCCCATGTAAAGTTTTGAGGAGTCACAAGTACAATTTTCTCTTCGATAGCGTCACCAGATGTGCTGCGTGACCTGATGAAGTTTTGGGTGGGGTGGGAACTGCCAACAAGAGAACTCAATGTTGCGGTTGTGACCTCAACTTATCCAGTGGCTCACACCTGCTTCTACAAGTTGAAGCTCCCCAGCCACTACCAGACCTACAAGATTTTTCACCAGGACTTGATGATGGCCCTCAGTTCTGTAAGTTCTGGCTTTGGACTTGTGTAGGTGCAAATGTCATCAACTTCTTGCACTCAGTTCCTCTTTTGAAATGGAATCACTTAGAGTAATTCCTGAAAATTTTTGCACCATTAATGGTACAAAGTTTGATTATTCTACTTGATTGTCAGGCACCACATTCACCTGTCAATAGATACTGTTTTGGTGATTGTTTTTAGCCTGTTTTTTTTTTATTTGCACTAGTTTTTTTATTTTCATGTTCTCAATCTAGCTGCCAGTGTCTAGTTTATTAACCGCAGACTTCCATAGACATTTAGTTGTAATTATTGAACAATTTATACAGCTAGTACATGTTTAATACATTCAGATAATTAGGTAGATACCAGTTTCTGTAATGTTACTGTTGCCCTTTTACAGGCAATGTTCTAAGAATGTTGGTTTTGTAAAGCCGATTTGTCTAAATTTGTTATCCCTTTACAGTGATGTGTGTAAATACAACTGTACTTCTACATTTGATACATTTACACAAGCCTTCACAGAATGTTGTGTTCCATTGAACAATATTAAAGGTTTTAAACATTCAGATAATTAGGTAGATTCCAGTTTCTGCAATGTTACTGTTTTACAGGCAATGTTTTAAAAATGTTGGTTTTGTAAAGCCGATTTGTATGAATTTGTTACCCCTTTACAGTGATGTGTGTAAATACAACTGTACTACTACATTTGATACATTTACACAAGACTTCACAGAATGTTGTGTTCCATTGAACAATATTAAAGGTGTTAAACAAGCATTTTTTATGGTCTTAATGTATAATTGCCCTGGTTGATGTAGCCATTTGAAATGGCCTCCCTCAATATTGAACCAATTCCAAAAATGTTTTCACCCGTTACAGGGACAAGGTTTAAAAAAAATACAGGAATTTCTTTAAAGCAATAAATCAGTTCTTTATTAATGTCTTATTTAGAAATAGCATGCAAAGTGCAAGTAAAAAATACTTTTCATACTATTAAGTCCTTAGTCCCAGCAACAAACAAGACCCAAAGGACCTGGTGCCAACATTTCAATTCCACCTAAAATGTCCTGAATACATGCCCCAATTGTGTCAGGGCTGTTTTGGCAGCACAAGGGGACCAAAATATATGGAAGGTTGGTTTTAATGTTTTTGCTGAAAGGTTAAACAAATTAAACATTCCAATAATAATTTTTCGGGAAAGGCTTTCCTATGGAATTTTTTACTGACTGAGCTGCAACTGTTAGAGTCCTGCAAATCTTTTGCAATGTCCTCCATAGACCATGTGGACCATGTTCTTCCCCAGGATGCAGCACCAAATGTGACTTAGCTTTCAGTCATCCTAGCTAAGGATGAGGCTTTTCCAAAACATCCAATGGCCACTGTGGAGAGGAAACTAGGGGTGGATTTTTTTATCCTTCTCAAAATAAAATGCCGTGACACAAACTTATTTACAAATGAATGCAGTAAGTTAGTATAAATTTTAGTGTCAATTAGTATGGTGGATCCTGGGCTCCTAGCATAAGGCACAATCTAAAATATAATCAAAATATAATTTGAAATGTTCTAAAGTAGTTTCTTTTTAGTTTTTTGGTCAAAGTCACAGGAAGCCCCTGGAAAGTGGCAAGAGAGCCACAAGCTCTTATCTTGCCTCAATTAAAGTCTCAACGTATTGGACAGTGTTGAGGTAAATATCCGCCCCGAAACAGTCCGATTGCTGCAGTGGATCCATGTTGTCTCGCAGTGCTATCATTTCCAGATCCGAAAAAGGACTGCCCAGTTCAGGGATATTGACCCCGGAATGAGGCTCATTTGTGTAGCCACTCTCCTCCCACTGAATCTCTGGGATGGGTATTCCCTGACAAAGACGTGTGTATAAAAATTAGACATATTAAATGTTATTGAACAAATTTACAATAGTGCACTGTGCCCATTAGAGGCTGACATTTTTTCGGGAATCCCGCGGGTCCTGCGGGTCCCACGGGATTCCCGTGGGATCGGGAACAAAATCACTATTAATCACGGGATTGGGACGGGACAGGAAAAAATGTCAGCGGGAGTGGACGGGACCGGGATCGTAATAAAACTATGACACCCAACTTTATACACAAATATGCAGTTTCTATAAATAAACTTAGTTAATATATTGTGTGCGTGCATGCCTGTGTGTGTGTTTGCATGTGTAAGAAAGGTTGCATGAATGTTCACGGATGCGTCTCCCTGGTGCATAAGCGCTCCAACGCAGCCTGAGCGCTAATGAGAAAAGGGAACAGCAGCAAAGAGTATAGCGGCTCTGATCAAAGGAGAGATAAGTGTGTGACAAGAGTTGTGTTCCTGCTGTTTGGACAGTTTCTGTGCTTTATTGTGTGTGTCAGTGCCGAATAGTAAGTTTTTTCTAGTTGTCTTTAAATTAGCAGCAAGATTACCGCGTCTTTTATGTTAAATTGTCAGTTATCATTCATAATGTAAATGAAGCTGTTAGATAGCGCGAATCTTCTCATTAATAGTCATGGTACCCAGTTTATATTTGTGTTAGTTTATCTTGTACATATTTATTCAGCATTATTTCCTTATATTGGAGATTGTATAGTTCTAATACTTATACAGTTATTTAACAATTCTAACAAATATAGTTATTTACTGTATGTGTTATCTGATACATGTGCTAGTCACATTTTAGAACATATGACACCATTTCGCGGTATCTTGTATATTTTTGCATATTTTGAACTTAATTACAGCTGTTAATGCTGGTTATTTAAACAAATGTAAGGATGGAGAGCAGATTAAATCAAATTCTTTGTATGAACTAAACACTAGTTGAAGAAAAAAATATATGGGAGCGATACAGGAGCGGGAGTCAGTTTAAACAGGAGCGGGATGGGAGTGGGAGTCAATTTACCAGGAGCGGGATGGGATGGGATTATTTTTTAAACTTTGGTCTGGGAGTGGGACGGGACAAGATTTATTTCTATGGGAGTGGGACGGGACAGGAGTGAAAATCCACTCCCGTGTCATCCTCTAGTGCCCATCTCACTACAAAACAGGTAAATATAGAAAAATGTATTCTATTTTATGTAAATAAATCTATCATTGTGTTAAAATGTGAAGGTAATTACATATTCAAGACAAAGAAAAGACCTGGGCCCTGTTTCAGAAAGCAGGTTTCGTGAAAACTGAGTATGTTCAGCCTGAGATGAGTGGAAACTCTGGGTTTTCAGTTTCAAAGAATGAGATCAGATAAACTGTAGATCAGTCACCTTCGCAACTTACGCTGTCCACAAACGCTGAGTTTTCCCTCATTTATAATGTCGCTATCAAAGCACATATCTGAACGCATTTACATCTTTAGAAACATTGAAATCCTGGTTAGATGATCTTGATCTTGTGACATGATCTTGTGATATGTGACATGATCTTGAACATGACCGCTTTATGATTAATCTGTCACTGAGAGAATCTCCGGATATCATGGATTTCTCTTCAGCATAGAATAAAATCTATAGTCTACACAAGGGGTCACCAATCCTGGTCCTGGAGGGCCGGTGTCTCTGCAGAGTTTAGCTTCAACCATAGAGATACCGGCCCTCCAGGACCAGGATTGGTGACCACTGGTCTACACTGTCCTTTATAACACTGTGACTATGTGGATATTAAGGCCAGCTGTCAGGTTGGTAACAGTTGCACTGAAACACTCCTGTAAACTACATTAGGCCTACTGTAATAGCCTAATCACTAAACTAATCTGTATAAAACTAATCAATGAACAAATCTTTCATATGGTAGTTGCAGTCATTGGAACATCTATATGGTGGTTATGTTGGATAGGCTATGATGTGAATATTTCTGATTGAGGATGACTGTGGTGCAGCTGAAACAAAAAAAAGTAGTTTAAAAGTGAGTTTCATTAAACATGAAATAAACTATGACCTCGGGGATAAGCTCAGTTTGTTAAGCCTGCTTTCTGAAACAGGGACCTGGCTATGCTCAGATTCTTGTCACTTCACTAGAGGTAAACAAACAATCCTATTCTTGCTTGCACCAAGCCATGGCTTTTTGAATCGCAAGAAAGGGACTTCAATTAATAAGAGTCAATAGTCAGAACAACCTTCATTTTTTTGCATTTGACTTTTTAATTGATTTAGGATCAACATTACTAATGCATTATTTACCTCAGAATCAGGATCTGCAACAGGGTTAATGGCCTGACCCACCTCCCACAACTGATTTGGTGTCAGGTTCTGCTCAGTTCTGATGGGATGGTTGTCCCACGCATCACTGAAGACGTCTAAGCTTGCCTGAATGCGCGGTATGAAAACATAGTGGCAGCAGAAAATGTGTAGGACGTTGCTGATGTCAAGTAGGTGTTCGTCCTCAAGAGAGTGAAGGATTTTGTAATACACTCCTGTAACACTCATGAATAAATCACGCCAGAGTCGCTCAATCCTGTATTTAAAAAAAAATCATAACGTGTCCTTTATGATCCTTTGAATAACTTAAAGGGATAGCTCAACCAAAAATGGAAATTTTGTCATTATTTACTCACTCTCATGTTGTTACAAACCTGTATTAATTTATTTGTTCTAATGAACACAAAAGATGATATTTTGAAAAATGTTTGCAACCAAACGGATCATGAGCCACATTGACTTCCATAGTAGGAAAAAATAATACTATGGAAGTGAATGGGGCTCATAATTGGTTTGGTTGCAAACATTCCTCAAAATATCTTTGTGTTCATCAGAACAAATAAATTTATACAGGTTTGTAACAACATGAGAGTGAGTAAATGACAGAATTTTCATTTTTGGGTGAACTATCCCTTTAAGTTTTCCATTTCAAATTGATTATTGTATACATTTTAATAGAAATAAACTGAGATGGGAGTTAATACTATAAATTAAAGTCTAAGAGATGTTTGCGATCATGGCCAGTAGATTTTTTTTGTGAGGATATTGTCTGTTCTTACAATTTCTTTTGGTAGGCAGGGTTAGGGTTATTAATAAATACCTTTAGGCTTCCAAAATTTAGTTTAACTCACCGCTGATTGTGTACGCTTTTCCCCGCAATGAAGCTGTTAACGTCAGTTCCACGAACTGAGAACATTAATTCCACTATCCCCACATTTTCTCCTCCATGATCTCCTCTCACTCTGAAAATAAAACATGAATTTTAGATCTCATCAAGGACACAATTATGCAGAAGGGCCAACAAAGAATATGTGAATCTTTTACATTTCCATGCATTTTTGCAAAATATTGTAATACAATATGGTCTGACAGGTCTATGTTCTGTATGTAGTATAATTGATTTGTAGGTGCTCACAACGTATAATGAGAAATACAAGTCACTTCAATTGTTTTTCTTTCCTAAACCGTTAAGCAAGAATACTGGGCCCAAGCCAGATATGTGGAACTCCGAGTTCAAGAACAGATGATCAGAATTAGTTCAGTCAACTCTAAGTATGTTTGTGTATATTACTCAAAGTAAATATGTGTGAGGTCACAGCACACTGTAGTTGATACATCATTTTGTCATTTAGCAGACACTTTTGTCCAAATAAGCGATTCATGTCAGGGACAACAATTTAAACATAGGCCAAGTCATGTTTAAGAGCAAGACCATTGAGAATTCTGTAATATCATCTTTAACACTCACACATAGATGTGGTTATGAGCTTATACAAGTTTAAGATGCAATTTAGTGACCCGGAGGGGTTTGTGATGGTGATAATGTCCACTTGTTCCACCAGCGGTTCAGACTATGCTACTTTGAACCAACTGCAAAGCACTTCTATATCTGCAATAATAAGTTTGAGTGTTTTTTATCTGATGGAGCCGTTTGAGGGAAGCATCAAATTTATACAATTACAATAATAGTTACAACTAGACAAATGTAAACTTGACAGGAAAATTGTTAAAGGTTAAAAGTACACCCTCAAAGTTAACATAGAATAATACGTAATAGGTTCAATACGACTTTGAAAAGCCAAGTTAATGTAATTGACTTTCCTGAAACCATTCAAGTGACAAGTCTATTAAAATCAATGGGACTTAGTAAAATGTTGTGTGCCAAGGCTAACCAATTGGTTATTTTTTATTTGTCATGAACATCCAAGAGACCATATGGACATTTGCTACATGTATTCATGTAAATAGCCTAATGCAAACAAACAATCTTTAAAGGGATAGTTCGGCCAAAAACGATATTAAACCCATGATTTACTCACCCCCAAGCTGTCCGAGTTGCATATGTCCATCGTTTTTCAGACAAACACATTTTCGGATATTTTAGAAAATATTTTAGATTGTTGTAGGTGTGCGGTGTTGTTGTAGAAATAACCATTTAAAAATGTATTAACGAAAATAAATACCTTCCGGTAGAGCCGTCATCTTAGACTCCTCTGTATTCAGGAGAGAATATTAGCGTAGTGTACGCACTTTTCTTAGTGACGTATGACAAATTCGGAGGGCAGCAGAGTAGCCTTCGTAGGCTGCGTAAGCTCTCATCCTGAATGTGGACGCGACAAGATGGCGTCCATCCTTCCTTTGTGACTTTTTTTCGACTTGAAGGTCGTGGACTATGGGTGGACCCCGTAACATTACATTTAATCAACTGAAAGATCTAAAACATTTTCTAAAATATCCAAAAATGTGTTTGTCTAAAAAACGATGGACATATGCAACTCAGACAGCTTGGCGGTGAGTAAATCATGGGTTTAATATCATTTTTGGTCGAACTATCCCTTTAATTTTCAATTATTAGTTTCTCCACTAGTTTTCAGAATTAAAAAAATACACACATAATTCATGTTGCAAATTATCCTAATGGTCTCCTGGATGTTCAGGGCAAATCTAAAAAAAAATAAGCAACTGGTGAGGCTTAGCATACACATACAAAGAATCAGGATCAGAAGACCCCACTTTAAAATGCACAATTTAATCAGTATTTGGAGTAGAGCTAT
The DNA here is from genome assembly GCF_030506205.2 of Paramisgurnus dabryanus. Lineage (NCBI taxonomy): Eukaryota > Metazoa > Chordata > Actinopteri > Cypriniformes > Cobitidae > Paramisgurnus > Paramisgurnus dabryanus. The sequence goes on along the minus strand of NC_133347.1, from coordinate 37,964,206 downwards.
AGGAGTTTGCAAAGACCAGCTGATTCTGACTTTCAAATTACTGTGAAAATCTATGAAATTAATTAGGGGGTTCCAGGTGAGTCGGTATGGAATGACCCTAGGGATAGGCTACACTGCTGGATGACAGAAAACCATAGAAAACCACCTCTTTGTACAGGGGTCTATCAGTAACATTTTGCAGTTCTTTGTCCTTGACAGGTAAAATTCTTACCTTTCTTGAATAGCCATCTATTCCCCCAAAGATAACGAAGTTGTACCTAGGTTAAAATAAATCAGACAAGTATTTAGTCCAAAACACACTACATAACATCTCCAATAGCCTATGTCTTACAATACACAGGGTTCCCACACCTTAGTCAACTTCAAATTCAAGGACCTTTCAAGGACTTTCCAGGTCCTATACCCTAAAATTCAAGCACTAAATGTGGGGAGTGGACACATTTCAAGAGAGAGCAAGGTTACATCGTGTTACCTTTTAAGATACATTGTTAAAGTTCCCTTTCGAAGAAACTTGCGCTGCGTCACTGCGGTGACACTTTGGGGACGCATCCAGGGGTAAGTGCGTCTGAATGTGTATATCAAATTCAACCAATGGTGAGGCTTAACGACAAAGACAGTGTGACACGAGAGCCAGGAAGTATATGGCTATCTGAAATATTGCCAAAGACGGCGTTACAGGGACACAGGAAGTATGGCAAGAGAGACGCAGCGTCTTGTTCCCTTCTCAGGGATCAACAGTTACATGCGTAACCAGAGACGTTTTCATGTGTCAAACACAACTATGCAAAAAATCATTTTGGTATGAATCAACATTCGCATACAGAAGATATAAGCATTTAAAGCGAACCGTTTAGCACGTGTGCTTAAAACGTCTAGGATTTTAATGATATTATCCTACACTACACAGGGAATAATATGGATTTTTTTTTTTTACTTCTTGCATAAAACAGATTCAAGCACTTTCAATGACCTGTATCTATGTATGTATATTTTCAAAAACATCCCAGTGCCTTGAATTTTTTCCCACAGATTCACAAACTTTCAAGGATTTTAAGGGCCCGTGGGAACCCTGAATACAGAATCTCTGCGAATGTAAGCAGACTAAAATCAGTTCATGGTAATTCAATGAAGTTCACTTCACTGTGATCTATTACCCTGGTTGATGTGATACAATATACACAATGCTAGATACACAACTAGAAACAAAAACGAACTAAACTGATAGATAGTGTGCAGACATACCTGATGAGCTTGTGATTGGTGTCAATGTGCACCATGTACTTTGGGTGAGGAACCGTGTATGTCCTCCTCACCACACATCTTAGACGAGTCATCCTGGAAAGCACACCTACACTGTCCACGCGATGCATGGATGCATACACTCTGTCCCATTGCACTCTGTGTCCCTGTGCAAGTAGAGCACCTTTGACTACTCTGCATCCAGCATCTCGCATTGTGCTCTTAATTCCTGTGATCAACGAGTCCAATTCATCATCACTGCAGCCACTGTATGATGCAGATATATATAGATTATTTTCAGCCATCCGCCTAAAAAGCGTAGCTCTCGACACACAGAGGAGTCTAGCGATGCATTTTGATGGCAGTCCAAGTTCTAGAATATGTGTGGGTCTCTACTGACGTCGTCAATCGTGGACGCCCACGAAAGCCCTTCTGCAAATCCAGTGTTATGAATGTCTGCTCATTCTCCATTTCCTGTTGGATAACAGTACTTAAATTTGTAAGTCCAGATAATAATTCTTCCCCTACATTCACTGCGTCATCCAGAGCACTTAATAAAACTAAATTCTGATGGCAAACAAAATATAACCCTTCCATGTCAACAGGCTGCCTCTCCAAGATGTGTAGCAGTCGGTCATGCAATCTCAGAAAGATTTCACGCTTCAGTGATTCCTAAGGGATAGTGAGAAAATAGATATTTAATTTTATTCACTTGCTGTCTGTAAACTTTTTTAACTTTCCCCTTAAATGCAGAATCAGAAGCTGTGAATTGGAGGCCAACTTCAGCTTCGTCTTATGCAGGTGTTGTGCCGAAATCAGACTCCCATCAGAATCTCACCCCCCCCCCCCTTGCGTGCACGCGCTTGACACAACTAGATGATTCTGGTGCGTTTGATTTAGTTTCTGTCTGTCTACAAAGATGTTTAAAATCATTGGTTTCCTTAAATCGTTGCGAAAAATGTATCAAAGGCTTAGACAATGTGAGAAATACTATCTGTTTTGATGAAGCCTCAGTTTAGGTAAACATCGTAAATGTTTTAAGTTACTTACACGTTACATCTTAACTGTGCTTAAGCATTGTGAATTTATTGTCTATCGTTGGTTGCAGCCTGTGGTTATGTGCATTGTTGTACGCTGTGTTTTGTACTGTAATGTGTAAGTGTCTGCGTATTGACAGAATTCAGGGGTAACGTTAAGTTATAAATAAAGTCTCAAACTTATTTAACGTTCACTATTAATTGTTAATTATATGCTGTATTATTGCACCATTTCAACTCGTCATTACACCTAAATGTGAACACCACTAATAAAATGTCTGGTAATTGATCTGTATTATTATTTTACACCTTAGATTTGTGTACATGTAACAAGTTATATTTATATTATAAATTAGACAGAGTTACACATTCTTAAAGATAATTAACTAAGTTATAAGAATGCAGACAACTCTGACAATGGAAGATAATGAAATAAAAGCCTAAATGAGTGCTGTCCAAATGTCTGTATAACATACTTGCAATTTTTTTTAAACGGTCAAAGATAATCCTGTTCCATGCGAAAAGATCTAAATTTCCATTGTGTTATATTTATTATTTACTATAATAGGCTACATTAAGTGCAGTATAAACCAATTGTTTTGTTTTTAATTGAACATTTCCAATTCTTAAACTGTGTCTAACATTGTTTCATGAATATTTTTGTAAATCACTGGATGAAGTCTCTACCAAATGAAAAAATGTCAATGCTTATATTTTGTTGCCAGTGCATTTCTCCCTGCCATAGCTAACGCACTGTATTATCACCTATGATGAACTATACAGTATGGTTTCCCCTAAAACAGTTCCTGTTAGTTTCAGCAGCGTTAAGGTAAGACTTCACAGCTACATTCTGGACACACCTGAGACTTATATTACATATTGTTAAAATTGGCATATCATGTGCCCTTTAACAATGCTGAAATTGCAGTGTGGTTCCTCCTAAAAAAGATCCTGTAATAGTATATCATAATGGATATTACAATGCATTAGCTATGGCTGCACTGGCAGCAAAAGTAATATAAGCATTTATATTTATTCATTTGGTAAAGACTTCATCCAGTGACTTACAAAAAATATTTATTAAACAATGTTACACACAGTTTAATAATTAAATTTTTCCAAATAAAACAATGGTTTATATTGCACTGTGTATAACAGTAAATAATAAATATAACACAATGGAAATTTAGATCTTTTCGCATGGAACAGGATTATCTTTGCCCATTTTGAAATTTGCAACATGTTATTTACAGATATTTGGACAGCACTCATTTCATTCTCTTCCATTGTCAGATTTGTCTGCATCTTTATAGTTTATTATCTTTAAGAATGTGCAACTAATGTATAATACACGAAGGTAACTTGTTACGTGTACACAAATCTCAGATGTAAAATAATTATACAGATCAACTACCAGACATTTAATTAGTGGTGTTCACATTTACATAGCAACGTTAGAAATTTATAGCGAACGTCAATTAAGTTTAATTTTACCTTATTTTATACACCCTGAATTCGGTCAACAGGCTGCCCACTTAATGTTACACATACATTACATTACAGTACAAAACACACGCACACCACTACACAGAACAGCAGGCTGCAACACTAGAAAATCAAGTCACAATTCTAAAGCAGATCGAGCGTTTTAATGTTTAACTTAACCTAAACTGAGTTTATGTTTCATTAAAAACAGATAGTATTGCTCACATTGTCTTAGCCTGCGATCAATTTTCGGAACATTTAGTTTAAAACATCTTTGTAGACAGACAGAAACTAAACCAATCGCACCAGGATCATTGAGCGGTGTCAAGCGTGGAAACTCAAGGGGGTGAGATTCTGGACGGAAACCCCTGTTTCACTTAAGTTAACGTTACAACGCAAAATTGTGGTCGAGGGCAGCTCCCGGGGCAACTGCACAAATGCCCTAGCTGCTACCTCGGCTCCGGGCGACAGACACTTTCAAACAGTGACTTAATTCACAAGAATTTCAACTTTATGGAAAGATACTAGCCTGACACTATTAGCATTACGACGCGCTAGCATAGCTCGCTAGTTTATGTTGATAGTTGCACAATTAGACAGGTTAACATGAACAACAACATCTCATAACAAGGAGATAACTAGCTAAACACTTAAAGTTATACTTACCGCTTCCCTTTCGTTTCCAGAAGCCATGTTGAGGTCTCACTATTGACTGAAAGACAACAATCCACCACGCTAGCTAGCTCGCGCTCGCACCACATGCATATCCCGCGCGCTGGGTGAACGCGTTCATGTGATTGGCTGATACGTAAGCAATCCCCCACGTGGGGTGCGTTCTTGTGATTGGCTAAAACATTGGAGATATCTCATTGGTTGCAGATCATTCCCTGTTTAAAAAAAGTCATTTGTGTGTCAAGGCAAGTCAGGGGCGTCTCAAAATTCACACACAAATGCAGTGAAGTTCACAGAACGCAATCAGTTTGCAAATCAAGATATATTTGTGTGTGCATCAGAAATACATGTATGAATCTTATCCTTTGCCTTTTTAAATCTTTAGTGCATTTGTAAATGTTTTTTATTTGTGTGTGTATTTATGAATTTTGTGTGCATTTCTGAATTTTGTATGCATTTGTGAATATTCTGTGCTTTTTAAATTTTGTGTGTGCATTTGTAAAATTGTGAGCATTTGTGTATCCTTGTGTGTGCATGTATGAATCCTGTGTGTGCATGTATGAATCCTGTGTGTGCATGTATGAATCCTGTGTGTGCATGTATGAATCCTGTGTGTGCATTTATCTTTATTGAGACTCTTTTAGCTCCATACAGAAATACTCTTACATACATAACTGATGGGTAAATGATAGCACTACATTCAGATAAACTATCATAAACTAAACTAGTATCTCAGATAAACATCTGCAATGATTAGTTATATAAAAAGCTGTTTTCAGATGACTGTTTTCAGATGCCCATCCCCTTATCGTCTAGCTTCTGTTTTAAACGCGTTTCTGTAAGCGAGTATGAACTTTAAAAACACATCGCATATGTCCATGTGCTCGAGCTCGCGTCTCCGTGGAAACAACGCGGAGCCGAGCTCATAATAAAACAGTGTCGCGTGTAAAGCGCAATGTATGGAATGCGTTGCATGTAAACAATATCATATTACAGCAGATCCCCCAGTGCAGCATTACTCAAAGTTGCCATGAAGGATACTAAATTGAATAACTGTGTCTAACACTGTACAGCATGTAACAGTGAAATCCGCCATTACGTGATCACGCGCAAACTAGTTTGTAAATAAGCATGTAAACATGGAATCATATTACAGCACACACTTAAAAGATACAGCAGTGCAGCATTACTCAAAGTTGCCATGAAGGATACGAAAGTGAATAACTGTGTCTAACACTGTACAGCATGTATCAATGAAATCTGCCATTACGTGAAATCATGCGCCCTCGTTTGTAAACAATGCGAAAGTTTTTAAATCCGAAGCGTGCAGTCTGCTGAGGTTGCTTGTGTAGGCTGAACTGCACAAGCCATAACATATTACATATTACAGTTTCTTCAGGAATATATCCTTCTCCATTGCGTCTTCCATTGTTCTTCTTCTTAGGTAACGTTAAAGATAAACGCTTCTCTTCCTCAATGTCCAGACATAAATGAAGATATTCCTCACGTGTGTGTATAAAGTTTATAATCCAAACATGCCGTTAAGTCTTTAAATCTGATAAAACTTTACGCTTTGTTTATTATTGTTGGAACTGCTCGTCTCTTCATTACCATGTCAACAGCCTGAGGGCGTGACCACATTAGAGATAATGAGCTCAGCCAGGAAAAACGGTACTCTCTTTACTTCAACGCAGATTATATAAACAGGAAATAATTGTTTTTGATTATAATTAGCTTGTTTAAAAGTAGACATTTCAGGCTTTCTTTGGATATGTGTATCGTGTTTGTGTGACGAGTATTCGCGGAGTTTCAACTGATTTTTGTAACATGATTTAAGAGACAGCTGGCGGAGACAGAAATGTCTGAATGCGCACCCTGTTTATTTTCTTTATTTGACAAAAACACAAAGATCTCTTGTTATTGTGAATGTACACTAATTAAAGAGGACCCTTCAGAGTTTCAAATGATGTCCATTCATTTATAAAAAACATAAGCTGTAAGATGAAAGTGATTATTATGTAAAACATATTTCAATATCATGACATCATTTCATTATTCGTAAAATTGGTTGTATGAATAAGGCACACATTAACTTCTTTAGATAGATAAACACATATTAAATCTTTTACTGCAATACTACTTCTAAGGAAACACTTTAATCATTATTAAAAACCATCTGTTAGGGAAGAAAACACACACACACACACACACACACACACACACAGAGAACAAGCACAGGAGATTCTGTTCTTCAAGGTTGAGCTGCCATGCCCCCATTAAGTTATTCTGTATGCAACCTTCATTTCATTGGTTAATACAAATTTATCAAAGACAACATCTTATATTTATTACATCAATTATTCAATGATTAATACTGATTAAGTAAGAAATACATTGCATATTTTATCCTGTGAACATTAAAGCATTGGTTAATAAAATGGTTGCCTGTTTGCTTTTCCCCCTCAGGCCTCTCTCTTATCTTGATCAATGCCAGGCGTAAATTCCTAGCTGATGCTCCTTGCAGCTTTTACACACACACAAAAGCTGGTAACTTTCCACTCTCAAACATAAACACCTCATTTCTACATAATAGCTCAGTGCATATATGAAACACACAATGTTTATAGAATAAAATGAGTAATTAAAGAAATATAAAATGGAACAAAATCAATTTCCACAGTCCTTATTTGGACATCTTTGTAACTTTAACACTTTTAGCAATCAGCATGAAATGTAGGCAGTAAATATGTAAAACATAATTATTCAACAACACAACAGTACTCCATTGTTCATGAATTGGTTAAATGCATTCATTAGTTAAACATACTAATTTTCACTTTCTCTAAATATAACATAGGTATAAAGCAAACAACTTGTTTATTGAAACCATCTGTTCTGCGTGTTTTCCCTTCAGGGCTTTGTTATCAGCGTTTGCGGGTTTCTCCCCCAACCGAAACCACAGCCTCTCAACTTTACACACAGACAGTGTCTCACATATCTCAGCACAGAAAGCATAATGGCACATATCAATTACGTAAGTGTTTGATTATTAATGATGGAGTATTTTAAGTTGATTCTGCTATGATAAGGAGAAAACACGTCAAAACGCGTCCACGCGTTTTTGGACCCCTGGGGGTTAAAAAGAAAACCATCATTATTAATTGACTGTGAAATTATGAGGTTTATACAAACAACAAAAGCTGATAGAAATTTACGTGAAATAGAAGCTGATATGCAAGCCCTGAGCAATTGGAAAAACACGATTGAATTGACATGTACCTACTGCCGGCTTCATCACCACCAATATAACATGAGAATGTCATTGGTAACAGCGGGAATGCTCAGGTGTTGGAAATGAACAAATTAATTCGCTTCAGTTGTGGTTTCCTTAGAGATACAAAATAGTTAATGGTTAAATGATTTACAGTTGAATAATACCTTTGAAGGATAGGGCAAATGTCTCTTAATATAAATCGAGGTAGCTAGCTTTTACTTGGCGGCTAAGGTAAAACTGCCTTGTATGATGACTTACTAGGGATGGACTTGCATCCAGTTCTGATGCCGGCAGGCTAACTACCGATGATGGAAAAAATAAATTGATACGATTTTGCTGCCTGGCACATACGTGGCAGTTAAATTTGATTTCGAAGACCATCGTAAAAAGCATAGCGAGGGGGCGCAGTGTTTCGTTGACAATTTTAGCAAGTTTTAGCATTTTCACTTATTGCTACCAGAGCCGCATGTAGGACAGAACAAAATTTAGATGAGAAAAGTTTACATTTAAAACAAAACTGGCTAAGGAGATTAAATGCATCCCAAAGGAGGGATGGGTCCCATGATTTGCACTCAGCGATGCCAAAATGCCAGGATCTTTAAAACTTTTTGAACTGTGGGGAGATCTGCTGGAATAGCATCGGGTGATTAGATTGAGATTTTTTCAGCGAATAGAGGAATTGCATAGTTACATAAAACCGAAAACCCAACACGAAGCGAAATTTTGCTACTGATTTTCCTCACAAAAAGCTAAATAAACAGCTTTTAACGTCGGCTGCAAGAGATGGAGCTAGTTAGTGCACTTCTTAGGGAACAAACACCGTCCTGTAGAAGGACAGACGGGCCAACACTTTAAAGCCGGGCACGATGGGGGCGAGGTGTCGGCAGTAAATGATCGTCTTAATAAATAATTTTTTTTTTTTTTTAATTAAAAAAAACTTAAAACTATGTTTGTATTGGGTGTCTGTGACGAGAAAACACAATGTATTCTAAAATAGTGTGTAATATGAGAGTTAGATCCACCTAGTAGCGTAGCGTATCACCAGCAGCTGGAGACGCTGCTTCTAGATAACTTGAATAATGGCAAATGTGAGATCGCACGACTCAAATAATTACAGAACTGACTGACAGATTTAGGATTTAAATTTATGATTCGGGCAGGTGGTGATAGCGGAAAAGTCTGCCGTTGTGATGAAAGTGTGAGCGGTTGCTTATTAGGTTTGCAAGAGGGAAAAGCTGAGCAAATAACTTATGTATAATGGCAAAATCAATACAAAACCCATCAAAACGAAGAATGAACATGGTCTACATTAAGATCGAGAAGTCCGAGTTGCGGAGAAAATATCGATAAATGCGTACTGTAGCATACCGTAAAACTTCAAATAATAGCCCGGGCTTTTATTTTCCCAAACCTATCGTCACACCAGGCGTCTAAAAGAGACAGGCGTCTATAAGAGACAGGCTTTTAATTTAATTGTTTCAGCATGACAGCAGGAGGTTACCACATATTATGTTTCATTTATAATTTGAATGTGTTTAACAAATTAGTTTTGTAAGAATAACAGTCTTAAATTATTGGCAGCATAAATAAAGCAAACGAGGATATGCTTTTTTTTGGTTATTGCTTGAAATCTTACCCATATACAACAGTGCAATTTTCTGATTGGCTATTGTGTAGCCTCTTTCTTTTTTTATATTGGCTCGCTCGACTAGAACTCCAGGGGAGACAGGCTTGATAGAGAGATGCAGTGCAGCCAGATACATTTTGAGCGCTGCAGCATAATAAATATGATAAATAGTATTTCCGCGTGAGAAATACAATGTGTGGCGGGAGTGTATGCATGACAAAAGACTGAAAGCCCGGCTATTATCAGCGGCCTCAAAACATTACCGGCCTACCGGGAAAAGTCCAGACTCACCCGATTGCCACTTCACTAATGTCATCATCATCTTGTTGTGTTGTCGGATAAGTAACAGAACGACTGCGTCTGTCACGTGACATCTACCGGTAATCAAAACTTCAGAGTGTGCAATCTGCACCATAGAACTGGCTTAAACAGACAATCTGACGGGTTTTAGAAGATTAAATACAACCCGAAACTGAAAACAGACCCGGCCTTTATTTGAGACAGGCGTTTATTTACCCAAACCTGTCGTCACACCGGGCGTCTAAAAGAGACAGGCGTCTATTTGGGACTCAGCTATTATTTGAAGTTTTACGGTATATTATATCGATTCAAACCGATGACTGTTTGAGTCCCCTCATGAGTGCGTTTAAAAACGATTGCATGGGGAGGTACTGAATGAAAAAATACAGGAGGAAAATGGGGCTGGGTGGTCTGCGGAGGCAATCTCCCGCTATATTTGGTGATATTAGCACAGGTTGAAGTGAAGACAGTGGAATATGAGAGATAATAGCGTCAGGGCTTGAGCCGCTAGCGGAGGCAGCCTCACGCTAGGAAGCACCTGAAGTTAACATCCAAGGATAGACAATAAAACAGATGAGGAAAACGGATCGCGACGCTGGCGGATATAACAGAAATATTTGGCGGAAAATTGAAGCAGGAGCCACTGTTATGCGGGCGAGGGAACTGGTTGAAACCGGCACTCTAGGACGCGGCCCGGACCTGCCGAGCGCCTGCCACCAGTGGTGAGAGGCATTAGGAAAAACCCGGTACTCGGCGGAGTAGGGTGGAGGCTGCAGGATGCGAAATTTAGGCCTGGTGGCCTTGCTTGCTAGACGAGGATGAGAGGCTCAATGGGAAATGGTTAGTAGACTGAAAGGAGACATTTGTCATAGTGTTAAACCTGCGCGAAAGTTGTAGTTCAATAGTGATCGTTTCAAAGCTTTTATCAGTCCCTGTTTAATGATTCGGCTCGACTGGGCCAGATAGGAACCGAGGCGAAAAATGGCGAGAGTAGGATTCGGCGACCTGGCGTAAAGTGGAAAATGTCGTTTAATATCCCAAAAGTCTCAGAAAGAGAGAAATTAATCCTTGCTGGGGAAGTAGTGGCGGGCCACAGAAGCCTGTTGTCGGACAATGCTCGAAACCGGAGGTGACGACACATGGGCGGGGCCAAATGCTGCAAAAAATCTGTGACGGGACAGAGGTGAGGGACAGCCATTTATAGGCACCTCTTTGCACTGATTGGTTGGATCACATGACCATGCTCCTCCCGAACTTAGTTAAATAAACTTCATAAAAATTACATCGATAATACCATGGATAATACCCACGCTGCCTCGCTTGTCAATTGACAGACTGACAGTTCTATGTCAACAATATGGCCGCCGCGAACATTGCTGCCCCCATCAGCAACCTAAGTACCTACGGTACTGGAGAAAAACAAGTACTGCAGACTGTCAGGATGAGTCTTCATGAAAAATGGAAATACTTGTGTGAATTTGTAACACTTGCAGCTAAAGACATAACCATGTAATGAAAGTATTGCACTGTGGAGACACATCACACAAATGGCACACATGCTTAAACTGATTAATTGAAGTAATAATTGGCCAAGTATTCGTTATAAAAATAATCATTAGTTGTAGCCCTAAAAATATTCCCCCTGGGAACAGATAAGGTGTCAGACGTAAAAAAAAGAAAACTTCTGTCAATATAGGAAACATTTATCAAAACTGTATTTTTGCCATATTGACCACCCCTAGTCTGTAAATTCATTTAGTTAAACTGTAAGACAATAACCTATTTACAATCATTTGCAATATTGATGTTCCTCTCTAAGCAACAGCAGGAGTACAAGAAAAGACAGAAGCCTGAGCCAGCATCATCCACCATGTAAGTCCAGCAACCCTGCTGAAAAAACCAGCATCAAACCAGCATAGACCAGCATGGGAATTATGCCGGCCTATGCTGGTTTAGCTGGTGGTCAGAGCATACCAGCACCAAAACACAACATATGCTGGTATGACCAGCATGGGATGCTGGTGCTAAAGCTGGTTTAGCTGGTGCTAATGCTGGTGCTGGTTTGATGCTGGTTTAGCTGGTGTTCACTAGAAAACCAGCACCAAAACACAACATATGTTGGTCTTGCTGGTATGCTGGTTTTTTCAGCAGGGAAGAAGCGAGTTAGGTCCCTGAGTGCAGAATTGTCAAGTAAGGACCAGGAAAGATCAGAGCCTTCCCACACTAAAGTGTGTCAACAGACCTCACCTTCAAAATTTAAGACATCAGGCTTTCCTTTGTCAGAAGAAAGTAAGTAGTCACTTTTTATTTTACTGATATTACACAGTGCAGTGGTTCTTTAGTCTTGGAGGCCTACTGCTCTGCACATTTTGTATGTCTCCCTTATTTAACACACCTGATTCAAATCATCAGCTCATTAGTAGAGTCTCCATGAACTGAAGTGAGTCCATCAGATAAAAAAGACATAACAAAATCTGCAGAGCAGTGAGCTTCCAGAAATAATGTTAAGAACCACTGACAGAGATTTGTGTTTGTGCCGAGTGTCAAGGATACTCCGATTGGTTGGCCGCCGATCGGTATCTGTCAGTCATCACATTAAATGACTCGATCCGTACTTGCTAAATTTAATGATCTCATTAATCGATCTTTCGATTTACTTTTGTTATCATAGAATTAGGTTCCTGAATGATTTTGAGAGCATTTTAACACAGTGTGAGCACTTTTACAACCAGTTGCTCACGTGCAACTTGCAAATTATCATTATTTATACTTTCAATGTACTTGCTGCTGGTCTTATCCATGCACACCCGACACAGTCTGTCATTTAGCACAAGTACAGACCAAAGATATCTCTTGCATCTTAAAGTTACAGTAACCTAATTCATTTGTTAATAATATTAAAGAGAAAATCAATCTCTGCTCTTGACTAAAGAACTGTTGGAAGAATCAATGTATATTTAATTCATACAGTGAAGACTGTGCAATGTTTTTTTTTCAGTACTTTTAACAGACATAAGCCTTTTTAAAGTCATATTAAATTGCTCTATTTAGAATTAATATTTGTTATTAATATTTAATATTATATATTAATATTCACTATTAAAAAATACCTAATTACGGCAAATAGTATTACAAAGGCAACATCTGTGGTATTTCTTTTTCTGAAAAAAGGTTAACAGTTACAGTCATCAAAGAGCTTGCATATCAGCTGGAAGATCAGCTGATTATGAAGACAAGAAATTGGTACTCGGTATCGACTGCAAAAATCCTGATCGGGGCATCCCTACTATTACCTCAAAAAAAAAAATCTCACTTTCCTTTATTCTAGAATTCCAGAAGAAAGTCCTTCAAATTATAATTGACATATGAGAAATGGTAAAAATTGCTCTGAGACCCACTGATGGGACTGCATTTAATATGACGCCAGCCAACAACAAGATAGAATTCCAAGAAATGGAGTCTCGTTTAGAAGATAAAAATGAAAGAACAGCCTTGGTAAGTTGTAGCTCAAATCAGAAATGATTTGTTTATAGGGTAGTCCATCAGTAAATATTTTTGTCACAATTAATGTTTTCAAGATTGGGGTATTCCCATTGTTAATCCATAACACTTAATATTTTTTCAATTTGTTGCATTATTATGTTCATTAACCTTGTTACTGATTAAAACAACCAAAAGTTTAAAAAACTTCAGAATTTTAACTCTTTAATTGCCAATTTCATAAATTATGTCACTGATTTGGGGAAAACACAAAATGACTTATTAAATTATTAACTTATTAAATCATCTTGAGCATGTCAAAGATTAGTAAACACTTTGGGCTTTGATGCAGTTTTAGTTTTTGTGCAGTATCAGATTTTTTTCCCCCTCATATACTGTTTTGCCCCATCGAATGACATTTTTTAATTGCAAAGCCACGACATCATATCAGGCATTCTTGATTGTTGGTGGTTTTTCCTTTTGCTAAAATTTGTCATTTTTACTGTTGATCACCATGTAGCACTGTTAACCCTTTAGTAGGCCTGTGCAAAAACAAAGCTTAATTTCTGGCTTGTACATTGAGTTATATGGAGTACAACAGCATGTTTGTGTGTGTGTGTGTGTGTGTGTGTGTGTGTGTGTGTGTGTGTGTGTGTGTGTGTGTGTGTGTGTAAAGAATTTTTATGAACCAAAATGCAATAACAACTTCAAATAAAGTGAACAATGCAGCAAGATTTGCGGATGGATGGTTGCTCTCTGCAAGTGTGTCCATCACAACAGATTAGTTTTACCCTACTGATGATGTGTTGTTGCAATAGTAATCCTGCTCAGTACGAGAGGAACCGCAGGTGACTGACGTATTCCTGTGGGCGGAGTTTAGTCAACAAACTTTTAAGTTTTACTGACGTCATTAAAGCAGGAAATAGAGGGCTGTAGTCCAAACCGGTCGTTCGTTGTAGGCTTTTAAAGAGGAATTCTATTGAAGAAAATATATCGCCTGGCCGTGAACTTTGAGAAGTGCAGTCTGAAAAGCATTTTATTGTGTCGGACTTCTATTGCGTAAACTTAATCTTCTTTTTTTCCCAGCAAACATACTTGAAAAGACTTGGAGGTGTTGATGATGTTGACATGGTTAAGAAGTCAATGTCTGCGTAAGTACTTATGTGACAAATATTGCATTATTTGTCAGAAATATAATCAGCTACATAAAATCACATCTATCATTTTATAATTTTTTTTCAGTATGTACTTACTGTACCTCACCTTAGACAAATTAATACATACCTATCATTTTTAAATGCGTGCGCTTAAACTTTGTATAGCGTGTTGCTTAAAAAATCGCCCCGTTTTATTTTGTGCCACCATACTTAGTCATGTAGCTACTCATGTAACAGTCTTTAAACATGGAAGTGTTTGGTGCCTTCTAAATTCATCCCTGTGTGGATCCTAAGGAATGAATGGGGCTAAGCTAAATGCTAACATATTCACGACTCGCTGTGCGAAGATGAAGTTAACGCATTGTAAAAAGATAGGGATGTATTCATTCGTCTAATTTGAGGTAAGAACATGGTACAATATTAAAAAATTGTGTTTTCCCTTAATCACGTGCATCACTACTCTAACAAATGAACACACATTGCTCAGCCACCAAAGGAATCAGACATTATTAACTGTTGAATTAGAACTGTTATCATCTGTGTGTACTGCTACAGCTTAAAGGCACATTCCACATGTTTCAGCTCCCTTAGAGTTAAACATTTGATTCTCACGGTTTTGGAATCCATTAAGCTGATCTCCCGGTCTGGTGCTAGCATTTTTAGAATAGCATCCCTTGAATCTGATTAGACCATTAGCATCGCGCAAAAAAAAAGAGTTTCAATATTTTTCTTATTTAAAACTTGACTCTTCTGTAGTTACATTGAGTACTAAGAACGGCGGAAAATTAAAAGTTGTGATTTTCTAGGCAAATATGGTTAGGAACTATACAGCCATGTTCTAGCATTTTGTTATTTTCATGTTTTCAGTGTTTTATCTTTAACCCACAGATTTTGTCATGTCGTTTGCAGTTACCTTTGACATGCACATTTATTTTGAACCGTTCAAGTCCTGTACAGGGCTTTCGTCAAGTTGATGTTGAAATGTTCATGCTGTCCACAAATATTTAATTTGGCCCAGTGATATGGAACATTAATTCTGTTGAAAGTTCTGAATCTATTTCATAGGTGTGCGTTTAGCTGAATTTGTGATTTTTACCCGTTTTTATATGTAGATATTGATGAGGCAGTGCACACCCTGGATTCAAAGCCAGATTACACTGTCTCATTTGAAGAATTTTTACTAATAAATAAGGGCACAGGCATGTTTTTGTAGTGCTGTGTTCAAAATATCGATATGACGATACATTGTCATGGGCGCCAGACGATGCACGCACCTTCCATATCAATTCGGATGCACTTTTGAGAGTAATGTGATGAATCGCTGTTGATCTGTGATCCATATGGAAAGGACGCATGTGTCCCGCGGAGTACGTAGAGTTAAAAGTAGCGGGATCTACTTTCACTTTGCGTGTCTGTCTCGCTGGTGCACGTGTCTGCATAACTTGGGAGTTACGTTATCTCTCTCTCTCTCACGCGCGCGCCCATATTTAAAATCAAAGATTTCAGTATGAAAGCGCAGATATCTTAGGCTATACTACTGCAAAGGGCTTTATTAGCCACTCTCTTATAAAACAGTACTAACGCATTAGAGAAGAAACACAACAAAGATATGCATGTGAAAAGTGAAGGTCTAGAGAACAGATACAGAGCTACTTCAAACTATAGCTGTCACATTAATAATCTTATTTCTTTTAAATAGTATTAACTCGGACTGCCTGTTTATAGATATATTCATAGAAATAGAATAATTAAATGAGAGACAAATATAATGCGTAGAGTAGGCTAAGTCTAGTCAGAATTTGAGACTGATACCGCTCCATTGAGCTATAATTATGAGGTGTGTCTCAACCGAAAAATGCCTCTGCACTCAATTGGATAGACCTACGACCAATCAGAGCAATGGAGTGTGTGACGTACGTTACGTCTTTTGCAGCCTGACCGAACTGCTAGTTATTTCGCTACAATGACACTAACATTGTGATTATACTAAGTCTTAGAAAACGTACATCAACACCTACTATGTTTACAACATTTCGTTTATATCACAACATTAAGTATTTACTAAGTCATACAGTAAGACTATCTCTTACCATTAGGTGAACTTCATCCACGACGATACCCATTACGTTGGCTTGAAAATATTGGAGCCTAGCATGTCCCTCCACTTATTCAGCAACCACGATTCCGGGCTTCAGAAAAGAAGCTGGCAACGACCGCTAATTATATCCATCTCGTCATGCACGCAGAGTTGCATCGCCGTGATACCAGTTTAAGTTGTGACCAACTTTTGCCGAATCCCGTAGGAAGGACGGCAAAAACATCAACAAATGCCTTGCTCGCGTTTCTCTGTTACTCTTTTAAAATCAATGCTCTGTCGATATCTTTTAGAACAGACTTAACCTGTGTCCCAATTCAAAGGCTGCGACCTTCTAAGGACGTATTTTAAGACCGATTGTGTCACAGTAGCACGACTTAAGGCCAGTAAGGCCGTCCCAATTCAAAGGATGCTTAGAATGAAGCCTCAAAATGCGTCCTCATTTCTCTGCGCTGTTAAGGATAGAACGAATGGATCCTTACCAGACGAGGATATCCCAAGAGTCATTGCGCGTCTGCAACGGCTGCATATAATGGGTGGATATTCTAAAATAAACAATTAAAACCTTAATTAAATAAAAGTGTATTTATCAGAAAAAAAATTTTCTTGTCACTGTTTTAGTATTATAAGTTATGTTTTGTGTTAATAATATTCTTTTTATGTTGCGTATATTTATAAGGTTGATTAATTTGGTATTCTGTTGAATAGTTTAATATACATCAACGTGTCATATTTCTAAAATGAATTAATAATTTTTCTGATGTCATATTTATTTTAATAAGTCAGAAACGTGCAAGTGGGCGCATGCAGCAGGTGACGCTAATTATGTGTCCTCCGAAGGTTAGACCTTCTCATTTCAGTTCTCTTCGCGAACCTCTGAGGCTTCCACCTTGAAAGACCGAGTGCTCACCTTTTAAGGTCGAATGCTCATAAGGTTGCAGCCCTTGAATTGGGACACAGCTTCAATGTCAGAATCCACACATCTGAATTCTACAGCGGCAGCCATTTCGTTGTAAACAGATTCAACACACGCGCT
The DNA here is from genome assembly GCF_030506205.2 of Paramisgurnus dabryanus. Lineage (NCBI taxonomy): Eukaryota > Metazoa > Chordata > Actinopteri > Cypriniformes > Cobitidae > Paramisgurnus > Paramisgurnus dabryanus. The sequence goes on along the minus strand of NC_133347.1, from coordinate 37,946,804 downwards.
CTTTGGTGACGTGGTTCATTGTGTTGATCATCTGTCCATCATCGTATAAAGCCTGCCCTGACAATTTGATTGGTTCGACCAGCTTTGGGTCTAGCATAGTAGCTCCTCAACGCAGAAACCCCAGACCAATCTTCCCGTTCTCAAAATGTTGTGGTCAGGGCTAAGATCGGCTGGCATCCAGGCTAGGCTAAGACACTATCTTTGTAAAACTGGTTTAAAAAAAACATAAGTACTAACTCTGAGATTTTAAGTATTTCTATGAGTTACCCCAAAAGCTAATAAATGAATGGCAAAAACAACTTTTACAACACTGCTTATTAAAATGTACAATAAACAGATAATAATAATAATAATAATAATGTTACTAAATTTAGAACAAAAATTTAATTCAAAGTAGTCTTGTATCGTGATGCGCATCGTATCAGGACCCTGGTATCGGGATATGTATTGTATAGGGAAATTGTTGGCGATATACAGCCATAATGTGTTGTAATATCAATATTTTTATGCAGCTTTTATCAGATGTCCTAAAGCGATAGTTCACCCAAAAATGAAAATTCTGTCATTATCTCATCCTTGTGTTTTTCTAAATCTGTATGAATTTATTTTTTTCTGATGAACACAAAAGAAGATAGTTTAATTAACAGATGTTAAGCACACATCTGATTGTAACTATTGACTTCTATAGTAGGAATAAAATCATTTATCAAAATATCTTCTTCATCATTTATTAGAATTCCATCATATTTGTTTTCTTACTATGGAAGTCAGTGGTTACAATCAGCTGTGTGCTGACCATAATTTTTTTTTTCCAGAACTCTCTCAAATGTTGTGATGGCTCATATGAATTTACAGGGAAAAGGTGGGAAACTGCCATTTTCTGAGTTGCGCCTATGCCAGGTCATTTGTGGTAAGTAAAAAATAAATAAAATAGCTTAACTTTTTTTCGTTTTTATTTGTTTGGGGCTTATCCAAATGACAATTTGTTAAGTAATTCAAATGTCACATCAGTCGTAACAAGGAATTCTTATTTGTTTCTTGTAGTGATCAGAAGTTTTAAGTTAGCAAAAACAATGTTTTTTTGCATTCACATGTCAAATGTTTGCACAGATTTCTTATGATACAAGGGACCTAAATGTGATAATTAATCAACTTTGGTCCATCTTAGGAAAATAGAAGACAACTGCAAAGTATGTTGCATGCATAGGCTAAAATATAAAACATTTTCCTTTTTAATCTGATGTTTTGATGTTTTCTCTTTAGATGCTGTCATCAATACACACAGTACCACACAATCAAAAATATTGGAGACCATGTCCAGATATCTAAAATATGCACCGGAGAGAATAGGTGGTGGTGGCCGCAGGAAGACTCTTCCCTGAAGACAAACTTTAGTTTGTTTGTTTAAAAAAATAAAAAAGGTTAAATAAATTGAGTAATACATAAGGAAACAAATACATTTCATTCAAGTTGAGATTTATGTTGACTAATTAATTGCTTAATTTAAGATTATTAGATGATGATATTTGTGTGTGTGTGTTTAAATGATACTTGAAATAATTATTATTTATTTAATTATCTTATTTTATCTGAATAAGAAATAAAGTTTGCACAAATAAATGATATAAATATTAATGTTTTTGTTTTTCTCTTACTGGTACATAGTTATGTGTAACAACTTTCCTTGCCCAAAGTGGATTTAATGTTCCCTTTCAGTCGGTCACTACGACGTCACGTCGTGACCGACGAATTGGGAACCGCTCCGCGGGTGACCTATCTACTTCGAGAAACTATAAAAACGCCAATGAACTTGGCATGCAGGTATTTGCATAATGCCGGCGCCGCCCCGCCAGGTGCGTATATAAGCCGCAGGTGCACAATACCAAATTAGCTTTTATTGCTTCGAAGCCGGCAGACATCTGCTCTCGAGAAGCTTTCTATCTGATCTTCGTAGATCCTGTTCTGGAAGGGAAGAAAATAAGATCTCAGCTTGCTGAAGTTGGTTGGGCAAAGACACCTCAGCGGAGGCTCGCAGTGTTTTTTCTCCACCCTTTCTCTCTCTCTCTCTGTCTCTTTAATTTAGGACTTGAGTTCGAGTGAGTGCGTTGCCTCTCCCTGTGTGTTTCACCAGCTCGCACAAAAGAGTGATTTCCCTAAAAGAGCAGCACGTTTGAGCTTTGTGTCTTTTTAAAGACAGCCACTCATTCGTGTCACGGTCGGGGTCGTCTTTTTAAAGATGGATTTCCGTCCGTGTTCGGTTTCTGGATGCGGTGTGTTCATCGCCCCCCGGGATGGCCACCAGCGTTGTCTTTCGTGTCTGGGGCTCCAGCACGCAGAGGCAGCGTTGCGTGATAGTTCATGCTCCATCTGTGAGGGCATGACTATGGCGGATTTGCGGAGACGGGTGTCGTTTCTCCGGGAACGGCGCCCGCCTTCCAAGTCTGGTGCTGCTAAGAGCGCAGCTACCAGACTTGCGAAGGATGATCTCCGTATAACGGTGCTGGGTCGGTCTGCTGGTTCGTCCAGCAGCTCCCAGCGCCCTGATCCGTTGCCAGCGGAGGTCCCGATGGAGACGAGCGGCCCGTGTTCTACGGTGTCCTCGCGCTCTGTCGAGCCTCCACCCGACGCGATGTCCACCGTAACATCGGAAGGGGGGTTGTCAGCCTCGGACGTCGATCCGGATCCGCTCCCGCCTTCGGGCCAGGTTGCGGCTTCTGCGTTCGACCCCGAGATGGCAGCCATGCTCGCCCGGGCGGCGGAGGCGGTCGGCTTGGAGTGGACTAAACCTCCCCCACCTGAACCGTCCCGCCTCGATGATTGGTTCTTCGGGGGTGCCAGGGCTTCTCAGTCCTCGCCCCCGGTGCCTTTCTTCCCCGAGGTGCATGAAGAGCTGACGCGGTCGTGGAAAACCCCGTTTTCCGCCCGGAACCGACCGTTTCAGCCTTCACCCCTCACCTCTCTCGAGGGTGGAGATGCCAAGGGGTACACTGGTATCCCGTCAGTGGAGCGGCCGGTCGCGATGCAGTTGTGTCCGGTCGGTGTCGCTTCCTCCTGGCGGGACCAGCCTACTCTCCCCTCACGGGCCTGTAGGCAGTCTTCAGCGCTGTCCGGTGCTGCTTACAAGGCTTGTGGGGAGGCAGCCTCTGCCCTGCATGCCATGGCATTGCTGCAGGTCCACCAGGCTAAGGCTCTGAGGGACCTGCACGCGGGAGGTCACGACTCGGCGGAGTTCTCTGAACTGCGTGCGGCTACGGATCTGGCGCTCCGTGCGACCAAGGTCACCGCACGCGCCGTCGGGCGTGCGATGTCTACCCTGGTAGTCCAGGAACGCCATCTCTGGCTGTGTCTGGCGGACATGAAGGATGCTGATAAGACCCGGCTCCTGAATGCTCCGGTTTCCCAGACCGGCCTGTTCGGCGAGACGGTCGAGGAGTTTGCCCAGCAATTCTCCGCGGCCAAGAAGCAGACTGAGGCCATCGCTCAGATCATGCCACGTCGGAAGCGTCCTGCGCCTGCCCCGTCCACGTCGGCACCTCAGCCTGCTCCTCGCCGAGGGCGTCCTGCGGCGGCCGCCTCCGTTCCTCCCCGGGGCTCTTCTAAGAAGCGAGGAACCGGTCGTCAGCAGCCCGCCCCGCCCGCTCAGCCCGCTTCAAAGGGTGGAAAAAGAAAATCGAAGCGGCCCTGAGACGGGCGACCTAGAGATGGAGGGGATCGCTCTTCGGGAGATGGTGAAAGCACCACTCCCCCCACCGGAGGAGGGCCGGTTGGGGAATCCTTTGTTTCAATTTTCTGTTCCGCCGACTTTTCAGTCGGCACCCACAATTCCACAAAAAGAGCGAATTCCACTTCCATCTCTAGGTCTTCAGATGAGCGCCGGAGACACGAGCGGGCTCATAACCCCCCCTCGTTCTCCGACTCATCAGAGGAGTACGAGAGCAACGCACGGGCTCATAACCCCATCGCGCTCTCTGACTTCTCAGGGGAAAGAAGACAATCACGGGCTCATAACCCATCGTCTTCCTCCCCCTTCGCCAGAGGGTGCATCGAGTGGCGTGAGGTGTCTTCAGCAGAGCCTCCCTTACTCACCCACCCAGCAGCGGACTCAGGTGAGTGTTATCATGCACAACACTGCTGTCGGTGCGGCCAATACGCACACACCGGCGATCACCTCCGTTGCGCCCGCCGCGGGTACACCGATCGTGCCTTTAGTCCCTCTCGCACGGTGTCTGGGGGCGTGGGAACAGCTTCCCAGCCCGTCGCGTTGGCTTTTACGCACGATTCGTCTCGGCTACGCGATCCAATTTGCCCGGCGTCCCCCCAAATTCTCCGGCGTTCGTTTCACTGCGGTGAGAGCTGCCGATGCGCACGTCCTCCGTGCGGAGATCGCTGTCCTACTGGCGAAGGACGCGATCGAGCCGGTCCCTCCAGCCGAGATGAGGTCGGGGTTTTACAGCCCTTACTTTATTGTACCCAAGAAAAGCGGCGGCTTGCGACCGATCCTGGACCTGCGTTCGCTGAACCGTGCACTTCACAGAATGCCGTTCAAGATGCTGACGCCCAAGCGCATATTTCCATGCATTCGTCCAAACGATTGGTTCGCATCCATCGACCTGAAGGACGCGTACTTCCACGTATCGATTCTCCCCCGGCACAGGCCGTTTCTCCGCTTTGCGTTCGAGGGGCGAGCATACCAGTACAAAGTCCTCCCATTCGGGCTCTCTCTGTCTCCCCGTGTATTCACCAAAGTAGTGGAGGGGGCTTTAAAACCCCTGAGAGAGAAAGGTGTGCGCATTCTCGCGTATTTAGACGATTGGCTCATAATAGCTCAAACACGTCAGACGCTGTGCGATCACAGAGATTTAACTCTAAAACACCTCGCTCGTTTGGGTCTTCGGGTCAACTGGGAAAAGAGCAAGCTTTGCCCCGTGCAGAGAATCTCTTTTCTCGGGATGGAACTGGACTCGATCAATTTGACAGCTCGTCTAACAGAAGCGCGTGTACAGTCGATTCTGACTTGCCTGAATACATTCAAGAGCAAGAGCGCGGTCCCGCTGAAACAATTTCAGAAGCTCCTGGGGCATATGGCAGCAGCCGCAGCTGTAACTCCGCTCGGACTGCTTCATATGCGACCGCTTCAGCATTGGCTTCACGATCGAGTCCCGAGGAGAGCGTGGCTGCGCGGCATTCACCGTGTTATCATTACACCTGCGTGTCGTCGCACTTTCACTCCGTGGTCAGACCGTGCGTTTCTCCGAGCCGGTGTGCCTCTGAGACAGGTCTCCAGGCATGCAATAGTATGCACAGATGCTTCGGACACGGGGTGGGGGGCCACGTACGATGGGCTTGCGGCTTCGGGGGTCTGGACGGCACCCCAGCTGCATTGGCACATAAATTGCCGAGAAATGTGGGCTGTATATCTTGCGCTCGTCCGTTTCAGCAACGAGTTACAGGGCAAAGATGTATTAGTACGCACAGACAACACTGCGACCGTGGCGTACATCAATCGTCAAGGCGGTTTACGCTCGCGTCACCTGTCGCATCTCGCCCGTCATCTCCTCACTTGGAGTCAGAAGAATTTGAGGTCTCTTCGTGCCATTTACATCCCGGGCACGCTCAATGTAGAGGCGGATGCGCTCTCTCGGGCTGCGCGTCCCGGCGAATGGCGACTCCACCCCATTGCGGTTCAGCAGATTTGGAGACGTTTCGGCAAAGCGCAGATAGATCTGTTTGCTTCCCCAGAGACGACCCATTGTCGCCTGTTCTATTCACTAGCCGACGACTCGCTCGGCGTGGATGCATTGGCACACAGCTGGCCGCGAAACATGCGCAAATACGCGTTCCCTCCGGTGAGCCTCATTGCGCAAACCCTATGCAAAATCCGGGAGGACGAGGAGAGCGTGCTGTTGGTGGCACCGTATTGGACAACCAGGAGTTGGTTTCCAGAACTCTCTCTCCTCGCGACAGCCCCTCCTTGGAAGATTCCCCTGAGGAAGGACCTTCTTTCTCAACAAGAGGGCACATTATGGCACCCGCGCCCCGACCTGTGGAACCTCCATGTGTGGTCTCTGGACGGGGCACGGAGGATTTGAGTGATTTACCGCAAGAGGTATCTAACACTATTGCTGCAGCGCGAGCGCCGTCTACGAGACAGGCTTACGCGCTTAAATGGAACCTGTTTGTCGACTGGTGTTCTTCCCAAAGTGAAAACCCCCGAGAATGCCCGATTAGTGTTGTGCTTTTATATCTCCAGCGCCGTTTGGAGAATAGGCTGTCACCATCCACTATTAAGGTCGATATAGCTGCGATATCAGCTCACCATTCACCCGTAAACGGTAGGACAGTGGGTCAGCACGACCTGGTCATTAGATTTCTTAGAGGCGCTCGAAGACTGAATCCTTCGCGTCCTCCCTCTATTCCTCCATGGGACCTGTCCTTGGTGCTGAAATCACTCCAGGAAGCCCCATTTGAGCCTCTGCATAGTGTGAGTGTTAAATTTCTTACTATGAAAACATTAACTCTCCTTGCTTTGGCTTCTGTTAAGAGGATAGGGGATATTCATGCATTTTCGGTCGATGAATCGTGCCTTCAGTTCGGGCCGGCTGCATCCAGCGTAACACTGAGACCCCGGCCCGGCTTTGTGCCCAAAGTTCCCACCACTCCTTTCAGAGATCAAGTGGTGAACCTCCAAGCGCTGCCTTTGGAGGAGGCAGACCCAGCCATGGCTTTGTTATGCCCTGTTCGTGCACTACGTGTGTATATAGACAGGACGCAAAGTTTTAGGACCTCAGATCAGCTCTTTGTTTGTTACGGTGGTCAGCAGAAAGGAAAAGCTGTCACCAAGCAGAGGATGTCCCATTGGATTGTGGATACTATAGCCCTTGCATATCAAAAGCAGAATGTGCCTTGTCCATTTAATTTACGTGCTCACTCTACACGCAGTGTGGCATCATCTTGGGCACTGGCTCGCGGTTCCTCGCTAACAGATATTTGTAGAGCTGCAGGCTGGGCGACACCTAATACGTTCACAAGATTCTATAGTGTTCGTGTCGAACCGGTTTCCACTCGGGTTCTTTCTACTAACTAGTTAAGAGTGCCGAGGGTCGGCTCGTGTGTCGGCTTGGAGCCTCTATTTTGGTGCTGCACATCTGCACCAATATGGAAGGCCATCGGGGCAAAAACGTCAAAAAAACTGTTTTTGCCTCTCCTCCACCGCCCTGATAGCTGGTGTTGCGGAGCATCCGCTGTCAACCTATCACTGATGTATTCTCTGTAAACCTGTGTAGGCTAGGCGTCCACATTTGTCCCCTACGTGGGGTTCATTTGTGTGTATACTCCGTGGGGTACTAATCCTCCACGTTTTCCTTAGCAGAGCCTGCTCTGCATCTCTCTGCATACTATGTTTTGTTCAGAGACTTTTTATGAGCAACCTATCGGTTGTTTCATATTTTTATGTCATCCATTCAACCTTCTTAGGGGATGGCTTCCGCAGTGTTCTAGCTCCGCTCAGTTTAGACGCTTCCCCAGTTCGCTGCTTCACTATCGTGGGTTAAGGAACAGGTAGTGACCGGCCTTCTGCATTTCGCCTTAGGTTCCGCCCCCTATGTGGAGGGCGGAGGGCTTTTACAGACACTGGAAGGGTTCAGCTGCAGTGGCGTTTTGGTAGGGATTCCCAATTCGTCGGTCACGACGTGACGTCGTAGTGACCGACTGAAAGGGAACGTCTCGGTTACGTATGTAACCCTCGTTCCCTGAAGGAAGGGAACGGAGACGTCACGTCCCGTCGCCACAGTTTGCTGTTCCATTGCTGTTTTTCAGGCCGGGCACTGTTGCTCGGCTTCTCAGCAATAATATAGCTAATTTGGTATTGTGCACCTGCGGCTTATATACGCACCTGGCGGGGCGGCGCCGGCATTATGCAAATACCTGCATGCCAAGTTCATTGGCGTTTTTATAGTTTCTCGAAGTAGATAGGTCACCCGCGGAGCGGTTCCCAATTCGTCGGTCACGACGTGACGTCTCCGTTCCCTTCCTTCAGGGAACGAGGGTTACATACGTAACCGAGACGTTTTCTTTTATTGATTTAGGGTTTAATGAGAGAAGTAGAAGTAAAGCATATTTATATACCGTATAGATATTTATGTGTTTATTGTGGCATATATTTCTAGCAGAGCTTTTTCCTCATACAATGTGGAATATATTTCACCCCTGCACTACATTCTTCCATAGAATTATTTTTTCCATTTAAATTATATTTAAGAGATATTGTCTTACTGCCAAGGTCGAGTTGCATTCATTAAAATGCTTAGAAAAGTGGCATACGGAAAATGGTGTACAGTGAAAACAAGCTTAATAATTCAGTGTTGTAAAGTAAGATGTTGAAATGGTTGCAATTTCAGTGTTGTTTCGTTTTGCAAAATCAATTAATTTAACGTTTACTGGACATACATTTCTGACTGGAATTCACCCACGTTGAAAGGTAAGACGGTGAAACAACGTAATTCAATCTTGGTTCGTGACGTTGATTCAACGTTGAAATGCCGACTGTAATTCACCCATGTTGAAAGTGTGACGTTGAAACAATGTTGGGAAATCAACGTTGAAATATTTTGCAAATCCGAAAGGTAATTCAACGTTGATTCACGTTGAAATGCCGGCTGGGTAGTTAAATAGCTATGTGGCTATACTGCACTGAAGCGGCAGTTTAAAATATAAATCCAGAAATCAGCGAACGTCAAGAACAAGAAAAAAGAAACAACAATCAGACCGAGACGCGGGATTTACAAAACGTTACACAGACCATGTTTACATTTCTATCTTTTTGGCCAAAAATACAAAATTTTTCACTTTGTTTGGTATTAATAAGCTGCTTATTGGAGTGCTGGATGCTCGCTGCGGTGCTGAAGACCCGCTCGGACGGAGTACTGGTGGTACATATGCATAGATATTTACGTGCAACCTATTGGAAAGTACAGAACCCTAATATATATATGTACGATGGTTTAACGTAACAAGGTATTTTAATGTTTCGTTATTATAAAATAATTATTCGTTATTTTACTTTATTACTTCCACTTAAGAAGAATTCTGCACTTTTTATTTTAATATATCTATTTAATATATAAATACTATTTTGTACTTAAAGTTATAATTTCGTTATTTTACTAACCCAACTTGACTCTTCTGCGCTTTCCAATAGGTTGCACGTAAGAGGATAAAGTATAGCTTTTTGCCACTTAAGAAGAGTTGTGCACTTTTAAACACTTTTTTTTTATTATTATTTTTACATAAAAACTTTATTCTTCTATTTAAAAGCTATAATTTTGTTATTTTACTAACCCAACTAATGACTCATCTGGGCTTTCCAATAGGTTGCACGTAAGGGGATAAAGTAGGCTATAGCTTTCTTCCACTTGAGAAGAGTTGTGCACTTTTAAACACTTTCTTAAAAAAAATATCTCTTTACATAAATACTTTATTCTTCTTAAAAGCTATAATTTTGTTATTTTACTAACCCAACTAATGACTCATCCGTGCTTTCCAAAAGGTTGCACGTAAATATCTGTGCATATGTGCCACCAGTACTCTGTCCGAGCAGGTCTTGGTCTTCAGCACCAGCAAACATGGTCTGTGTAACGTTATGTAGGCTAAATCCCCGTCTCGGTCTGATTGTTGTTTTCTTGTTCTTGACGTTCGCTGAATTCTGGGTTTATATTTTAAACTGCCATTTCAGTGCAGTATAGCCACAGAGCTATTTAACAATGAGCCTGATCTCCCGAGACACTATGCTACTAATAATTCATTTATAAGGGCTGTTTTCTTGTACTAAATTAAATATTTTAAGTTAAATGTACAGTGTTAAAACATGTAAAAAAGACCCAATCTAACAAATTTATGTTCCGAGAACGTTTTCCTAACGTTCTGTTTTGGTTGTGGGAACGTTATGTGGAATGTTCCAAAAATGTTGAAATGTCCAGTTTGCTTAACGTTGCTAGAACGTTATTTAATGATTAGAATAACGTTCCTACAACGTTCTTAAAACCTAAATATAACAAAAATATAACATTTTATGAACGTTTATTTGGAACATTCTAAGAATGTTGAAATGTCCAGTTTGCTTAATGTTGCTAGAACGTTATTTTATGGTTAACAGAACGTTCCTACAACGTTCTTGAACCCTAAAGCTAACTAAAAATATAACGTTCTATGAACGTTTATTTGGAACATTCAAAGAACGTTAAAGTGTCTAGTTTTTCAAGGTTAGCATAACGTTCCTGCAACGTTCTTCTCACCTACATTTTATCAATATAAAATTTCAAGGCCGTTTATTTTAAACATTCTGTCAACATTAAAATGCCCACATTTTTTTATATTTATCTTAAAATAATGTGTCTGAACCATTCTTTCAACATATTTTATTAACAAGGTACAAAAATGTACAAATTAATTACAAAAAGTAATTATTAACTGACAGGGCCGGATTATCCAATGTGCATTATGGGCACGTGCCCAGGGGTCCACGCGCAGTCAGTGCCCAAGCGACGGGAGAAAATAAAATGTAAAATCTAATTGTTAATTATTTAGATGAACTATTTAAGCGCAAATAATCCCGCGATGAATCGAGCGGACTGTGGGTGGCAGTAGTCTTCATAGTTTAAGTTAGGAATGAGTGAGAAAAGCAGCAGTGCACATCAGTTGATTTATCAGACAGTTCATTACTTTTCTTCATTTATCCTGAATATGTGAATGTCCTGTAAATGACGCGAATCAGTGCTGCTCTGACAGCCTGGTAAAGTAATCGTTTGTATAAGAAATCATTTGTACCCCGTATGTGTCGAACGGAGCCGTCCGCGCTTGTCCGTGGTTTGGAAGCTGCGCGGGAAAGACAGACGGGGAAAGTTTGTCGTATTTGCCCAGATTGCCCTTCCTCCTCTGCATCTGTGCGCAACAGTGAAACACACATCGCCAACAGACAGACAGGTAGGCAGGAGCTCTTCACACAGGTCGTATTCCAGCTGTGTTTTTCTTGACTTGTGGGAAAGTCAGTGGAGATCAAATGACATAACTACCAGTACCTCAGTTTTACAGCTCATTATCCAAAATACAATTGTTGTCTTGCTAAAATGACTCATAATACGTTTTCTAAAGTGTAGATAAGCCAATCTTGGCCTGAGCTGTCGACACGACAGATCTCGTCACAGTTATATTTGTTATATTTGTTGGTGCGTCCTAGAATGTGAATAGAGGCCAATCCTTGACGCACATGACTGGCCACAGATGTCGCACAAAAACTGGGTAGATGTTGTTCTAGGTTTTCTAGATGTTAAGGCTTTGTCCTTTCTGCGTCTTCGTTTGTCTACTACAGTATCAATGCGGCTGCGCTCAAAGAAGTGTATGGCAGTTTGGCACTGTGCTCGCCATGATGTCCTGTCTGCAGCCATCTCCTCAAAGTCATTTGGGTCCATGTTGCATCGTTTCAAATTGGCTTTGAGGCCGTCCTTGTAGCGTTTTAGTTGCCCTCCTTGAGTGCGCATGCCGCTCTGGAGTTGTCCATAGAATGCCTGTTTCGGGAGGCGTGAATCTTCCATGCGCACAACATGTCCAGACCAGCGAAACTGCGCAGCAAGCAGGAAGGCCTCGATACCAGTGATGCCACAGGTCTGGAGAACCTCAGTATTTGAGACCATGTCTTGCCATTTTACATGTGCAATACGACGGAGACAACGCATATGGAACTGATCAAGTTTGGCGATCTGGCGGCGATAAATAGTCCAGGACTCAGATCCATACAACAGCACTGTGAGGATGGCTGCCCTGTATACTGCCACCTTTGTGTCCAGCCGAATGCCGTGCTCATCCCATACTCTCTTGGACAGTCGACCGACGGCGAAACTAGCTCTTGCAATGCGGGCACTGATGTCGGAGTCCGCTGTCGTATCAGCTGCAAGAATACTCCCGAGGTAGCAGAATTTGTCAACGGCTTTCAGCACTGTTTCACCTGCGGTAATTACTGGTGGATTGGAATTTGACATGTTCACTGCTTGAAGCATGACTTCTGTCTTCTTTAGGCTGATTGTCAGCCCAAACCTAGAGGCTGCAGTTCTAAAACGATCGAAGAGTGACTGAGCTTCAGTAAGGGTGTGCGCCATCAGTGCGCAGTCATCTGCATATAGAAGGTCACGCAGAATTGCTGAATGTGTCTTTGTACGAGCCTGAAGCCTGCGTAGATTGAAGACGCTGCCATCTGTACGGAACTGAATTGGAATACCCATGTCACAATCCTTAAAAGCCACAGACAGCATCATGGAAAAAAAGATGCTGAATAACAGTGGAGCAAGCACACAGCCCTGTTTGGTGCCAGTGGAGATGCCAAAAGTGCCAGACAGTTTTCCATCATCCAGAACCTGACCAAGCATGCCATCATGGAATGAACGAACGATATTGATGAATTTCTCTGGACATCCAATCTTATGCAGAATGAGCCAGAGCCCGGTGCGGGGAACTGAGTCGAAAGCTTTCGTGAGGTCAATAAAGATCATATAGAGATCACGGTGTTGTTCTCTGCACTTCTCCTGAATTTGCCTAGCAGTGAACACCATGTCCATAGTACTGCGGCCTGCACGAAATCCACACTGACTTTCCGGGATGATGTCACTGTCATCAATGTGTTGTTGGAGTCGGTTCAGCAGAATTCTTGCCAAGACTTTGCCTGCAATAGAGAGCAACGAGATGCCACGATGATTGTCACAGCAGGCTCTGTCTCCCTTGCGCTTGTAGATGTGAACAATCAATGCGTCTTTGAAATCTTGAGGCACAGCTTCCTCGCTCCATATTTTACAAAATAATGCATTGAGTGCGGCGAGAACAGAGAGTCCTCCTTCCTTCAGCACCTCACTTGGGATGCCATCGGAACCCGGGGCTTTACCAGAGGGCATCTGCTTAATGGCACGTGCGATTTCCTCTTGAGATGGGATGTTGTCCAGCTCTGAGGCCAGTGGCTGCTGCACTATGTCGCCAAGCACAGATTCGTCAAAAGCAGCAGGCTGGTTCAATACCAATTGAAAATGGTCGACCCAGCGTCTGAGAATCTCAGCCTTGTCAGTAATTAGGGTTCCGTCAATAGCACGCACAGGTGTAGAACCAGCTCTCAAGGGCCCATGGACTGCCTGAAGACCGTGATAGAATGCCTTCATGTCGTGTCGATCTGCAGCAGACTGTAGTTCCTCAGCTTTTGACTGCCACCATCTATTCTTCATTTCACGCAGGCAAGCTTGTGCTGTATTTCTTCCCCGAGTATATGCCGATTTCTTTACAGTGCTAGGTTTATCATTGACCCATGCCAAGTGAGCTGTGTGCATGGTATTCAATAGGGCTTGCGCTTTGACATCCTGCTCGTCAAACCAGTCCTTATGTTGGAATGTGGTAAAGCCGAGGACTTCAGCAGCTGTGTTGTATGTGAAATCCCTGATTTTGGACCATGTCTCCTCAGCATTAATGGCAACTTGATTGTCCAGGGTGCTGAGCCTGTCTGAAAGAGTCTGACAAAAATTAGTGTGGCAGGAGTCAACACGAAGCTTAGAGACATTAGTAACAGGTTTTAGTTTAAAGTTCAATACTTTTGGAAAAAGTTTCAGTTGCTTTATTTTTTATTTTGTCAATCTATCTGTAGTTTTAATTTTTTGCAGCATTTTTCCTGTGAAATTAACAATATAGCAGCAAGCCTCCTTTTTTAGTTTAGTGTAAAGATGTGTTATTTTAACACCAAAAGAATTAAAAAGATTTACTACCACGTGCAAAATAAAACACATTATTAGTGAAACTGTACCCTCTCCTTGGCGCAGTCATTTATTCTAAATATATTTGAAACTAGTAGAACAGGAAAAATGCACATTGTTGGCAGTATCATTTGCTGTCTTCTGTTCTTGTGATAAACACTTTGTGTGAACTGATTATTTTGTAGAAATCTGTAGAGTATGAAACAGTTGGGTGTGTGTGAAGGAATTAAAATAAGGAAGTTGTGTCAATATATTTAATCTTTTGTTTAAAAAAGAATTAGGCCTAAGAGAAGTGCCCTTTTTTCACTTGAGCATCTGCCCCCTGTACAGGTCTCTGTGCAGGTCCCTGCTTGCAACAAAAATATCTACATGTATTGATATTGTCCTACAGGTAGTGATCACCGGCTGTAATGTAAATCCTGTAAAAGTAGAGGTGCTTCTAACAAAAAGAACCATATAATATATATATATATATATATATATATATATATATATATATATATATATATATATATATATATATATATATATATATATAGTTTGATTGTGTGCGTGGGGGGGCCTACAAGAAATTGTGCCCAGGGGCCTCCGAATTCTTAATCCGGGCCTGTTAACTGAACACAAAAAAATTACAAAATTAAAACTAATTAGTCATAAAATCCATAGGGATAAGTAAAAACTTGGAACAAATTCTTAAACATAGGCTTATACAGGAAACTCTTTTTTGTTTTATTACAGTTAATCGCTGGGAGTTTGTGGTGGTGCAGAACTAGGTCCGGTGTCTTCATGCTCCATCTGAAAAGTGAACAGATTAACTTGTGTTACTAATGTTGATTATTATTTCTTGAGCATTTAATAATCTACTCCCTAAAACCGCACCCAAACCTAAATATAAAATCAAAGTACCACAAAAGCAATTCCATAGCACACAGCTGTATGCTCTCTAATAGCTCTAGCAGTATTTGCCTGCGCAGCATCACTTCACAAGTCGAAAACACCCGTTTAATCATTTAACCTATTCATTTAAACAGTGGAATGTGCAATAGTTTGATCTTTTTTGGAACTCTTTATCATCAGGCTACTTTTCCTGTCAGGCAAGTACATTTGTTTTCACTTTCCTTTTTTGGCCCGCCAACACCCCACCCCCCTTCGGAGGACAACTTTATTTTTTAATAAAGTAAATTATTTACACAATATATCACAATACAGACAATAGTTTTACTCATAAACAGTGCATTAATTGTCGTACCGTAACCATTTAACCAGTATAGTGAGACCTGGGGCACATAAGGGGAGGCAGACTAAAGCACCACGTACAGAGTGTAACACATTTTTTTCACTTTCAAAATCCAATTATAAAGGAAAAACGTTACTGTTGAGCCCTGCATACATAAATATATCATTCCTAGAAATGCATTGCCAAGTCGACATAGATTGACCAAATTTATTAACTTGATGGGTACACAAACCATTGGCGGTCGGTGACGACTTTTTCGAGGACGCTTGACGGGAAGCTCATCACAACATGCATTTAGCTGTCGTGTGTGGCTCATCATTTCAAAATGTGTGTTTGCCGCCTTGTGTGAACCATGTGCATTATGTGTCTTGACAAAATAAGTGCCTGTTGCACATGCGTCTAAAGGGTTTATTATAAAAGAGACGCTCGAGTTTGCCAGATACTCGCTTAATCTCATGTGTAATCAGAGTTTAGTATTTTGTAAGTGTCTTTTGCACAACTAACTGCTTCAATACGGCGTGACATGGAGGCGATAAGCCTATCTTCAAATATTTAACTTGTGCGCAAGGAATCTTGCATATACAAAATTATTATATATTATATATATTAGCTTTTTAAATAAAACTATATTTTTAATATACAAATTTTTGAGATGCACCTGTAACCAGTTTGAAGTGGAACTCCATTACACTTCCCCCACGTTTTCTCCCCCTTTTCTATTGGCTTGCAGTAGGGCTGTCAGTGTAAACAATATGGTTATTGTTGCTCGAGCAGGACATCTGATACTTGCAGGGCATGATCCACAGGCCATCCTGCGCAGACTGACTGGGGTGTGGCATAGTTACACAAGTGCCTTTCGAAAAAGGAACCAGAGTGCATTGCAGAGCTGTGACATATTGTGCAGCAACTACTCCGCAAACAATGACCTGATGATATTACTAAGAATGACTGCGTTCCAAATTTGTAAGAGACCCATTTCATGTTGGTGTGTGCAACAAGTTATTCGATCTACGTCATCAATGTTCGCGGCGGCCATATTGTTGACATAGAACTAACTGTCAGTCTGTCAATTGACAGGCGAGGCAGCGTGGGTATTATCCATGGTATTATCGATGTAATTTTTTTAAAACCACGCAATGGTGTGTGGTGTAATACACAGCTGTTCTAACAACAGCAAAAAGAACCCCGGAATTAGTTTTTATGCGACACCGACTGTCAGAAAACATGAAAGGAAGGAGACAGAGGAGTTGAACCAGCGAAGGAGAGACTCCCAACAGCAAAGTCTGTCCCCATCATTTTACCACAGGTAACGTTAGGGATATATGCCTCACAGCCAAGTCTGTCCCCATCATTTAACCACAGGTAACGTTAGGGATATATGCCTCACAGCCAAGTCTGTCCCCATCATTTAACCACAGGTAACGTTAGGGATATATGCCTCACAGCCAAGTCTGTCCCCATCATTTAACCACAGGTAACGTTAGGGATATATGCCTCACAGCAAAGTCTGTCCCCATAATTTGATCACATATGGTTAGCTGTAAGCAGTTGCTGAAACTGCTCTTTCAAATAAGCTGCCATAAATTGAGACAGTTATTAAATTAGTATTAATAACTATATGAACATAATAGGTCTGGCATTGATACTAGGTAGGGAATTAAGGGCCGTTCACATTATAACGATAACTATAAAACATATAGTTTTGAAAATCGTTTTAACTTAAATCAAGTGAGTGTTACAAAATGTAATACTTACGAATGATCACGCTGCAAATTTCAAGGTCTTCGAATGGTTTTTACCCCTTCCTCCCCTTCATGCTGTACTGCGACCAGACACAGTTTTCTCCGACTGCCCGCAATACCCTGCGTATGGCATCTCCTGGGGTTCTGCCTCCAAGGAGGCTCAAGTAATGGACCTGTAATAAAAAAAGCAATTATTACTGTGGGACAGACAGCTGGTTGGCTAATCATTCACATTTTGTCCAGGTTTTTTTCTGTTTAATTAATGTATAGGGTTGGGTATTGAAAAGAAGATTATGCATTGTTTTTTCAAAATTTTAATTAATTTCTGTACCAGAAATGTGGTTTAGTTGTATTTATGTATTCCATTTGCAAATTAATTTGTTTGTTTCTATTTTATTATTGACTGTTTACTTGTCTTTAACACTTTAATATTTGAAATTTATATAGTGTTTTGGGGTGTGCAGCGGAGTCAGTATTTGTATCTGTATTTGTATTTGTAACAATCTCAAAATTATTTGTATCTGTATTTGTATTTGGATGGAACCGGAAGTTTGTCATATTACATGAAAATGGCCTTTTAAATGCATTTTTGCTTTGTATTATAATTATAACTCAAATAACTGTAAATATGTATTAAAACTAATAATACAAAATTTTAATCAAAAAGACAAATAAGTTGATTCTCATTATTAATACGCATGGAAAACAAACTTCTCATTTTCAAAGCCTCATACAGCTTGTGCCTATGTGCCAGACATGGGGACTTGTGACTTGGTGACTTGGACTCGAGTCGACTTGAGTCGCTATTTTTGTGACTTGTGACTTGACTTGACAAAAAATAAAATACTTGAGACTTGACTCGGACTTGGAAGTTAAAGACTCGGGACTTGACTTGACTTGAGACACGATGACTTGAATGACTTGAATGTGTTAATCACATCATGTTTTCAGTTTTAATATAAAATATATTAACTATTTAAAAAAATAAAGTTGACCCAGTTGGAGCTCAGGCTGAGAATGGCGTTGTTATGACTGAATCACGACACTATCATCAGTCATGCCCTCTCGTATTTTACGTACACCACACACCACAGAACAGATATCAACATGTCAGCCGGAGGGGTAGCGAGGGTTATCGCTTTCGGCTTCAACAAGATGGCAAAAAACGAACAGTCTGTTGCAAGACATGCAACATTAAAATCACGGGCAGCCAGACGACAACCTCCAATTTCGTCCGTCATTTGAAGAGCCATTCTGCCCAGTAAGTGCTTGTCAATTTGTTAATATCTGGTTAGTTAGTTGGTAGTTAGCTAATGTAATAATAGCTTAAGTAGCCATTAACCCTCATCATACCGTGTTACGGGACAAATAGGCAAAATAAGTTTAAATTTTTTTTTAAATACTTCCCTTGATCTGAGCAGTACGAGACTTGGCTACTTTTCTAAGTTTGCCACCTGAACACACACACACAGAGAAAAATGACTGGATTCTACAATGTTAGGGCCGGTTTACATATCGCGTCTTTTGCACGCTCAAGTTCGTTATTTCAAATGTAGGCGCATGAACGGAAGAGATTACAATTTTGTTTAATTCCATGATGTATTTTACTGAACATGAGTATTTCTTTATATCTTTATATTCTATATGTCTTTATTAAGATCAGATTCTGCAGGTAAAATTACAATAATAAGGTGACTTGACTTGTACTTGACTTGACCTACTACAGGACTTGACTTGACTTGACATAGCCTGTGACTCGACTTTACTTGACTTGCCCAAGAAAAAAAAACTTGGGACTTACTTGAGACTTGAAGGTTCAGACTTGAGACTTACTTGAGACTTGCACATGTGTGACTTGGTCCCATCTCTGCTATGTGCTATGCATCATTGTCTTGTAGCATTAAAATAACAAACTTGAGAGCACGTTGACAAAATGGTAGGTTACATCACATATAAAGTTTATTGTGTCTGTCAGCACAGTTCCATGTGACCCATTCTGTATAAATGAGTGGGAAGTTTTCATAACAATAAGTAGCCTACATTAATCCCTCATCTAGTGATTCAAATACTCTAGTAATTAAACATCTAAAATTATCGTTATTTGTACGTTTTCTGAGAGTGAAATAAATAGCCTAATACTACTTAGATGCATGTCGATCCACGTCTGACATCTTGGTTTCGGTTTAAAAACCATGCAGGAATTTGAAAATAAAATGCAGGACTTGCTTGATGTTTAAAGAGTTATTTACGGAGATACATTTCGGGGAAAAGTTATTAAGATCGACAAGACTCGCGCTGACTGACAGATTCGCAACGCACAGACACGCAAGTGCGCACTGACAGAATAGTTCAAAAACATCTGTTTTGACAAGAATTTACGAAAGCATATTAAGCACAAACTTGCTGAGCTCATTATTATTTATGTCCATACAGCGTTTGCGCGAACTAGGGATGTCAAATTATGCAATTTCCCATATTCGATGATCATTTAAATTAACGATCAATCAATCGAAAAATCGTTACCAGTAATAGTGCAATAAGCCATTACAGCAGTGGCATATAGTAAATGACTATGTGTGTAAAAGGGTGTATAAAAATGCCAGCTTCCTCACGTGAATTAAAATATTTTATTTTGTATAAATAACATGCTAGTGGGATTGTAAAATGAGTCAATGTAGTTGGTGTTTTGATAAAAATAATCATCAATTTAATCTCGTTATGAAATATAATGACTTGTAGACACAGTCAACATAACGGGCACTCCGCACAGTCGGATGAAAGTCTGTGCGTCCATGACAAAATAAAAAAGTTTCATTATCATCAAGTATTATTTTTCTAGTTGTTCATCTCACTTTCTGAGTCGTCGATACACTGCTTGTTGTAATTATATCCAAGAAGCACACGAAGCACACTTTTCCCATCGTCACCTCAGCTTTAGACCTGCGGCGTACTTTCAGCAAAGATGCTTATTTTATGAAGATTTCAACCTTCCATTAGAAAACCCGCAACAGTGTTTAGCGTGTAGCGCCTCAGCCAGTCAATAATAATGATGATCAATGATATATGTTGCGGGCGATCAGAGTGTAACGACAGTTTACATTTTAGTTTCTTGCCAGAATTTAAGTTTTACATTTTAATCTGTTTATTAAAAGCGGCTTCTGGTCTCCTTCCCTGTGTATAGCACCGTTAGCAGCATTGCTATGCTAATCTTGTAGGCTTCCCTGTAGAGGGTCTTTGCTTTCAGTATCCTTGTTTGCATTTTCGTCATCAGACCCTCTCAGATCCACTGCGGATGCCATTTCGTTGCGTTAGCAGCCAGCCTCATCTCGAATGAGGTTAAAAAAATCCAGGTGTGTGTTTGGTATCGAGCATAGTGATCATGGCTAAGTTAAGTTTTATGAATTTAATTCCTATCGACAATTAATCGAAGATCAATTAATTGTTAACATTCCTAGCGCGAACATAACGAATTGTTAAAAAAAACTTTCTTATTAATCTTCATTTAAATAAATAAATAATCAGATAGGCCTATTCGTTTACAATTTCAAATAACAGTATGCTCTATTATTTAAAAATCAGTTTTGACTTAGTTCAAAACAAGCAACATGACTTAGATAAGGTACGGTAATTAGAAATATTTAATTCAAATGTTTCAGTTGTTATTTACTTACTTTATTTTTATGTTAATTGCAATTCATGTCATAGTAATCTTCAGTTTAAATTTTGCTTTTAAAATGTTACATTTTCATACTTTTATCTGTTTACTTATATATTTTATATTCACCTAGATTGAATGAAGTATTTAAAAGATCACCTGCGACCGAAGTCACACCAAGAAACAGAGTTATTTTATTATCAGAGTGCAGAATTTTATCAAGGTTTTCTGGTCTTGTGTAATAAAAAATAAAAAAACCCTTAAAGGGTCATTTTTTACAGTTGGGTTAAAAGAAGTTTGATTTTAGCAGTGTTTTTAATATTTTAAACTTATTCCAAAACAGCTTGCGTTTCTCAATAAGGGACGCCCAGAACATGTAATTTAATGATCTCAAATTGGTCGCACTTTCGAGCCCTGCATTAAAGGCAAATAATTTTTTTAAGTATTTTCTCCCTTTCTACTGCATTCAATCTGTTTGAAGCAAAACCGTTCGTTCAATAAATTTTGAGGTTTAATGCAGACTGCCAGAGCAAGCCTCAATGAAAACAGAAAGACTTGCTCCTTATTTGTAACTTTTGCAGAGAAGGATAAAACCGTAAAATTAAAGTTCTGCTCCTTGTAATCATTTCGCACATTAAACACACAGATCTGTAAATGCCCCTGACAGGACGAGCTAAAACATTTACACCAATGCATTAGCTTAAAGTTTAAAATAAAGCATTTGCATGTTTTGGGTAGCTTAAATCACGCACAAATCACTTGGTTGTTTCCATTATTAAATTTGTCTATAGAAATGCGTTATTCCATGGTGTCATTTAACATGAATGGCGGAAGTTTCCTGTGCAAGGTGGGCATACACAACTAATCGATAATGACACTCATTATTCGATTATTATCAATTTTTTGGAATAGCTGTTGCAGCCATATATGTTAGTATATCAGATATTAGTATATCAAGTATTTACCACTACTCAGATGTCTACTGTATCTAGCTGGAGGTCGTACTGGTCTCCGTGGAGGTTCCTCGTCGCTTTCCAGGTTTGAGGTCACTGTAGCCTGTTTGGCCTTCAGTCTGGCTTCCTCATAGCTATCTGGAAAGATCGTGGCAGCTTATTGTCACCAGAAAGAGAACAGTATTAAAGGATAAGTTCACATCCAGAATAAAAATTCCCTGATAATTTACTCATCAAATATGTCTTTCATTTTGCAAAGAAATAAAGTTTTTGGAGGAAAACGTTACAGGATTAAAGTTTAAAAATGCTCTTTCAGTGTAGCTTCAAAGGGCTCTACAGGATCCCAGCTGAGGAATAAGGGTCTTATATATATATCATATATGTCACAGGTCGGGGCGGACCACAGATGTAAAAAAGTCGCTCCCCTTCCTAGTTTCCACCTCGAGGAGGTCCCAAAGTCAACCCAATGACCAGACAACACAAGCGAAAGTATAATTTAAAAAGTAACTTTATTTAATTTATTTAAAATGTATAGGGAAAAGGGGGCAAGGGTAAGTTAAAATAAAAGGTATCTCTGTCTGCTCTCCAGGTGGGCCGGGTAAAAAGGGGGAGGGAGAAATGGGGACCAAGTGCCGGGGATCCAAGGCACCACTGACGTCAAGGGGGGCAGCGGGGCAGGCTCCTACGCCTTGTTTTCTTGATCCCGTGGCGCCCTCCTTTTCTCCTGGAGGCAGATTAAAACGGTAAAGTAAGTGGTAGTTCAATGCTATGGATACCTGGGGGTCTTCCCGGTGACAGGCCGGTATGTTCCTTGACGCTACCCTAGGGTGGTATCAGGTAGGTTTCTCTCTGACAGCTAGGTTCGCACCCTCTTCGTCTTCAGACTCTCCACTGTAAACACAGAGTATTTCTTGTCAATGACCAAGGCTCTTTCTCTCTTCTAGGTACCCGTGGCAGGGTACACCTCCAACTCTCCACCGACGTCGGACTCTCTCCTTATACAGACTTCCCACGGTAAGTATCTCCAGGTATTGAATTCGGGCTCTCTCCTTCTGCAGGCTTTTAGCTGTAACACAAAGGATTACTTGGCAGACACTGGGACTTTCTCTCTCACCAGGTTGGCTCGTGGCGACAGACAGGTAAGCACTTCGCAGGTATTGTACTCAGGTTCTCTCCTTCTGCAGGCTTTAAGCTTGACACAGAGGATTACAATTTCAGTTCCAGGAACTTATACTGGTTAGTCGGGCAGCTCCTTACATAAAGCAGAGGCGAGTTAGCTTTAGCTACTGCATCTCTTCAACTTTCCTTCGAATTGTAGTAACTTTTGGTCATTCAACAAATACTGACAACATTGAATACTGCTCGTGAATGGTGGACTTGCGGTGACTGCACTTCAATCGGTTGCTAATTATACTCCAAACCTTGATATGGTAAGGCGTCGTGGTACAGCCTTCCCAGAGGCCTCTGGCACTGCAAAGGGGGAAATCTAACACCATCACGCCGAGCCTAATGCTGCCCTCTCCTCTCTTCCACTTCAGCTACAGAGAACTGGACAGGGGCGCAACTTTGAAGAGGCTCCGTAACAGGTGAGATATGATCTTCGCCGCCCTTCCTATAACAGTACGATGTTCTTCATACACACAAACACTTGTTAATATTGGTTTTACTCACAGCAGTCTAGGAAGTCGATGTCCTTCACCACCATTCCACCGAGTCAGGCCGGATCCAAGGGATGACCAAAACGGGTACTACACTTGAAGCTCCGATACAGGGACACACATAGCATATACAATGGTTGTTTAACTGGCTTCCACAGCCTCTCGTTTTCCCACGGCGAATTCATTGAAGGGAGGGGGGCTACCGACAATACAAACACAGCATACCACTGCACTAATTCAAAGTGTATTCTCACAGCAAAGGCACAGACTCACCCACAGCACTCTATGTGAACATTAAGGTCACAGCCCCGTCTTCCTTGAATTGAACCTGGGACCGGTTGGCGTTGTAAGTGTAGGCCAGCAATATAAACGTCGCTGCTGCGGCCCCGTGCTTCTCCCAAAATCGTCACTACCCGGCTCTCTCACCACTCTGCTCCGTGGCAGGGCCGTCAACCTATTTACTGAAGACTCACAACACACGTTGGACAAGATATCTCCACAATACACACTGTATCAGACACTGAGTACTCACAATGGTTTAACGATGGCCTCCTTTGTCTCCTTCTCCTATAGACTGATGTAATCCTCTTCACCCGTGTTCAAATACACCGCTCTAATCTTCTCCAGCAGCTCTTACGGTGAGTCGTTCCTCATCAATACTCAAAACACAACAGTGATGCACATAAATCCATTCATTTCTAAAATCTTCATAGGTATCACATACTCAGCCTCTGGCTCTGTTTCCTCCTCTGCTTCGTTTCCAGTAAACAACAACTCCTACCGCTACCAGCGTGACTGTGCCCAGGTCCTTACTCTTCAACACCGAAACGGTTTGTCGACACAACACAGCTACCACAGCTCCCAAAATGAACACTCTCTTTGTGTTTAAGGCCGTCTTTTGTATCCCTATCCGTCTTCACATCGTCCAATCCCCAGCCGCTGCGTTTATCATCCACACCTGTGTTTAATCAGGCTTGATTTCGCCTCGCGGCATTTACCGGAAGTTCCGGTGTTTCTACTCTTCCGTCCGGGCGGAAACGCTTCCGGGCGGAACCAATCTTCCCCATCTTTGGTTCCGCCCCCTTAGAGATCGTCACCGTATCCCCCAGAGTTAGATAAGTCCATACATACCTCTCTTATCTCCGTGCGTGCCGTAACTCTGTCTGACGCAGCCCCCCGCTAGCTTAGCTTAGCACAAAGACTGGAAGTGAATGGCTTCAGCTAGCATACTGCTCCCAACAAGTGACAAAATAATGCAAACATTTTCCTATTTATGTGTTGTGATTTGTATAGTCACACCGTGTACAAATAACCAAAAAGGTCATATGAGACGCAGCCATCTTTTAACAGTATACATACTGGGAACTATATTCTCAGAAGGTGAAGCACTGAATCTTGGGCGGAGTGTTGCACAACTCTGACCGAACTCTCTGCTCCTCACCAGGGAGCTTCTCGTGTGTTGTGAGCAAATCACTCCGCCCAGTAGCAGTGCTTCGTCTTCTGAGAATATAGTTCCCAGTATGTTTACTGTTAAAAAATGGCTGTGTCTCATGTGACCTTGTTATTTGTACAAGGTGTGACTATACAAATCACAAAACATAAATAGGAAAATGTTCGTGTTATTTTGTCATTTATTGGGAGCAGTATACTAGCTGGAGCCATTCACTTCCAGTCTTTGTGCTAAGCTAAGCTAGCGGGGGCTGCGTCAGACAGGGTTACGGCATGCACGGAGATGAGAAAGGTATGTATGGACATATCTAACTCTGGGGGATACGGTGGTGAATAAGCTAAATTCCCAAAATGTGGGCGTGTTCTTTTAAAAAATCATGAACAACCTGCATGACATAGGGGTGAGAACATTATCAGGAAATTTTTATTTGAAAGTGAACGTATCCTTTATCCATGACAGGTAATAAATATAAAACTTAAATACATCCTAAATACCTGCATACACCAGAACCACTGCAACATGTTTTGACCAGAACTTAGTATCCGGAGTGTCTCTTCTTTTTGCTTTGGCAGTAAAAAATGTTTTTGGCCAGTAGCAATATATACCCTGTTAACAGCAGATATTCATGTTAACTCTCCATAATAGACATTAGCTGAAAAAAGATGGGTTTAGTAAAGGGTCTCTACAGATATGAACAAGTAAAATCTAAGACATTTTAACCCCTTTGCAATCCTGCTATATTTTGCAAAAACGCCTAAAAAAAACATACCCAAAGTAAATTGCATACTGTTCTTGAAGTATTTGGAGTATATGCATGATTTTGATGTCTTTTGAAAGGTAAGACTCTGAAGTTTGTTCCTATACAGTCAGATTCACTTTAAGTCTTACTGTTATAAAGTAATAGAATTTTAAACACACTGAAAGAGGGGAAAAAAATATTCCGCCTACTTTTTTTTTGTAAACAGTTGCCTGCAGATGACTAATAATGGGGAGCTTTTAGCTGGAAAACACATTCAGATCATAGCATGAAGCCTTACAAAGCTTTACCAAGCAAATTTGATTACAATATCTTAGAAAATGTGTCTTTTTCACATGTTTATCCAAGTTTATGTCTAGGCGGCCTTTTATAAAGGGCACTTGGAGACACCAAATGGCCCTTTGTAACCATTGACATAAAATGCTGTTTTTCTTGAATGCTTCAATGTACAATCATATTTTTGGGCTCTAATGAAAGGTTACACTTAGAGCTACTCTATTTCATGTCCAAATTTACTGTCAATAATTGCTGACACATAGTAAATGAAGCATAAACACTTTATAGTGTTGAAAAAACTAAATTCTTGAAACTATACTTGTAAAAATAAAGATACAAAACAAGTTCTATAGTAATAAAATACTTTTAATATTAGAAAAAACACAATCTAAATATATCAATGTATATAAAAAACTATTTAGAAATTTTACAATAATATTACAGGTTATTGGCAACATGCCACTCGTTATTACACTCACGGCTTTTCAAAAAGCACAAAGGCACATCACATGAAGAACATTTTACAGTTGTCTTTGCATGGCAGTGCCTGCACCTTAGATGACCTGTGGTGCTGTCTCCACTAATATGCCAAGGCTTGTGATGTGCTCTGTGTGAAGTGGGCGATGGAGCGGGCATGTCAGCAGCCGCTACCAGCAACTCACTAGTGTCTCACTAAATGCCTTCTGGTGCATTGGCACCTCCCCTTTACCTTTAGGTATATGCTTGTAAATCAGGAAGGCATTCACAATGGCAATGTCTAAGAAATGATAAAAAAGGCCTTTACCACTTCTGGGTTTTGTGGATCACTTTATAATAGCTGATTAGGGCATTGGAAAGGTCCACACCACCCATGCACCTGTATGGACAGATAAGACAACATTGAGGCACATATTTTTTTCATTTATAATCTATATTCTACTATTTTACTTGCATATGCTACTATTTTACTTGCATAAAGTAACGCAGAATCACACACAGACACACACGCAAATACGGGCACAAATACCTGTGCATGGGCGCATACAAACACACTCGTGCATGAGATCACAAAACACGCACAATATATCACAACACGCACCCAAACATAGCTCTATTTTACTTGCATAAAGTAACGCAAAAGCACACACAGACACACACGCAAATACGGGCACAAATACCTGTGCATGGGCGCATACAAACACACTCGTGCATGAGATCACAAAACACGCACAATATATCACAACACGCACCCAAACAAAGCTCTATTTTACTTGCATAAAGTAACGCAAAAGCACACACAGACACACACGCAAATACGGGCACAAATACCTGTGCATGAGCGCAAACAAACACACTCGTGCATGAGATCCCCAAACACGCACCCAAACACAAACCTCAGTACCAACAGTAAAATATGTTTTATAATACAATAAAACACTTACTTGTCGAGAGTGAAGTCTCCCCCATCCAAAATATCTCTTCCTGCTACCGAGTCGACGGCGGAAACGCTCTCTTCGTCTGAAACGTCTTCCTCCAACAAATCACTTTCACGCCTGGTACACTGCTCGACAACTTCTTCAAGTGAAAAGTTTCTTTTACTTGCTCTTTTCGACATTGTAAAACTTTTTAGACGCTCAATGCTTTCCTAGCACAGCATTAGCAGCTTTAGCGCACGGCCCCGAGTCACCACTGGGATTTGCGCACAGCGCGCAACCCAACGAATGATTGTTTGTGCACGGCCAATCGGGTTACAGGTTGAATCTTTCTAGTCAAGCGGCATGTCATTCTTTTCAGAATCTTATTGGCTATCAGATACGCCTGTCATTTGCAAACTCTGACGCGACAGGATCGATCTATTGTCAATCAAATAGAGGACGGTCCCATCCTCGCTCAAGGGCGTTCCTTGTGTATTTCTCCCTGTTGTCACCTATGAGAAGCACCTATTCGCTCAAGTGAGGTGTCAATCAAAAGGGCAGAGTTCAGCGGCCATTTTGACATCAACACATCTGCAATGTTTACAAGTGAAGAGACGCTACACGACGGAATGCGTCGGAGATTTGGTGGCTTTGTTGGCTATTTATAAATGATACTACTATGTTCCTTGGATGTTTATTGACTTATACATGTGCTGTGGACTAAATATTTCACTGAATTGGATTTACTGGACCCTTCAGAGTGTAACTACACCGTTTTTGTTGGAATTTTATGGATCTTTGGACTACAAGAAGGCGTCATAGGTCAGTTTTTTCATTTTCATACATATTTTGTAGCTGGTTTTTTGGTTGTTGGTTGTTTGACAAACACTCTGATTGCACTGACTGTGTTGACTGGATCTTAATATGGTTTACATCGTTCGAATCACAAGAATCTCAGCTTTTTAATGATATATGATATGTTTAGGTTTGTCTTTTTTAAGTTGTTGTATTTCCCAATGTTATCAACCAAAACACATGCAGTGTGCCGCCGGCGGTACAGCGGATTCGGATCAGGTTTTAAGACCTTTTTAATACCTCCTTTTATGAAATTTAAAACCAAAGTTGCAAAGCTGGAAATACACAAAGTGGCAGTTCTGGGATCTCATTTTTAAAACTGTGCATTAGGGTTGTTGCAGTGACAGAATTTTCCCACAACTTAACCAGCGCGTGAGGGGCTTATAAATGCGGATGTGCACATTTTACTTTCACTTTTGAATTAGACACAAATGTTTAAATGCAGCGCTTGCGTATGCTGCGTTAAATCTCGTATGAATGCTCCCCATGTCGCCTGTGCCTAAATCTGCCTTTAAGTGGAAATGAACAAGCCAAACTGGGCTGTTTGTTGATGGCGTTTTATACTGTGTACAATACACCACAACAATGTAGTGACAGGTGATGATTCAATAACAATCATTTTCACAATATATTCCCCTTCCCCCCAGTCGGCGCAAGCGCACAGCCAATGTTGCCAGCTTTGCGTATCAAAACCATCCCAGAAGCATTGCAAATAACTTTTCACAGCCCAAATACCAATACCTAATTAACGAAATCCTTTCAAAATCCTTTTGGCTTAAAAAAAAAACCTGCGGAGAATTTAAACAGTAGCCCATATCTGAACTCGAAAAAAAGCTGATGACTTTGCAACGCCACCCAGCGCACAGCATCTTTTGTGGAGTTCACGGTTTTTTGTGATTAAGTGGCATAATCTTAATTTTTGGGTGTACTATACCTTTAAGATACTCAGATGTATTAGGAATTGCAAATACCTCTTTTGTCTTTTCAAGCCAGTTGGAAGGCACTACATCAACTGTATTGTCCTTTGGGAATTTTATCACTGCATATCTCTGAAAGAGAAAGCATACTGAGGGTTTGGAGCCAAAGAGGCATAAGTGCGATTAAAGCAATCTGCACTTGAAACCCCTTTGGCTCCAAACCCTTGATAGCTGAGATACTTCACATAAAAACATATACACAAGTATATAGTTCAGTGTCCCCAGTTCCTTATAGCATACTACCTATATTGCACTCCAACCCATTACCTTTAGCTTGCATTCTGCTATATACATACTATGATTCTAAACAATTAATCGTGATTAATCGTTAGCAGAATAAAAGTTTTTATTTACATCACATATGTGTGTAAACTGTGTATAATAAATATGTATATATATATAAATATGAGAACATGCATGTATAATTTTAAGAAAAAAAAATGTATATACTAAGTATTTATATTTATATATAATATAAATTATAAATAAATATACAAATGTATATACACATGTAAACATTTCTAAAACATACATGCATGTGTGTACATTTATTTATACAAAGTTATTATACACAGTTCACACACATATATGATGTAAACAAAAACTTTTATTCTGCTAACGATTAATCACGATTAATCATTAAGCATCCCTAATACATACATACATACATACAAAGTGCTATTACATTTTTCAATCATTTACCATTTAACAATTAACTAATTACAAAACAAAACATCTTTGAAAATGAAACTTTTTATCATTAAAGAACCCTTGTGCTTCAAGACCTTCTTCTATTTAGCATATAAATAGATAATTTGAAGAATAGCCAAACTGCTTTTTGTCACAAAATGAGGTAGGGAGAAGCTTCATAGAAAAATTTTATTTTACCATAAAATACTATACTAGTATTAAAGAGTACACAAGGGCTCAAGAATGAGCATTACCCAATGGCTCGTTGCCAACAGCAAAGATGCTTGGGACAATTGCTTGAAACACATCTTGGTGAGAGCCTTATAAAAAAGCTGGGCCACTAGAAAAATATCCTTAGCGTTGAACCCTGGTACACTATACCACATTATCTGAAGCAACATGAGATTTTTGCTTTAGCAACAGACCAAAACCAGTAAGGAGCAAACGAAGTCCAACTCAAACCATGGTGTTTATTAAATGATTTTGACACACAATATGGAGGAAAAGAATTCCCCAACACAAAGCAACCAGCCTCCACTTTTGAGTCTGTGCTTCTAGGTACTCTATAAACATAAACCATATCTTGGTTTGACTAAATTATCAACCTCGTCCAATATTATTTACCCCCATGTTATCCAAGTTTTTTTTAGGTTAACATTCATGGACGTTTCTCCATTTAATGGATTTCAATGGTGGCCACCAGTTTGAAGGTTAAAATTGCAATTTCAATACTACATCATAGGGGTCTAAAAAATGCCAGTCAAGGAATAAGGGTCTTATCTAGCAAAACAATCATTTTCTATAAAACTTTTTTTATATTTACACACTTTAACCACAGGATTATGTAATGTGTGAAGATGTGCATCGCAGAGCTCTCACCACAACCTGACCATACACGCGAACCCGTTTGACTAAGGCCAGAAGCCCCACTGTCGTCGTTAATGCAGGTTCAGTGGCAAACGGTTCTGTATGGCATACACAAGACCACAAAAAAACACCAAAATCGCAACCCAACCGTATGCGCCAACTCGTTTGACTAAGGCCAGAGACCCCACTGTCGTCGTTAATGCAGGTTCAGTGGCAAACTATTTACAGCAATTACCCAACAACACCGGTCTATTGTATAGGACTTGATGTTGATATCCATTAATACTTACCTGAGGCATCGTTGAGACTCCGTGGGATGGTCAGTTGAGTGATGGCACCCAGGGCTCGACATAAGGGACTGCCCGGTTGCCCGGGGCCAGTGTGAGAGAAGCTCGGGCCAGTAAATCCTATTGTCACTTGCCCGATCGGGCCAGGGCTTCACCCTCAGTCACTAAAATATATTTTCAGTCTGCGGCTATTTGTCTGTATGTACTCTTACGCAATGTTACCATCGAGACGCATTTTAAGCGGCGCGAACGTAAACTTCTTAGCAATATCATCAAGTTTCTCTTACCTTATTGGTTGTTGTGGTGACTGTTGCGTGTTTTGCGTGATACTCAGCTGGTAGAGCAAGATACGTTAAGATGGCGGAGGCGCCGGCGCCCTCCGATTATAAGGCCAAACGTAAACTTTTTTTAGCTTAGCTTAGCTTTTTTTTTACTTAGATAAAACACGACAAAAGGAACGATGCGATGTTTCGACCAGTTTTCCGTCAATTTCCAGGTATAGCAGACAAGTCGGGATCCTTTTTCGTTATGACCAGCAACTACCGCAAACAAAATGTCGAAGCCAATGAAAAAAGTCTGATAACGCTTCACCTGGAGAGTTCATCAGAGAGAACATCTTTCAGCACAATTTTGCCTGTGTAAAGTGCAAACTGTCGCAGTTCAGTAGCTTTCCACCGGTCAATGTCTTCTAGAGTGCGTGGCTTCCTTGCAAACAGGTCTGGAAAAAATGGTCTCAAACCAAGAAGCCTGGAACTGATCTCTCTTACTTGGCCAGAAGATAATCTGGTTCCAAGCTATCCACACAACCACAACACAATCAGTTTTCGCATCACTCCAAGACAGAACTGATGCATGTAATCTGCTGGAAATTGCTTAATCATGTCTATCTGGAGCATGCAAAAAGGAGACACCCCAGATGGCCGGTGGTGCTCCTCCTGAAGCTGATCACAGAGAGACGCATCTGTTCTCAGAGTAACATTTGTCGTCTCTGGGTATATAACCCGACTGCCATCCCAGATGCCTTTCTGTGTGCATTTATCACATCCAAAATAGCCTGAATATTGCTTTGTGCATTTAACAAGTGCTTTCGCAGGAGCATCACAACTGATACAGCGAAGATGTACTCGTAAATGTCCCCTGTCACTATCTAATCTGTTTAGTAGAATGTCCCTTAGGTCATGTACTACATCTGTCAAAAAAATCAAGATCTGTATGCTTTGAGACACCAAAACACAAAGCAAGAGGAAAGACAGTGGAAGGAGCCAAATTGATTTTGCACAAAACTGGCCACAGTGACTGATTGCTACTTTTGAATAGTGGCAAGCCATCAATATTCAAGGAAATGTCCAGACAGTCTAACTGGCTGACAACATCACTGGGGTACACATTTAAATACATACACAGCTGTTCTTTGCATCCAAAGTAAAAGTATTGCATCCCAGATTTCATGCCTAAGTTCACGTTCTCACATGTTCCCGGTAATGTTCTAGCAGTTCTTGGGAGCTCTGCGTGATGTTCACCAAGAATTTTAAGAAGGCCATCCACTGCATTGTGTTTGACCTGAAATTCATTGGCCCATTGTGCAAGTCTTACTCCTAAAGAAGGCCTGTCATCAAAGTCTGCATCATCAGAATTTGAGTCAGAATTAGAATATGCATTTGAATGAGCTCCCTGCATTTCAAGATCACACTCAAATTCACTATTTGTTCCCTCAATGGGCTGCGCATGCTGGAGAGGCTGACTAAAGCTCTCAATACTAGTAGAGCTGGTGTGTATCTCAATGTTGTCTACATGTGGCAAATCCAATTTCTGTTGATCTCTTTTCACCCTTTTCCAGAGTGTGTTGTATTTTTGTTTGGCACACATTGTTAATCACATCCCTCACAAAAAGAAACAAAGTCATCAGCATACCTTGTCAGGCTCCATCTGCACTCCTGTCTCCCTGTGGATGAAAATAAAGAGAAATTGTAAGCAAAAGTAGCAACAGTTGTCATACTGCGTTCGGCAGTGGTCAGAAAGGTAAACAATCTATTTTAAATCCATTTCTTCCCATAAATGCAGTGATACAAAAGGCAATTAAATTAACACACGACCTTCCGTTTTTAAAACGGGTGGAAAATAGGGCACATCTTTTAATTATTTATTTATATCAACACACCACTGACTTCCTTACAAATTTATTTTAATACCCTCACACTAATTTTGCATACTGTACTTTTTAGTATATGGTTTAAATGTTGCCATGACACGCGCGTCCTCACTATGGCACGCCCAACATTGTTTATGCGTCATTTATCATTTCTTGATAACTGCTTCAGTCTAGTTTGCAACATTTCTCGTCGTGAATGTTGATCTGCCTGTAAATCTCTTGTTTTAAAGAGCTGAACCATAACTTCTGTTGTGATGACAAGCGCATCATCACTAGGACACGCCCATTCCGGCATGGTTTCGGCTTCTTGTTCACACAGAGGGTTTTCCGGGTATCTTACTGTCCTCTTTCCGGCAACGATCTCAGAAGATTTACGGGACGTGTTTGCGTTCAAACAGAAGCTTTTATGGCAATTTTACGGCTATTTGAAGAGTTTCTTGCAAAAAAAACTAACTTTTTAACACTTTTGTCAAAACATGTTTATTAATATGTTATCATGTTATTATTTTGTTTTATGGTGCTACTTAGCTGTATTTTTTTAAGTTGTGAAGGTTTAAATCCAAACAAATCAACTGCAGTTGAATTGATATTAAAGGGACACCAGGCAAGTCTGAGTATTATTTCTCTACGAGCTCCCCCTAGTGTCTGGAAGTAAATGCTTTCAAACACACTGTCGTAAAAAAGAACTGTTGTCCCTCCCCCATCGCAACCCAGTTTATCAGCTTATTTCCAATCCAGGTATGTCGAAGTTAGGTAGGTAATATTTCCTTTCCAACTGATTTTTTTTTATTTTGTTGTCATGCATAATAGTATTTTCACCGTGAACGACCGATATGAATGAGGCAAACTACTGCTTTCGTGTTTTTTTTTTTGGTAGAGTGGGCATGAGAATAATATAATAATAAAAAATATATATATATATATATATATATATAACCGTCATTCTTCCAGATGAACTTATAGACCTTACTAATATAACTTTAGACAAATATTATCCTTCTACATCCATCCATCCATCCATCCATCCATCCATCCATACGTGTATATATACGTGTGTATATAAATATAGGGTGACCATACGTGCCATTCTTCCCGGACGCGTCCTGGCCAGGATTTCGGTGCGCCTTCCAGAACTCGTATTTGTTGACCGCATATGCCATTCAGTTAAAACATAAGACATACAATCGTAGTTTCATTCTTACCTTAAATTGTAACTGTTGCTTTCCTGTAATAATAATAATAATCCTCTATGACAGGGGTCGGCAACAGGCGGCCTGCGGGCCAAGAGTGGCCCGCCAGCAATATTTTCTGGCCTGCCGGATTATTTTGGAAGTCCGTTTTTTTATCAGACTATTTTTATTTTACAATAACAGTTTACAAATATGGCTCCTATCATTCCTTCATTTGTTTTTTTCAAATTTAAACCAAAAAGAAAACAAAGAAAAACGACTTGTTTTTCTATTATTTATTTTCTGAACTAAAATGAAAAAAAAAACAAATAGGCCTAACGACTCGTTTTCCGATTTTCTGCTTGTGCGCTCAGATCAAAAATAGAAAAAAATAATGAAACGGGTTAAGCCTTATTTTTATTTAACACCTTAGCAGACATATACCAATGAAATAATTTTAAACAGATCAGGTACTATTGTGGTAACAGATTACAGCCGTTTTAATAATGGTTTGAATAGCAACCATGCGCCAGTTTTATTCGCTTACAGTCCGACTTTTGAAGTTTTTTAATTATTATTTATTCGTAATAAATAATATGTATTACGTGATAAAACATATTTGCACTAAATGCTGCACAAAACTCTTCCACTAGCCTACTTGAGAAAAGCCGTAGCCTCGCGGCGATTTCCCCGGCCGCTGCATAGTGTATGAAACGCCCAAAAGGATTCATGCGGTGCATAATGAAATTTTAAAGTATAAAGACGGTAGCGGAACTCTGGGGTACCTATACTTTTGACGGAGCCTGTGGTCTGACTGACAACAGCCCTCTCTTGACAGCGTATCCGCACTTCATTCTGACCACCTGTACAGCTTTAGGAGCTATTTGGTACTGAAACCATTGTCAGCCAACAACATTATTTTTGTGCAAGTATGTTTGAAATTGTTTGGCAGAAAATAGCTTACTTCCTTTGTCAGTAGGGCAATATGGTTTCAGTTTATGTTGGTTAGATATTTGAGTTATTGGCCTATTTAATTTATGTTATTTATATTTCATTATTATGTTGGCTTGAGAAAGCCAACATACTGTTGTTGCACTTAAACTTATTTTTATTCTTCTTTTTCTTCTGACCTAAAAATTTCTAACTCTAACTCCTCCTAGAGCTTTCAAGCTACATCCACCAAACTTTGCACAGACCTTGAGTCTGATCTGACTTGAGTTGCTATATCTTTTTGAAGGGATCGGACGGTTTAGGAGAATGTTTAGGCTGAGTGTTTATTTTCAAATTCTAACTGTCAACTCTCATTCATAAAAAATACATTACATCATCTCTCAACCTCTTTCAGCCTATCTGTGTCTCACAAAACTCACTCAATAGCACAGACAAACACAACTACACACATACACACACACAGACACACAACCACACACAACTACACACAGACACACAACTACACACAGACACACAATTACAAACACAAAATTATATATAACATACTGTCACAAAAACAAAAACATGCACGCACACACACACACACACACACACACGGGTTTTATGTGTATTACAAGGACACTTCAGCCCAAACCAGTTTTTTGGTGTATTAGGGGGACACCCCTTTCCACTTGCTCTACAGAGTTGTGGTGCATATCAAAAAAATTTGTTTTAGCCACACAACACAGATTTCACTTCAGAATTCGTTTACACTCAACACAAGTGATATTGTAACAACCTGACAAAATACATAATTATGAGGACATATTATAATTACATGCAAGCCCCGCCTGTGACACAAACCTCTATTATGAGGACAGTAGCTATAATACACACACACATGCCATTATCATGTATTGAAGGGACACACATGTATTAATAGGACATATCTAAACGTACACAAAATTAAGGCATTGAATATTAAAATAACATTGCTGACCTTAGGATAAATAGTATAAACTTTAATATATTTGTGAACTTTTATGAGACTACTGTCAGTAAAACCCTTCTGGTCACAAAGTTCTGGTCTGTTAATAATGCCCTGAAAATAAAAACTTTAAAAGGTAGTAAACAGTTTTCTTATTTTGCTCCTAAACTTTGAAAGCCACCACAGCCTTGTTCAGAATTTAGACACACTTGATCATTTTAAGTCTACAAACTCATCTCTTTAACCAAGCATACACATAATTCAATGCAAAAACAATTTAATGACGCAATAATTAACTCAATCAGAATCAAGATTAACTATTTTTCTGTTTATCTTTTACACTGAGTGTGAATGTGTGAGCTTCACCTTCCAATGTCTTATCCTTGGACAACCATATATTTTTATATGCACCCCCAGGAACACCTTTAATTGAAATATTGAAAAACCCAAACACAAGCATGAAAACATTGTGTATTATAAGGACAAAAGTGATCTATGAGGACAAACGGTTTAACACAAACACAAGCCTGAAAACATTGTGTATTATAAGGACAAAAGTGAACCATGAGGACAAACGGTTTAACACAAACACAAGCCCGAAAACATTGTGTATTATAAGGACAAAAGTGATCTATCAGGACAAATGGTTTAACACAAACACAAGCCTGAAAACATTGTGTATTATAAGGACAAAAGTGAACCATGAGGACAAACGGTTTAACACAAACACAAGCCTGAAAACATTGTGTATTATAAGGACAAAAGTGATCTATGAGGACAAATGGTTTAACACAAACACAAGCCTGAAAACATTGTGTATTATAAGGACAAAAGTGAACTAGGAGGACAGATGGTTTAACAAAGTGAAAACAACATTCTCAGGTCTGTTGTAACTGCAAACACAAGCCTTATCCAGGGACTGCAAGTCACTGCGACTGGTGCAAATTAATGACATTTATTAAAATAATAATACATCAAAATATTTTGATTTTAAATGGGCAAAACTTATTTCAAATCATAGTTTGTTTTCCTACATATATATATAAAATGCAAGAACATATAACAGTACACCAAGTATGGTAACAAGTAGCAAAGTTTAATGTGTACTTTACTTTTTCAAATAAAAAAATAAAAAATAACCAAAAATGCCTTGAGGTACCATTTACCTTTGATGAACCTAAAATTAACAAAGCAATGAACTTTAAAATTAACAATGTATAACCTTGCTCATACATATAAAACCAAAATTACC
Organism: Paramisgurnus dabryanus; assembly: GCF_030506205.2. Classification (NCBI taxonomy): domain Eukaryota; kingdom Metazoa; phylum Chordata; class Actinopteri; order Cypriniformes; family Cobitidae; genus Paramisgurnus; species Paramisgurnus dabryanus. The sequence goes on along the minus strand of NC_133347.1, from coordinate 37,909,746 downwards.
ACCATCAGAACACTAAATGTTTTGTGCCTGTCTCTTTCTCTTCTCTGTCAGACCCCTATTTCTTACGAAGTCTCTAATATTTTGTAAAGACCGATTAGCCAATGCAGGATGCTCAGCATTCTTGCACTGCTGACAATCAATTTTAGTAGCAAGTTTTCCCTGTGTAATATGTTTTTTAAAGTGTCTCATTACTGCTGTGATTTCAGTTGGAGACCATTGCTGTTTTTGTTTCCTTCTGGCATTCTTCTTTTCAGCAGGATTTACAGGAACGACTACAAAAGAGAAAAACAGATTCCTACGATAAACACATTGCCTAGATCTCATCTTTTATTCTTCCAACCAGTCTAATAATTATCTTTAGTCTAGCCAAGTGGTTCCCAAACATGAGGTGACAATAGGGGGTAGGCGAATAAAATGCTAGTTAATTTTACTCTAAAATAACATTAAAATCAGTACTGTCAGTATTTACTCTATTTTGCAATGAAATGATAGTTCTAATGAAAACCACAGCAGAACTACAACACGCATATGTGTTTCAAGAACAATTATGCAGCTAATATTTAAAAGTTTTATTTAGTTTTACCATCATTGCATTTTTCTCTATTTAACATTTTTCTTTAAAACATTAATTATTTTTTATTTGTTTTTTAAAAAGGTAAACAAAAATGCAAATATTGTCCCTTAATGGTAAAGGTGTGACTGCAGTTGAAGTGGAAGAGAGGGGGTAGCCCTTCAGGCTAAAAGTTTGGGAACCACTGGTCTAGCCCATAGATATATATATATATATATATATATATATATATATATATATATATATATATATATATATATATATATATATATATATATATATATATATATATATATATATATAAAACTAGATGCCGCCTTCAAGCGCTCCAGGCACGTAGATTGTTATAAGCTTTATAAATTATTGCATTTTATGTCGTGTTTGCTAACGTTCCTGTTTAGCAGTTTAAAAAAACATCAACCAAAAATATTTAAAAGGGTTTTTACCACTATTTTTATTAGCTTGTGTATGAATTTTTTTAACATTAAAGATAACCATAATCATATAAAAATCATTTGCTTTAACTCTACGGCAGATGTAGACCATTATACACAGACATAGCTACCCCTGCAGACTCATTCAGCAGCTCTGTGCACAGACCTGCTTGGCGTGGTTTCCAGAACGCTGTAACATTACATAATACAATTCTATTCTCAACACTATAACCTTACATTTTTATTTTAAATCTTTATTATGCTTAAGACAGCTGGCAATTTTTTTTAACCTTTAAACCACAGAAGAAAAATACACTGCAAAAGTTTAAAAGTAGTGTAGTTTAGTGGGATGTCATGGACTTTGACTGTTCTAATATGAATAATGGCGTATAGCGGCTCATAGAAGCAGATACTAAAGTGGCTCGATCTACACGATTGTCTAATAAAGTGTTCATTGTGCATTTTTGTTGGTGTTTTTACCAGCTTGTTCATTCTCTTCCCTACTGCTGGACGACTTCTTCTTTTTACTTTTTTGGTAAAAAGCTTAAAAACAAAACAGAAACACATGAACATCTAATTTAAATCAATCAGGCAAATGCAAAAAGTCATCCAGACCAAAATCTAGATTATATACAGTGCTCAGCGTAAATGAGTACACTCCCTTTGAAAAGTAACATTTTAAACAATATTTCAATGAACACAGAACAATTGTCCGAAATGTTGACAAGACTAAGCTTAATATAACATCTGTTCAACTTATAACATGAAAGTATGGTTAATAATTTAAGTGAACATACAGATTTTTCAGTTTAACTCAAATCAGAGTAATGCAAAAATGAGTACACCCGACTGAAAGTGTTTGAAGCAAAGCAAAATTTTAGACTACAAATGTCTAATTTAACAAGAATTCAAACACAGGTGAGTCTAATTATTCATTACACAGGTGTCCAGCAGACAGTTGACTATAAAAAGGTGTTAGGCTACATCCCATTCCATGCTGTAAGCAATGGCACCACATGGAAGAGTATTTCCCATGACACAATATGGCGTACACTGCACAGGAATGCCATGCATGGGTGCCATCCATGAAAGAAACCTCTCCTAAAGGCCAGGCACCCTTGGTTGTCATGAAAATGACAATGATCCTAAACACACATCTAAGGCCAATGGTGGATTCTGAAGAAAAACAGGGTAAAAGTGATTCAGTGGCCAAGTATGTCTCCTGATCTGAATCCAATCAAACACCTAATTCTGAAGAGAAAAGCTGAGCATCACTCTCCATCCAGCATCCAATTTCTAAAAGAGGTCATTCTTGAAAATTTGAAAAAGATGGATGTCGCAAAATGCTGTCAGCTTGTCCATTCCATGCCTAGAAGTCTTGCTGCTGTCATTAACAATCATGGAGGCCATACAAAGTACCAGATATAGTCTACTTGTTGTGGGGTGTATTCAATTTTGCATCACCCTAATTTAAGTTAAATTATTATTTTTACTTTCATGTTATAAGTTAAAAAGATGCTATATTAAACTTAGTCTTGTAAACATTTTGGACAATTGTTTTGTGTTAATTGAGATTAAATGTTACTAATTAAAGAGGGTGTACTAATTTATGCTGAGCACTGTATGCCACTGATTTTTAGATTCGACTAGCATTTATATATCCTTAAAATGGATTAGTTAAAAACTTTCCGTCTTGTCTTACCTGCAGCTGTGCTTTCTAAGGCAGGGTCATCATCTGTGAAAGGGATAATAAAATACTATAACATACAGAAGGTACTGCTTGGTCTACATGAACTGAATCAAACCTTGCTAAACATGCTAGTCAAATAAGATAAATGTCCATACCATCTGAGGTGCCTGGAAGATCCTCGACAGGTCGCCTAACTCGCTTTAGTGCTGTGGTATGAATAATATAGTTTACTAGTAAGGTTTTGGTGTCACATGTTTATTTATATACAAGCATAAACTAGAGTAAAAACCATGATGACTAGATCTCATCTCACTATTCTTTCAACTAGTCTAATAATTATCTTTGGTCTAGTCTTGTTAGAATGATTGCTAGTCTTGACTAAAGTGCTGAGTGGCTGTTTTGGCCTGCTTGTGTTTATTAGGGAAGCAAATATAAAGGTAAGATTTTACAATTTTTGTAAAGGAGTTTAAATATGATCTACATGACTGTCTAATAAAGTGTTCATTGTGCATTTTTGTTGGTGTTTTTTACCAGCTTGTTCATGCTCTTTCCTATTGCTGGACTTCTTCTTTTTACTTTTTTGGTAAACAGCTTAAAAACAAAACAGAAACACATGTTCATCTAATTTAAATCAATCAAGCAAATGCAAAAAGTCATCCGGACCAAAATCTAGATTATATATGTCACTGAATTTTAAATGCGACTAGCATTTATATATCCTTAAAATGTATTAGGTAAAAACTTCTGTCTTGTCTTACCTGCAGATGTGCTTTCCAAGGCAGGGTCATCATCTGTGAAAGGGATAAAAAAAATACTGTAACATACAGAAGGTACTGCTTGGTCTACATGAACTTAATCAAACCTTGCTAAACATGCTAGTCAAATAAGATAAATGTCCATACCATCTGAGGTGCCTGGAAGATCCTCGACAGGTCGCCTAACTCGCTTTAGTGCTGTGGTATGAATAATATAGTTTACTAGTAGGGTTTTGGTGTCACATGTTTATTTATATACAAGCATAAACTAGAGTAAAAACCATGATGACTAGATCTCATCTCACTATTCTTTCAACTAGTCTAATAATTATCTTTGGTCTAGTCTTGTTAGAATGATTGCTAGTCTTGACTAAAGTGCTGAGTGGCTGTTTTGGCCTGCTTGTGTTTATTAGGGAAGCAAATATAAAGGTAAGATTTTACAATTTTTGTAAAGGAGTTTAAATATGATCTACATGACTGTCTAATAAAGTGTTCATTGTGCATTTTTGTTGGTGTTTTTTACCAGCTTGTTCATGCTCTTTCCTATTGCTGGACTTCTTCTTTTTACTTTTTTGGTAAACAGCTTAAAAACAAAACAGAAACACATGTTCATCTAATTTAAATCAATCAAGCAAATGCAAAAAGTCATCCGGACCAAAATCTAGATTATATATGTCACTGAATTTTAAATGCGACTAGCATTTATATATCCTTAAAATGTATTAGGTAAAAACTTCTGTCTTGTCTTACCTGCAGATGTGCTTTCCAAGGCAGGGTCATCATCTGTGAAAGGGATAAAAAAAATACTGTAACATACAGAAGGTACTGCTTGGTCTACATGAACTTAATCAAACCTTGCTAAACATGCTAGTCAAATGAGATAAATGCCCACACCATCTGAGGTGCCTGGAAGATCCTCGGCAGGTCCCTAACTGGTTTTATTGCTGTGGTATGAATAATATAGTTTACTAACGATACCCTCAGGAATACCAAAATCTCGAAAAACATGATTAAAGAGGGCCTCAGGTGCCTCAAGGATGGTAGGAAGTTTGGGCAGAGGAATTGATTTGCATCCTTTGGAGAATCGGTCCACAACGACTAAAATGCAGGAGTCTTCTGGGGGTGTTGGTGATGGCGCAGACAGAGCAATCCTTGACATACCGTGATACATCCTGAGAGAGGGAAGGCCACCAGTACCGATGACTGAGGAGCACGAGGGTACGCCTGCTACCTGGATGTCCAGAGCCCGGAGCACAGTGCGCTGAGTCCAGAAGTTCAGTACGTAGGTGTTGAGGCCTTCGGGGGTCTCCGGCAGAGTGGGATGGTGTAAGTTTTTCTGGTTAATCTGTTCATTGATATCCCAGATGATGGGACTCAAACAACACGGTGGGAGGTAATATGGGTTCAGGTAAGGTGTCTTCAGAGGAGGCACTATGGATGCGAGAGAGGTTATCAGCTTTGACATTCTTATTACCAGGTCAGTAGGAAACAATCAAATTAAAGCGGGTGAAGAAGAGGTCCCAACGTGCCTGTCGGGGGTTTAGTCTTTTGGCTTCTCAAAGATATTCCAGATTGCGATGGCCCTTGATAACTCCAAACTGGTGCTTAGCTCTCTCCAGCCAGTGCCTCCACTCTTCGAGAGGAGTTTAATGGCGAGCATTTCTCTGTATGTCATAGTTCTGCTCCGCCGGAGACAACTTCCTGGAGAAGTAAGCACATGGGTGAAGTATAGGAGGATTCCCCTGCTGCTGATATAGGACAGCTCCAACTACGGTGGAGAACGTGTCAACTTCAACAAAGAAAGGGCGATCTGGGTTAGGGTGGATCAGGACTGGTGCAGATTGGAAAGATTCTTTGAGGAGATCAAATGCTGAGATGGTTTCTGGAGACATGGTTAGCGTCTTGGGACAACCCTTTAATGCAGAGGTAAGGGAGGACTGATTAGACTATAGTTATTATTGAATCTTCTGTAGAAGTTGGCAAAACCCAGGAAACATTGTAGATCTTTCACAGAAGAAGGTGAGGGCCAGTCCTGGATCGTCTCTACCTTACGTTGATCCATCTGTAATCCTTGTTGATTGAGTATATAACCCAGTAATTGGACGCTGGTGGTGTGGAACTCGCATTTCTCCAGTTTTAGATATAGTTGATGTCCAGGTAGCAGGTTAATGGCGCAGTCCCATGGCCGGTGAGGTGGTAACTTTGTAGCTATCTGCTTACTGAACACATCCTGGAATGCCCAGTAGTCGATGGGTATCTCCGTTTGGTGTTAAACTGAAGGACTCTTCACAGATGTGTAATAGACGGGGTAGAATGTTTCAGCAGAGTTGAAGACAGAATATTTTAAAAATTTCTGGATGGGAATAAGACAGGATTGGAAGCAATAATTTCCCCAACTGAGGACCTCACCGGTGCGCCAGTTAAATGTGGGTTGGTGTTAAATAATCCAAGAGCATCCCAGGATGACGTCAGCAGTGGATTCATCCACCATCAAAAAGGAGATCTCCTCTTTATGTAACATCAAAACATCCAGTCTGAAGAGTCATGTTGGGATGCGACCCTGGCCCAGCGGTTTCCCTTGTATTGTTTGTACCTTGAGTTTCTGCTGACAAAGCTTACGTATGTTCAATTCTTGAAGGAGTTGTGTGGAAATGAAGTTGGCCACTGAACCGGAATCGATGAGGCCTTGCACGGAGACACAGACACAGTAGGTTAACAGATGTACAGTGGTACGATTGAGAGTTTCAACTCTAGGGAGTATTTGAATGGAACTTACTGCCGGGTGCAAAGGTCGAATGGGGCATTCACGGATGAGGTGTTTGTCTCCACTGCAGTAAAGGCAGAGCTTGAGCTGGATGCGATGGAAGCATTCAGTGGCAGACAGGTGAGTAGAGTCGATCTGCATAAGTTCCAGTGCTGGAGGAATCTGGAGGGGAGCTGAGGCGGATGATTAGCAATGGTAAAGGATTCGACACAGGCTGTAAGACGCTGAGACACTCTTGATAGTTTTCTGGATCAGATTTTCCAATCCCATATTGTCGTTGTAAACCACTATTTGTTGACGTATCTGAGGACTGAGACCATGACAAGAGGCGGTGATCCGAGTTGACTCATTCCATAATATTCTCATTCCAGATATCCATGTAGGATATCTTCGGGTACCAAAGGAGGGTTTATTGGAGGTGAGGGTAAAAGTGACAGACGGACTACCTGAACCAACTCCGCGAAAGGACTCGGAGGAATCCTGCATCGTTGGTCTGGTCTTCTGTCACACACACCATCTGACTGTCTGTCTCTCCGTGTGTAAGTTTGACAAAGTTTATTAAAACACAGATGTAATCAAATGGATAATGGTAAGCAGTATGAAACAGTTCTTCAGATGGTGACTTAGCTGTAGCTTATAGTGTCTCTGTGGTTGTAGTGGTTGTAAGTGGTGAGGATCCGAAGATGAAGAGAAAGAATGGAACGAGGGACAGATGGCGGCGAGGGAATGACAGGTAAGTCCTGAAGGTAAGTTGAGAGGTTTAGTCGTATCATCACTGACAAGACCAGACAAAGGAGTGGCAGTGAGTGAGCTGAATATAAAGTGTAAGGGTGATGAGGTCCAGGTGACGATAATTAAAACTCAGGGAAGTGAGAATTAGTGGGTGGAGTGAATGAGGATGCTGGTGATGGAGATGCAGTCCTGACACTTTGAAGGATAAAGTACATTCATAACAACAAGTGCAATAAACATGAAACACGATAACTATGCTAAAAATAACAAGGTAAAAAATACAGAGCAGCCTTGTGAGAGAAATGGCCCTGTTTCACTTGGTATGTCTGTATTCTGTGGATAGTGCTGTTCAAAATATCTGTTTCATTTCATAGTGACATTTGCTATTTCCAATCTCACTGCAAATCAAACAGAAGGGCTTTGTGCTAAATTTGGGCAAAATAAACACATACTTGTCTGTCCAGTCTTCTTTAAAAACTCTATTTTCTCCGTCAACTTTTCTTTTTTAGAAACTAGCATCCTCAACCATCTGAATGCTCACACCATAAGGAAGTGGCGGTTCCGCTCTCATTACGTCAATGGTCAGTATGTCACAGGCTTACTGGGTGTCATGGCTACAGCTTCACACAGGAAATTTTTTAATAACTCGTTTTATTTTTGGACCAGGAATACTCTTATTAAATCTAAAAAGAAAACTAAACTAGACAAATTGTTTAATATGCGTTTTTAACGTAGCAAAAAAACACATTTAATTCATCATACTGTATAGAAATTAATGCACTTGAAATATGAAGTGCACGCAGGTCCGGAACAAGTTCACTTCGGGTCCGGACTTGAGTCTAGACTTTGAGATCCCTCACGATTGTCTAATAAAGTGTTTATTGTGCATTTTTGTTGGTGTTTTTTTAACAGCTTGTTCATGCCCTTCCCTATTGCTGGACTTCTTTTAACTTTTTTGGTAAACAGCTTAAAAACAAAACAGAAACACCTAATTTAAATCAATCGAGCAAATGCAAAAAGTCTTCCAGACCAAAATCTAGATTACATATGCCACTGATTTTTAGATTCGACTAGCATTTATATATCCTTAAAATGGATAAGTTAAAAACTTCTGTCTTGTCTTACCTGCAGCTGTGTTTTCCAAGGCAGGGTCATCATCTGTGAAAGGGATAAAAAAATACTGTAACATACAGAAGGTACTGCTTGGTCTACATGAACTGAATCAAACCTTGCTAAACATGCTAGTCAAATAAGATAAATGTCCATACCATTTGAGGTGCCTGGAAGATCCTCGACAGGTCCCCTAAATCGCTTTAGTGCTGTGGTATGAATAAAGTTTACTAGTAAGGTTTTGGTGTCACATGTTTATTTATATACAAGCATAAACTAGAGTAAAAACCATGATGATGACTAGATCTCATCTCACTATTCTTTCAACTAGTCTAATAATTATCTTTGGTCTAGTCTTGTTAGAATGATTGCTAGTCTTGACTAAAGTGCTGAGTGGCTGTTTTGGCCTGCGTGTGTTTATTAGAGAAGCAGGTATAAAGGTAAGATTTTACAATTTTTGTAAAGGAGTTAAAATATGATCTACATGACTGTCTAATAAAGTGGTCATTGTGCATTTTTGTTGGTGTTTTTTACCAGCTTGTTCATGCTCTTTCCTATTGCTGGACTTCTTCTTCTTTTTACTTTTTTGGTAAACAGCTTAAAAAAAACAGAAACACATGTACATCTAATTTGTGATCTCTTATTTTTCATTAAATGTATAACTATATACAGTCTTGTTAAATACTAATAAAACAGATTTAAAATAAAAACTTCCGTCTTGTCTTACCTGCAGCTGTGCTTTCTAAGGCAGGGTCATCATCTGTGAAAGGGATAATAAGTAAGGGATAATGTAGAGGCAGCCGGTAGTTATCGGGAAATAAGCCCCGACAGTGTGATCAGGACCCGACGCGAAGCGGAGGGTCTTGTATCACACTGAAGGGGCTTATTTCCCGATAACTACCGGCTGACTCTACATTATCCCGCTTATTACACGGCTACTTGTTACATAAGAAAAAAAACTGGACATGAATATGAATTTGAAACATTTTATTGGCATATTTGTTTTAAATTAACATTTTTATCCTTCCGCGAAACTTTGCACAGATGCATAAAATGATCGTAATACCTTATTAAGATCCTCTGCTTCATACTTGTCTGTCTCCATTTTTTTCTCTTTTAGCCAGTCTTTGAGAAGTTTTAATGCCCATTCTGTATTTTTTTGTGTGTTGGCTTCGTAGCTGTCATGCTCTATTTTGTCAAGTTCAGTCTCAGTAAGCTCTCTGTGTCTTGTCGTGGTTGTCCAGTGTTTGTCACAAGATGGCGCCAAACAGACAGTAATCTTTATTGATCTTTATTGGCGCGGAGCGATCTTACTCGTAAAAGGAGTACCGGCTATGCGTTATTTTTTTGGAGCGGTTATTATTCGAAAAGAACGAACCTGCAAATGTCTCAACTGACCAATCAGAATCAAGCATTCCAGAGAGCCGTGTAATAAAATACTATAACATACAGAAGGCCCTTCTTGGTCTACATGAACTGAATCAAACCTTGCTAAACATGCTAGTCAAATAAGATAAATGTCCATACCATCTGAGGTGCCTGGAAGATCCTCGACAGGTCGCCTAACTCGCTTTAGTGCTGTGGTATGAAAAATATAGTTTACTAGTAAGGTTTTGGTGTCACATGTTTATTTATATTCAAGCATAAGCTAGAGTAAACACCATGATGACTAGATCTCATCACACTATTCTTTCAACTAGTCTAATAATTATCTTTGGTCTAGTCTTGTTAGAATGATTGCTAGTCTTGACTAAAGTGCTGAGTGGCTGTTTTGGCCTGCTTGTGTTTATTGGGGAAGCAAGTATGTAGGTAAGATTTTAAAATTTTTGTAAAGGAGTTTAAATATGATCTACACGACTGTCTAATAAAGTGTTCATTGTGCATTTTTGTTGGTGTTTTTTACCAGCTTGTTCATGCTCTTCCCTATCGCTGGACTTCTTCTTCTTTTTACTTTTTTGGTAAACAGCTTAAAAAAAAACAGAAACACATGTATATCTAATTTACATCAATCAAGCAAATGCAAAAAGTCATCCAGACCAAAATCTAGATTACATATGCCACTGATTTTTAGATTCGAATAGCATTTATATATCCTTAAAATGGATTAGTTAAAAACTTCTGTCTTGTCTTACCTGCAGCTGTGCTTTCTAAGGCAGGGTCATCATCTGTGAAAGGGATAAAAAATTACTGTAACATACAAAAGGCTCTGCTTGGTCTACATGAACTGAATCAAACCTTGCTAAACATGCTAGTCAAATGAGATAAAAGCCCACACCATCTGAGGTGCCTGGAAGATCCTCGGCAGGTCCCTAACTCGCTTTAGTGCTGTGGTATGAATAATATAGTTTACAAGTAAGGTTTTGGTGTCCCATGTTTATTTATATACAAGCATAAACTAGAGTAAACACCATGATGATGACTAGATCTCATCTCACTATTCTTTCAACTAGTCTTATAATTATCTTTGATCTAGTCTTGTTAGAATAATTGCTAGTCTTGACTAAAGTGTTGAGTGGCTGTTTTGGCCTGCTTTTTAATAGGGAAGTAGAGTTTTTACCATTCTTGTAAGATTAATGTTTAATCTGATCAGGTATATACTGCAGAGCTGCAATTTTGGAGGTGAACTGACCCAATTGTCTAGTCATCACAATTTGGCCCTTGTCAAACTCACTCTTTATACTTAGTAATTTTTCACAATTTTAACACATCAACTTTCTGGACAAAATGTTTACTTCCTGACAAATATATCCCACCCATTAATAGGTGCCATGGAGAAGAGAAAATCAGTGTTATTCACTTTACCTGTCAGGGGTCATATTGTTATGACTGATCAGTGTACATAGTGTTGCATCATATGGTAAACTGTACTTTAATAATTTGCCATTGTATATTAATGCACTTACCAATTTCACTTTGTGTTAGCTGATCTGCCTCCTCAGCATCACTGTCATCACTTGAATCAGTTAAGTCTAGGGTTTCTAACAAAAACAAACAATTTGAGTCTTAAGTATAGCAAATGTTAGGAGCAAATAAAAGTATCAAATAATTCTGAAACTATTACTTTGGTTAATATATATTGTCTGTATGTACCTTAGCATATACACTTGATAACCTTTACAATAAAATATACTATAAACCATGCAGCAAAAATCACAAAAATCAAATTTTAACTTTAATAGACTTACCTTCAATGTCAATTTCTTCAAGTGATTTGCCTTGAAGACTTGTAAGAGAACCTTTTTCCATGGCAAGAAGAAGTTTAGAAATTTTTGCCAGCTGGGTTGTAGCCTCTGGAAGCCTGTAATATTCCCTGTGGACACGTATATCATGGCCCAAGAAGTCTGCCACTTGATCCAACTCATGGTTTTTTAAGTTCAGGACCTGTGATAATGTTGCTACATGCTTGCGCAGCTGTGTTGACCGGAGGAGCTCAGGGTTCTGGGCACCACACTCTTCTGCGTAAATCCGTAGACTGTCTTGACCTCGATATGAAGTCAAACATCTGGGTCTTGCAAAAAGAAATGTATTGTCTTGTGGAACTCCACACTCTTGTCTTTTGCTTATCAGAAGTGTTAAAGCATCGACCATGTCTGGTGATAGCAAAATTGCTACTTTACGCCCCCTTTTCCCCCTAATTTCTACTCTACTGAAATGTGAGCAAAGTTTCTGCTCAAATGCTGTAAGGCCAACAGCAACATCTTTGTGAAGAGGAGTTGTGTCCCTCTCCAGGAAACATTTTAATTGCATCCTTGCAACTTCTCCTACACGTCGTCGATTGAACAGAATAATTTTGGCAAGAGTCGATCTGCACAGTTCTCCATAGACTTTTGTTGAAGCAGTCTTCTTCAAGTTGTCAGTAGCTAAATCAGCGACTGTTTCGAGATGTTGATGAAGACGCTGAACATCTTCTGTAAACGGAAGGGTGGATGGTTTATTAAAATGACCTTCATGTAAAGTGGTTAAAGCACCATGAGACACAAGTTCCGACCATTTCGAATTAACCAACTTTTTGAAAGTCTGAGTTGACTTAATCCTTGCATCATCTTCAGCCATTAACGCTCTACAGCAGGGGTCTCCAACCTTTTTATGAGCAAGGGCTACCACAATGGATAAAACAATCTGGAGGGCTACTTTTTGATGTAGTCTACTTAAAACTTTTTTGTTTTACTTGTTTATTTAATTTAATTTGACTTGTTTATATGTTTTAGTATTGTTTAAAATTTTAACATATGTAAACCAAGCCAAGCTAATATAGAAAAATATGTAATGAATAAATATTACAGTTGAGACTATTAATAGAATGTGCTTTGGCGGGCACCTCACAGACTCTGTGCGGGCTACCTGGTGCCCGCGGGCACCACGTTGGTGACCCCTGCTCTACAGTGTATGATGTCACATAACTTGTTCAAAGAGTGACCAAGCTTAAGAGCAAGGCTTGGAGTCTGGTAAGTGTGTTTTGCTGCATCATACCCAGATACTCTTTTGACAGCCTGTATAATCATCTCAAAATTTGCAGGCTTAACAGCATCCTCAATCGTATGCAATGAGAATTGCTTTCTCAGGACCAACAAAAGTCTTCCAACCTCTCTTAGCTTCTGCCGAATGTAATCATGTTTAGACGGATCTTGGCCATGTTTATTGAAAAATGATTGTGCCAGCTGTAGGATGGTGAAATCACTCCGCACAGCAGCAGAGATGTCATCATCTTTCATTGGTGTTAGGAGTTTCCAAACACTCTGTGACATTTGCTGACAGAGAACTGAATCAGACATTGTCGCTAAAGCCAGTACCTTATTTCTTCCTGGTTGTTCCTGATCCCCTGACTTAGAAGGACAGTTCCGTACATGTCTCCACAATTCTCTGCGTAGGAACATTGCATGGCAATACATGCAATTCACATAATCATTTGGATTGTAATTTTTCTTCGGTTTACGTTTGAGTTTTAACTGCCCCGATCCACTGGCTAAAACACTTGCATTATGTTCATAATTTCCTTTATTTCTTAGTTTGTCCAGCAGTTTCTTACGTTCCTTGGAATGCTTCGGCAAGGCCAGAGCCCTAGCAACATCCATATTTGTGTTTTCATGAATTTTTAGGTGTCTTGTGAATTTCGATTGGGGCTTTCCACAAATATAACAGTAATTCTTATGTCCTGAAGTGGATATTTCAGAGGATGGTACTGATGGACCTTCCCCACATTCTGTGGTATCCTCAGACCCTATATTATCAATCCCTGTTTTGTTGGGTACCTGCTCGCCTTTCCTGCATGACTTTTTCAGTTGTGCTGTGCAGACTGCATCTTCAGGTAGGGAATCTTTTACTAAGACGCTTTCTTGGCAGTCTATGTTGGAGAGTGGTTTAGGGCACTCTAGTTCTAAAGACACCATGTCCGACTCCGAATCCTCTGAAAAACTACTGGGAACATAGTCCTTATCTGAGTCCTCCTTAAATAATTCTTCTTCAGAAATCTATAATAGAAAACAAATATTTATTAAATTAAAATATAGATATTACATACTTTTAAAAAGTATTATTAGTGAACTATTATTTTAAAGATTATTTGATAAAATTCACTTACTGGTTCAAATGAGTCAAGGTAAGGCATCACATTCTTGTTGTAGCAAGATTTATGCCAGAAACATGAGCAAACTAGACAGAATAGTAAATACAAGTTTAGATCCTGAGATTTGCTCTAAATTAGATCGTATCTACCAAAAGGGTTGGGAAATTAATAAATCAATAGAGATTGGTAACACATTACTGTACACATTAGAGTATCTTAGTTAAAACATGATACTTACTCTTACACTTTACACCAATCCATTTTAATGCAGAATACGGCCCACTACAGCTGGCACAATTATCCAAGCTTGACACGGTTGAAAGAATGATGTCATGTTTGCAAATCTGTTGAAAAAAATAATAACAATAACAAAATCTATTAAAAAATTGAATTAAAATGAATCTGATTAACCCATCTAAAGTGAAGTAAACTTCAAAAAGATGTTAAAAGTTTAACTAAAAGGTTTGGGGTTTAAATTAATTAAATATCATAACCAATGTAGGTTTTATCAGTAAATTATAAGTAAATATAACATCCAGTCTGACTGTAGTAAACTAAACCTCGATCTTCAACCAACCCCCACAACATGACATTTACAGTAAATATAAGGACATAAAACACCACACATATTCCAATCTGGCTGTAGTAACCCAAACCTGGATCTTCACCCAACCCCCACAACATGACATCAACAGTAAATATGAGGACATAAGACACATCACATATTCCAATCTGGCTGTAGTAACCCAAACCTGTATCTTCACCCAACCCCCACAACATGACATCAACAGTAAATATGAGGACATAAGACACATTACATATTCCAATCTGGCTGAAGTAACCCAAACTGTATCTTCACCCAACCCCCACAACATGACATTAAGAGTAAATATGAGGACATAAAACACCACACATATTCCAATCTGGCTGTAGTAACCCAAACCTGTATCTTCACCCTACCCCCACAACATGACAACTACAGTAAATATGAGGACATAAAACACCACACATATTCCAATCTGGCTGTAGTAACCCAAACCTGGATCTTCACCCAACCCCCACAACATGACATGAAGAGTAAATATGAGGACATAAAACACCACACATATTCCAATCTGGCTGTAGTAACCCAAACCTGTATCTTCACCCTACACCCACAACATGACATCTACAGTAAATATGAGGACATAAGACACATTACATATTCCAATCTGGCTGAAGTAACCCAAACCTGGATCTTCACCCTACCCCCACAACATGACATCAACAGTAAATATGAGGACATAAGACACATTACATATTCCAATCTGGCTGTAGTAACCCAAACCTGTATCTTCACCCAACCCCCACAACATGACATCAAGAGTAAATATGAGGACATAAAACACCACACATATTCCAATCTGGCTGTAGTAACCCAAATCTGTATCTTCACCCTACACCCACAACATGACATCTACAGTAAATATGAGGACATAAGACACATTACATATTCCAATCTGGCTGAAGTAACCCAAACCTGTATCTTCACCCAACCCCCACAACATGACATCAAGAGTAAATATGAGGACATAAAACACCACACATATTCCAATCTGGCTGTAGTAACCCAAATCTGTATCTTCACCCTACACCCACAACATGACATCTACAGTAAATATGAGGACATAAGACACATTACATATTCCAATCTGGCTGAAGTAACCCAAACTGTATCTTCACCCAACCCCCACAACATGACATGAAGAGTAAATATGAGGACATAAAACACCACACATATTCCAATCTGGCTGTAGTAACCCAAACCTGTATCTTCACCCAACCCCCACAACATGACATCAACAGTAAATATGAGGACATAAAACACCACACATATTCCAATCTGTAGTAACCCAAACCTGGATCTTCACCCAACCCCACAACATGACATCAACAGTAAATATGAGGACATAAAACACCACACATATTCCAATCTGGCTGTAGTAACCCAAACCTGTATCTTCACCCAACCCCCACAACATGACATTTACAGTAAATATGAGGACATAAGACACATTACATATTCCAATCTGGCTGTAGTAACCCAAACCTGTATCTTCACCCAACCCCCACAACATGACATCAACAGTAAATATGAGGACATAAAACACCACACATATTCCAATCTGGCTGTAGTAACCCAAACCTGTATCTTCACCCAACCCCACAACATGACATCAACAGTAAATATGAGGACATAAAACACCACACATATTCCAATCTGGCTGTAGTAACCCAAACCTGTATCTTCACCCAACCCCCACAACATGACATTTACAGTAAATATGAGGACATAAGACACATTACATATTCCAATCTGGCTGTAGTAACCCAAACCTGGATCTTCACCCTACCCCCACAACATGACATCAACAGTAAATATGAGGACATAAGACACATTACATATTCCAATCTGGCTGTAGTAACCCAAACCTGTATCTTCACCCAACCCCCACAACATGACATCAACAGTAAATATGAGGACATAAAACACCACACATATTCCAATCTGGCTGAAGTAACCCAAACCTGGATCTTCACCCAACCCCCAAAACATGACATCAACAGTAAATATGAGGACATAAAACACCACACATATTCCAATCTGGCTGTAGTAACCCAAACCTGTATCTTCACCCTACCCCCACAACATGACATCAACAGTAAATATGAGGACATAAAACACCACACATATTCCAATCTGGCTGTAGTAACCCAAACCTGGATCTTCACCCAACCCCCAAAACATGACATCAACAGTAAATATGAGGACATAAAACACCACACATATTCCAATCTGGCTGTAGTAACCCAAACCTGGATCTTCACCCAACCCCACAACATGACATCAACAGTAAATATGAGGACATAAAACACCACACATATTCCAATCTGGCTGTAGTAACCCAAACCTGTATCTTCACCCAACCCCCACAACATGACATTTACAGTAAATATGAGGACATAAGACACATTACATATTCCAATCTGGCTTTAGTAACCCAAACCTGGATCTTCACCCTACCCCCACAACATGACATTTACAGTAAATATGAGGACATAAGACACATTACATATTCCAATCTGGCTGTAGTAACCCAAACCTGTATCTTCACCCAACCCCCACAACATGACATCAACAGTAAATATGAGGACATAAAACACCACACATATTCCAATCTGGCTGAAGTAACCCAAACCTGGATCTTCACCCAACCCCCAAAACATGACATCAACAGTAAATATGAGGACATAAAACACCACACATATTCCAATCTGGCTGTAGTAACCCAAACCTGTATCTTCACCCAACCCCCAAAACATGACATCAACAGTAAATATGAGGACATAAAACACCACACATATTCCAATCTGGCTGTAGTAACCCAAACCTGGATCTTCACCCAACCCCACAACATGACATCAACAGTAAATATGAGGACATAAAACACCACACATATTCCAATCTGGCTGTAGTAACCCAAACCTGGATCTTCACCCAACCCCACAACATGACAACTACAGTAAATATGAGGACATAAAACACCACACATATTCCAATCTGGCTGTAGTAACCCAAACCTGTATCTTCACCCAACCCCCACAACATGACATGAAGAGTAAATATGAGGACATAAAACACCACACATATTCCAATCTGGCTGTAGTAACCCAAACCTGGATCTTCACCCTACACCCACAACATGACATCTACAGTAAATATGAGGACATAAGACACATTACATATTCCAATCTGGCTGAAGTAACCCAAACCTGTATCTTCACCCAACCCCCACAACATGACATCAACAGTAAATATGAGGACATAAGACACATTACATATTCCAATCTGGCTGAAGTAACCCAAACTGTATCTTCACCCAAACCCCACAACATGACATGAAGAGTAAATATGAGGACATAAAACACCACACATATTCCAATCTGGCTGTAGTAACCCAAACCTGTATCTTCACCCAACCCCCACAACATGACATCAACAGTAAATATGAGGACATAAAACACCACACATATTCCAATCTGGCTGTAGTAACCCAAACCTGTATCTTCACCCAACCCCCACAACATGACATTTACAGTAAATATGAGGACATAAGACACATTACATATTCCAATCTGGCTGTAGTAACCCAAACCTGTATCTTCACCCAACCCCCACAACATGACATCAACAGTAAATATGAGGACATAAAACACCACACATATTCCAATCTGGCTGTAGTAACCCAAACCTGTATCTTCACCCAACCCCCACAACATGACATCAACAGTAAATATGAGGACATAAAACACCACACATATTCCAATCTGGCTGTAGTAACCCAAACCTGTATCTTCACCCAACCCCACAACATGACATCAACAGTAAATATGAGGACATAAATCACCACACATATTCCAATCTGGCTGTAGTAACCCAAACCTGTATCTTCACCCAACCCCCACAACATGACATTTACAGTAAATATGAGGACATAAGACACATTACATATTCCAATCTGGCTGTAGTAACCCAAACCTGGATCTTCACCCTACCCCCACAACATGACATCAACAGTAAATATGAGGACATAAGACACATTACATATTCCAATCTGGCTGTAGTAACCCAAACCTGTATCTTCACCCAACCCCCACAACATGACATCAACAGTAAATATGAGGACATAAAACACCACACATATTCCAATCTGGCTGTAGTAACCCAAACCTGGATCTTCACCCAACCCCACAACTTGACATCAACAGTAAATATGAGGACATAAAACACCACACATATTCCAATCTGGCTGTAGTAACCCAAACCTGGATCTTCACCCAACCCCCAAAACATGACATCAACAGTAAATATGAGGACATAAAACACCACACATATTCCAATCTGGCTGTAGTAACCCAAACCTGGATCTTCACCCAACCCCACAACATGACATCAACAGTAAATATGAGGACATAAAACACCACACATATTCCAATCTGGCTGTAGTAACCCAAACCTGGATCTTCACCCAACCCCCACAACATGACATGAAGAGTAAATATGAGGACATAAAACACCACACATATTCCAATCTGGCTGTAGTAACCCAAACCTGGATCTTCACCCAACCCCACAACATGACAACTACAGTAAATATGAGGACATAAAACACCACACATATTCCAATCTGGCTGTAGTAACCCAAACCTGGATCTCTACCCAATGATTCATTTTTCATAAACACTCACCGGCTGTGATGTTTTACGCCCATCTCCACGGACAAATGAGTCAGGTTCTTTAGTCTCTGAAGTTACCTGTTCAGATTAACAAACAAAGTAATAACAAATTAAATTCTCAACACGATTGATAAACCATTTTAACAGAAACCTGTGTGTTTGAATGAGAATATATAGATTAAATGATTCACTTTTCATAAACACTCACCGGCTGTGATGTTTTACGCCCATCTCCACGGACGAATGAGTCAGGTTCTTTAGTCTCTGAAGTTACCTGTTCAGATTAACAAACAAAGTAATAACAAATTAAATTCTCAACACGATTGATAAACCATTTAACAGAAACCTGTGTGTTTGAATGAGAATATATAGATTAAATGATTCACTTTTCCTAAACACTCACCGGCTGTAATGTTTTACGCCCATCTCCACGGACGAATGAGTCAGGTTCTTTAGTCTCTGAAGTTACCTTTGTAGATTAACAACGAAGTATTAACAAATTAAATTCTCAACATGATTGATAAACCATTTTAACAGAAACCTGTGTGTTTGAATGAGAATATATAGATTAAATGATTCACTTTTCATAAACACTCACCGGCTGTGATGTTTTACGCCCATCTCCACGGACGAATGAGTCAGGTTCTTCAGTCTCTGAAGTTACCTTTGTAGATTAACAACGAAGTATTAACAAATTAAGTTCTCAACACGATTGATAAACCATTCAACAGAAACCTGTGTGTTTGAATGAGAATATATAGATTAAATTATTCACTTTTCATAAACACTCACCGGCTGTGATGTTTTACGCCCATCTCCACGGACGAATGAGTCAGGTTCTTCAGTCTCTGAAGTTACCTTTGTAGATTAACAAACAAAGTAATAACAAATTAAATTCTCAACATGATTGATAAACCATTTTAACAGAAACCTGTGTGTTTGAATGAGAATATATAGATTAAATGATTCACTTTTCATAAACACTCACCGGCTGTGATGTTTTACGCCCATCTCCACGGACGAATGAGTCAGGTTCTTCAGTCTCTGAAGTTACCTTTGTAGATTAACAACGAAGTATTAACAAATTAAGTTCTCAACACGATTGATAAACCATTTTAACAGAAACCTGTGTGTTTGAATGAGAATATATAGATTAAATGATTCACTTTTCATAAACACTCACCGGCTGTGATGTTTTACGCCCATCTCCACGGACGAATGAGTCAGGTTCTTCAGTCTCTGAAGTTACCTTTGTAGATTAACAACGAAGTATTAACAAATTAAGTTCTCAACACGATTGATAAACCATTTTAACAGAAACCTGTGTGTTTGAATGAGATTATATAGATTAAATGATTCACTTTTCATAAACACTCACCGGCTGTGATGTTTTACGCCCATCTCCACGGACGAATGAGTCAGGTTCTTCAGTCTCTGAAGTTACCTTTGTAGATTAACAACGAAGTATTAACAAATTAAGTTCTCAACACGATTGATAAACCATTTTAACAGAAACCTGTGTGTTTGAATGAGAATATATAGATTAAATGATTCACTTTTCATAAACACTCACCGGCTGTGATGTTTTACGCCCATCTCCACGGACGAATGAGTCAGGTTCTTCAGTCTCAGAAGTTACCTTTGTAGATTAACAACGAAGTATTAACAAATTAAATTCTCAACACGATTGATAAACCATTCAACAGAAACCTGTGTGTTTGAATGAGAATATATAGATTAAATGATTCACTTTTCATAAACACTCACCGGCTGTAATGTTTTACGCCCATCTCCACGGACGAATGAGTCAGGTTCTTCAGTCTCAGAAGTTACCTTTGTAGATTAACAACGAAGTATTAACAAATTAATTTCTCAACACGATTGATAAACCATTTAACAGAAACCTTGTGTTTGAATGAGAATATAGATTAAATGATTCACTTTTCATAAACACTCACCGGCTGTGATGTTTTACGCCTATCTCCACGGACGAATGAGTCAGGTTCTTTAGTCTCCGAAGTTACCTGTGCAGATTAACAAACAAAGTATTAACAAATAAAATTCTCAACATGATTGATAAACCATTTTAACAGAAACCTGTGTGTTTGAATGAGAATATATAGATTAAATGATTCACTTTTCATAAACACTCACCGGCTGTGATGTTTTACGCCCATCTCCACGGACGAATGAGGCAGGTTCTTCAGACTCAGAAGTAACCTTTGTAGATTAACAACGAAGTATTAACAAATTAAGTTCTCAACACGATTGATAAACCATTTTAACAGAAACCTGTGTGTTTGAATGAGAATATATAGATTAAATGATTCACTTTTCATAAACACTCACCGGCTGTGATGTTTTACGCCCATCTCCACAGATGAATGAGTCAGGTTCTTTAGTCTCTGAAGTTACCTGTTCAGATTAACAAACAAAGTAATAACAAATTAAATTCTCAACATGATTGATAAACCATTTTAACAGAAACCTGTGTGTTTGAATGAGAATATATAGATTAAATGATTCACTTTTCCTAAACACTCACCGGCTGTAATGTTTTACGCCCATCTCCACGGACGAATGAGTCAGGTTCTTCAGTCTCAGAAGTAACCTTTGTAGATTAACAACGAAGTATTAACAAATTAAATTCTCAACACGATTGATAAACCATTTAACAGAAACCTGTGTGTTTGAATGAGAATATATAGATTAAATGATTCACTTTTCATAAACACTCACCGGCTGTGATGTTTTACGCCCATCTCCACGGACGAATGAGTCAGGTTCTTTAGGCTCCGAAGTTACCTGTCCAGATTAACAAACAAAGTATTAACAAATAAAATTCTCAACTTGAATTGATAAACCATTTTAACAGAAACCTGTGTGTTTGAATGAGAATATATAGATTAAATGATTCACTTTTCATAAACACTCACCGGCTGTGATGTTTTACGCCCATCTCCACGGACGAATGAGGCAGGTTCTTCAGTCTCTGAAGTTACCTTTGTAGATTAACAACGAAGTATTAACAAATTAAGTTCTCAACACGATTGATAAACCATTTTAACAGAAACCTGTGTGTTTGAATGAGAATATATAGATTAAATGATTCACTTTTCATAAACACTCACCGGCTGTGATGTTTTACGCCCATCTCCACGGACGAATGAGGCAGGTTCTTCAGTCTCTGAAGTTACCTTTGTAGATTAACAACGAAGTATTAACAAATTAAGTTCTCAACACGATTGATAAACCATTTTAACAGAAACCTGTGTGTTTGAATGAGAATATATAGATTAAATGATTCACTTTTCATAAACACTCACCGGCTGTGATGTTTTACGCCCATCTCCACGGACGAATGAGGCAGGTTCTTCAGTCTCTGAAGTTACCTTTGTAGATTAACAACGAAGTATTAACAAATTAAGTTCTCAACACGATTGATAAACCATTTTAACAGAAACCTGTGTGTGATTCACTTTTCATAAACACTCACCGGCTGTGATGTTTTATGCCCATCTCCACGGACGAATGAGGCAGGTTCTTCAGTCTCCGAAGTTACCTGTGTAGATTAACAACAAAGTATACTAAAGTATCACAAATTTACAACATGATTAAAGCTTATGTTTGAATAATTGTTTAGAGCAAAATAACATTGAAGAAATAACTGTTATCTATACCTGGTGTCTCCATGGCCATTCAGAATCCCCATAGTTATAACAGATTTCTTCCCCAGGACTAATGTCCTTTCTAGCAAATAAACACAAATGGGGCTTTTTGTCCACTGTGATAATTTTCAATTTGCTGTTGGGGTTCACGTGATCATCATTCACAAGACGTCCTAAAGATCCATCTTCTTTGGCAGCATCAACCCTGAAACATTCAAAAAACATAATGCTACTATAACTTAAGTTATAATAACAGATTCAATTACACACCACATAAATGCAAGTCAGTAGTTTTCTATAACTGTTGCTATTACTTGCAGTAATACAGTTTGACTTATAACAGTATATTCATAAGACATTGTACATTAAATAAAACCATATACATACCATAATTGTTTTCCATTAAAACGGAATTCAAATAAAAACACTTCGAGTGAACTGTCATATAATTTGAGTCTTCTTTCATATTCCTCTTTTTTTATGACCTCTCCTCGGTATTCAAGGAGAAAATCTCCTCTATGAAAGTGAGAAGTGGTGAACACTCCCCGACCTAACAAAGAATTAGTCTGATTAGTCACAGAAAAGTTTTAACTAAAGATTTAGAGCATGGTTGAAAATCCATGACTTAACCATAGGTCTGTGTTACTTACTGTACCTTTGAATGAATTGATATATTTTGCTACAAATCCAGCATTGTCTTTACACATTGATGCATAATATACTGCCTCCTCTTCTGGTTTTTTTTTTACATCTCCTGGGCCTTATTCCTGCCATTTTCTACAAAGGTCCAGAAAAGCAAGTCATTTTGTTTGTGATTTATTGTTTTATACCTTAAGAACATAATTAATAACCCATAGTGATCTATAGGCTCAAACTAAGTAAAATTACAACATTAAAGTAATCATACAGTTATAAACATAAACATAACATTTCTTGAGGGCAATTTTTGAAGGGGACACAAATAATACAGCCAAATTTTACATATAAAGGACATGTAATGTTACACAGAAGAAAACCTTACTACTATTATTAGTGTAGCATGAAGACTGTACCATATGCTCATTATTTCTCTTTGGTTCAATGAAAAAACTGACTAAATGGACCAACATTTTCTTCTTTTAAACTATTTAACTTATTTACTGGAATATTTTTGAAGTTGTTTACAACCAAGTCACCAAAATAAGATAAAAACACACTGAACAAAACCCATCACACAACAGTAAATCTATTAGCCTTATTACAGTTCACATATGCTTATCACAATGATATTGTAGTTGGTATGGGTGACTTGGTATACGTTACTGTAAACAAGCTACCAGACAATCTAGGTAAATTTATAATCACTAAAAAGCTTACTCACGGAAAAAATCATCAGTTAACATTTTTTTTGTTGATATAACTAATTACACAGCATCGTCAGTATTAAACACAAACTAATCACTTCGATGTTTTTGAATAAAATAGCCTGGAACTCCTCTCAACCACTGTCTATAGAATAATGTGATCTTGAACGACAATAACTGAAATCGTTATAAACTAAAACAGATTTTAACATAAAGAGTAGCTTTATGCTTATCATTAAACTTACCTTACAGCGATGAGTGATATCGTCGTCGTCTGACATCCACGGAGAAAATTCATCGGTCAGATGGGAGAAAAGGGTTCAGTGTGCAGTGCTTTTTATATATAACTTTGTAAATGTAACATATGGCTATTATTTTATACTTGGATTATATATTTTCCAATACCGTCGTTGTCGTAGATCAGTGTTTACATCGCTTGAGGTTGACAAATTCCGACATTATGAAGACTTCTGGCGGTCAGCCAATCAGAAGCCGCGATTTCATACACACGTATTAATAATCAATGAGGAGGCGCAGTACCAAGTCCGGCCTACAGAGGCGCACTTCCGATACACACGTCATACACAAATTCAGGTTTATGTGAATTATAAAGACATGTGGAGAAAATTTGGATTTCAGCTCCACCTAGCTGTTGGAGGACTTCTACATTGCCCGAATTATGAGGACACAGGCCATGTCCTTGTAATCCAAAATGTCCTTATAATGTGGCGTGTATTCATATGAAATGTCCTCATAAATCACAAAGACCAACACACACACACACACACACACACACACACACACACACACAGAAACACAACCACACACAACTACACACACACACAGACACACAACCACAAAATTACACACACAAACACAATATTATACACCCAATCATACTCACACAAACACACACATGTGACGGGTCTCTGGCTTCCCCGCTGCGGCCGGCCGGTGGGTGGAGCTACCGATACATCATCTGCACCTGTTGCTTGTTATGTTTCATTATTTAAGATCGGCGTTGATTGTTTTGGAGAGAGATCTCCGTTTGGGTTGTTCGTTTGGTTATTTTGGGTTTTGTTACTTCTTTATTTTGTAAGTATTGATTTGTTAATTTTGTGGTTCCCAATACATTTGTTTTTTAATTGTTAAAAGCCTTAGCAAGTTCCGTTTAATTATTATTTCCCTTAAATAAAAGATTCAATGTTATTTTGGGTTTCACTGCGTCCTCCTTTTTTGTCATAACTTGAGCCGGTTGTGACAAATTTGGGGGCTCGTCCTTTTAAGTTTTGAGTAATAATTTAAGTTGATTAATTTCTTGATAATTTGGCTGATTATAATATTTGGTTATTTGTTGAAATTTTAGTTTTGGAGGGCTGCAGTGAATTAGGTTTATTCGTTTACTTTTGTTGTTGTAAACATTTGTGCGGAATTGAATTTAGTAAGTAAGCTATTTTGATAAGTTGAATGGGTGATAGTTTTGAAGTGCATTTCCCTAGTTAGGAATAAGAGGGTATCCTTAACGGGATGCTCTGTTTGTTATTTTAATTTATTTTTTTTGTATGGTGAAAGCGGTTAGAGCAATAGCTCGGGAACACGTCCGTGTTTGGTAATAGCAACTAGTCAATTGGTTGTTGTTGCAAACACTGGTTTGTAGTGTGTAAATACCCGCCGCAAGTAACTATATGAAGACTAGGGTTCAGTTTAGTTAGTTTATAATTTAGTTAGGGGGAGCTGCGCTTCAATCTTGTTACCTATGTATTAAAATAAGCTTACTTTGTTTTGTTATGGCGTCTGTCGAGGAGTTTATTAAGACTCCATCAGATGATCTTTTGGATGACTTTTCGAAAGACCAACTTTTAGAAGTTGCGGATCATTATGAAATTACGTTATCTGTCCAAGATAAGCGTTTAAAAGATACAATTAAAACGGTCATAAAAACCGAGCTGAATGAACGTGAGATATTAAAGTCGCAATCAAAACCTGTTGCGGCTACATCTAAAACGTCTGAGTTGACGTTTGAACAGCAAAAAGAACTGTTGTTGATTGAAGCTGCGACAAAGGAAAAAATATTTGAAGCCCAAAATCGTCTCGAATTATCTAAGATTCAGTTGCAACAACAACAGATAGACCTAGAACGTTATCGCTTGGATTTGATTAAAGTTGGAAGAATTTCTGGCACAAATGGGTCAGAAAGTGAACACGACTTGCGTGGATTTGATATTGTGAGTAATTTGAGACTGATTCCAAAATTTGATGAAAAAGATGTGGAACGATTTTTTGTATTATTTGAACGTGTTGCTGAGGCAAGAAATTGGCCAGATGACGAACGCACTTTGATGTTGCAATGTATTTTTACGGGCAGGGCTCAAGAAGCATACTCCTCTCTTAGTACAGAGGATGCGGCAAATTATCAGACTGTGAAGACCACGGTTTTAAAATCTTATGAATTAGTTCCGGAGGCATACAGGCAAAAATTCAGGTCTTGGAGAAAAGGGGAGAAGCAGACACATGCTGAGTTTCTACGTGACATTTCGATGTACTTTAATCGCTGGTGTACGGCTTCTAAGGTTGAAACACTAGACGACTTAAAAGATTTGATTGTGCTTGAACAATTCAAAAATTGTATTTCTGATCGTGTAGCGACTTACATAAGCGAACAAAAAAATCTCACTGCTTATGAAGCAGCTGTTGCCGCGGATGAATTTTCGTTAATTCATAAGACGTCGGCTAAGATGTATGGAGGAACTAGTCGTAGTGAGCCGTGGCGTAAGTCTGCACAGCCTGGTAAATTTCAACGTGAATTTGTTGGAGGACAAGATAAAAATAATGTATGTATTTATTGTCATACATTTGGTCATTGGAAAAATGAATGTCCGATGTTGAAAATGAGAGAAGCGTCCAAAAACAGTTCAAAATTTCCACCTGCGAAACCTGTTGCTTTGGCTGTTTCGGCATTTAATCCTCATGAGAAAACCGTTTGCGCACCCTGCGATCTGGCTTTTAATGCCTTTGTTACAGAAGGTTATGTAAGCTTGCTTGATTCTGAGGAAAAGGTGCCTGTAAAAATCCTGCGGGACACGGGTTCATCTGAATCCTTTATTTTAGAGTCAGTACTGCCCTTTTCATCAACCTCGTATACAGGAGATAATGTGCTGATACGTGGCATCGGTATGGATGTTATGACCGTTCCCCTCCATCAAATTGTCCTGCAGTCTGATTTAATTCAGAGTGAAGTGGAAATTGGTGTTCAACCTTGTTTGCCAGTCGGAGGAATACAGGTTATACTAGGGAATGATTTGGCAGGAAACCGCGTTTGGAAAGATTGTTCGTCAAACCTGGTGGTGACCCCGTCTCCCGTTCTTCACGAATCGGGGAGTGAAGATCATTCTTCGGTCATCACCACAGTTTTGCCGTCCTGTGCCGTAACACGAGCTATGACAAAAAACCAAATAGCTGATCCAAAGGAGATTAGTACTTTGGAAATTCCGTCAATTTTGTCAGTATCGAAAAATGATCTTGTGATGGAACAAAAATTGGATTTGACCCTAAATGAGCTGTTTGATCGGGTTGTTCCGTGTGACGCGATTGCCAATCTTCCTTCTGGTTATTACCTAGATGACGGTGTGTTGGTTCGAAAATGGGTACCACATGGAGATTTTGCAATCGGAGACCCTATGGTACAAATTGTTGTTCCTCAGAAATTTCGGAGCATTGTGCTACAAACTGCACATGATACATCTGGCCACTTGGGTGTCAAAAAGACCTATAAACTGCTCTTAAAGCGATTCTTTTGGCCAAAATTAAAACGGGATGTTTCTAGTTACATTAAGTCATGTCATACTTGCCAACTTACGGGAAAACCTAATCAAGGAATAAAACCAGCACCTCTTTATCCAATTCCTGTGATAAGTCAACCTTTTGAGTATTTGATAGTGGACTGTGTCGGCCCTTTGCCGAAGTCAAAGTCAGGCAGCGAGTATTTATTCACAGTTATGTGCCAGGTAACACGTTATCCATCCGCTTACCCGCTTCGTTCTATTACTGCGAAAAATGTCTTGAAAGCACTTACGCAGTTTATTTCTGTCTTTGGAATACCACAGGTTATTCAGTCAGACCAAGGTAGTAATTTTACATCTAATGTGTTTGGTCAAATATTAAAGCAACTTCACATTAAACATAATCTTTCCAGTGCTTACCATGCGCA